>NW_026125971.1:0-501289 GCF_943737965.1 Phodopus roborovskii | reverse complement strand
GTTGTCTTTTTGCTCTAGCTAGAACTTCAAAGTACAATATTGAAGAGATATGGAGAGGGCAGCCTAGTCTTGTTATTGACTTTAGAGAAATCGCATTGAGTTTCTCACCATTTAATTTGATGTTGGCTGTTGGTTTGCTATGTGTTGCCTTCATTATGTTTAGGTATGTTCTTGTTACGCCTGATCTCTCCAAGACCTTTATCATGAATTGGTGTTGAATTTTGTCGAAGGATTTTCATCATCTAGTGAGATGATCATGAAGGTTTTTAGTTTCATTTTGTTTATGTGGTGGATTACGTTGATGATTGATGGATTTTTGTACATTGAAACATCCCTGCAACTCTGGGATGAAACCTACTTGATCATGGTGAATTATTTCTCTGATGTGTTCTTGGATTTGGTTTGCTAGGATTTTATTGAGTATTTTTGTATCAATGTTCATGAGGGAGATTGGTCTGTAGTTCTCTATCTTAGTTGTGTCTTTGTGTGGTTTGGGTACCAAGGTAATTATAGGGCTGTAAAAAGAGTATGGCAATGATCCCTCTACTTCTATTGTATGGAAGAATTTGATGAGTATTGGTATATTGGTATTATCTCTTCTTTGAATTTCTGATAGAATTCTGCACCAAAGCCATCTGGCCCTGGTCTTTTTTTTTTTTTTTTTTTTTTTTTTTTTTTTGGATGGGAGACTTTGGATGACTCTATTTCGTTAGGGGTTATAGGTCTATTTAAATTGCTTACCTCTTCTTGATTTAATTTTGGTAAATGACATCTATCCATAAAATTCATCATTTCCTTTACATTTTCCAATTTTGTGGAGTACAAGTTTTCAAAGTATGACCCGATGATTCTCTGGATTTTTTCTGTGTCGATTGTTATGTTCCCCTTTTTATTTCTGCTTTTGATAATTTGCTTATTCTCTGCCTTTTACGTAGGTTGGATAAAGATTTGTCTATCTTGTTAATTTTCTCGAATAACCAACTCTTTGTTTCATTGATTCTTTGTATTTTTTTTCTTTCTTCTTTGATTACAGCTCTCAATTTGATTATTTCCTGGCATCTACTCCTCTGGGGTGAGTTTGCTTCTTTTTGTTCTAGAGCTTTCAGGTGTTCTGTTAATTCTCTAGTTTGACTATTCTCCAGTTTCTTCACTTGGGAACTTAGTGATATGAACTTTCCTGTCAGCACTGCTTTTAGAGTGCCCCATATGTTTGGGTATGTTGTGCCTTCATTGTCATTGAATTCTAGGGAGTCTGCTTTTTTCCATTATTTTCTCCTTTACCTAGGAGTTGTTCAGTTGAGCATTGTTTAATTTCCATAAGTTTTTAGGGTTTATGCAGTTTGTGTGGTTGCTGAATTCTAATTTATGACATGGTGGTCCAACAGGGGTTATTCCAATTTATATGTATTTGTTGAGGTTTGCTGTATTGCCAAGTATGTGGTCAGTTTTAGAGAAGGTTCCATGTGGTGCCGAGAAAAAGGTATATTCTTTTGTGTTTGGATGGAAAGTTTTATAGTTGTTTGTTAAACGCAATTGGGTCATAACTTCTATTACTTCCTTTGTTTCTTACTTAAGTTTCTGTGTGGTGGTACTGTCCTGTGGTGAGAGTGAGGTGTTGAATTCTCCCATTTTTAAAAATCATTTTTATTTTTATTTAAAAAATTTAGTTTTAAATTTACAAACCAAACCTAGATCTCCCTCCTTCCCCTTCTCCTCATCCCTATTCACCTTCCTACTCACCATCCATTCCTCAAGGGAGGATAAGTTCTTCCTTGAGGTGGTAAAGTGTAGCATACCAAGTTGAGGCAGGACCAAGCTCCTCCCCGCTGTATCATGGCTGAGCAAAGTATCCCACAATAGGGAATGGGATCCAAAATGCCAATTCATGCACCTGGGATAGTTCCTGGTCCCACTGCCAAAGCCTCTCCTACCCCAAAATTCAAGCCAGATAACTGTCAACCACATTCAGATGGCCTACTCCAGTCCCATGCAGGTTCCCCAGTTGTCATTCCATAGTCCATAAGCTCACACAAGCTTGGGTCAGCTGTTTCTGTGGTTTTCTCTACCATGCTCTTGACCTACCCCTCCTTGTTCGTATGATCCCTCCACCCTCTCTTCAACTGAAACCCAGGAGATCAGCCCTTAACTGGGCATTTTTATTTCTTATCTAATTGAACCTCTTTCTTTGATGTAATGGGCTGATATGTAACAAGAGTTCTAATAGGTCTGAATAATAAAAGCCCAGAGACAGATACAGAGGGGAGTGCTGAGAAATCAGAGAGAAAAAGGAGCAAGCCCACAGCCAAAAGAAGACTGAACTCCTGTTTCTTCCCACCTTATCACGTTCTCTCTCCATTCAGCCATATCACACTCCCTGTTTGTGTAGCCATTTAGACCTCTATGATTAACTAGTGGCTATTCTGCCCTCTGAGCTTCAGGCAAGCTTTATTTGTTACAGTATAAACAAGATTATGTCCAAAAATAAAGAGGTTATAACTAATATAAGAAAAACTATATACAATAAGTACAATCACTATATACAATATATACAGGCAATAAACATCAACAATGTCTAGTCCATTAACAATTGACAAATTCAGAGAAAATTCCCCATATCCACCCTCTCTTGCTGAGTCCAAAAGTTTGTATCTAATATACTTTCTATTCTTCCTTGACTCTCCTTAAATCTAATATTTTCACAGGAGTCCATTTAAGTCTTACACAGCTTTGGGGATATCTGTCATTTGGCAGTTCCAGTAGGTGACTAGATAAATTAAAAGTTTGTTGTTTTAAAACCTTAGGCTATTCCTCTCTAACCCTGTAATACAATGCTGAAGTTGGTTCTCCATTAAATTCTCCTGTCTGGGTCCGATATCTCTATGTTCTCCTTTATTACGTTTTTCTAAAACTTGTATCTTAGTGCTTTTAGTAACCAAATACTTATTGATCAAAGAAAATGATAAAATTGATAATATTTATAATTGACATTGCATAATCCCATCTAAATTGGTTATCCTCTCATTTAATTCTTCCATTTTCAAACTGTCTAGAGTATTATCATACAAAGACCAAAATCTTCCATTGTTGTAGTCTCTTTTTCTGTTTGTTTTTTTAAGACAGGGTTTCTCTATATAGGTTTGGAGCCTGTCCTGGCACTCTCTCTGTAGCCCAGGCTGGCCTCGAACTCACAAAGATCTGCCTGCCTCTGCCTCCTGAGTGCTGGGTTTAAAGGCATGCACCACCACCACCAGGCATGTTTCCCATTTTTAAAAACTCTCTCTTTTAACTTATTCCTCACTTTAAGCACTCCATCTTGGCACAAGGACAGAGTTCAAATGAGTCAGCAAGTCACAAGATCTAAAGATCAATGTGTGGTTACAGAAGGATGGTTTTGGCTATCTTAGTCTAAATAACAACAGGCCTGAATCTGAGGTGTGGCTACTCCTGACCTCAAGGCTAGGGAAGGAGAAGTTAGAGCTAAGGTGTGGTTATTGAACTTTTAGAATAAGTGAGGAAGAAAAGTCTATTTGTTCCATTTACATGATACTGTGTTCCACTTTTTGGTTATGGTATATAAGAGTGTCAAAAAAAATAAACTCGTTGCATTTCAGTATTGACTGGTCTGCCCTCCTGACCTAAAAAAAAAAAACACAAAAAAAAAAAAAACAAAAAAAAACTATATACTGGAAACCTGGAGCCAGCCTTATTGTAATCAGAGAGGAGATTAATGTGATCCCACTGAAATGAGTGTTGAGCCTGGACTTCCCAAGATCTGCCTTCTTTTTAAAGATTTTGAAGTACTTGTTATAGCATTAAGATGCAAGTAGTAAATTAAAGGGATAGGAATATATAAGGGAAAAGACAAACTTTTCCTCTATTGATATATTACAATTTGAGATCCAAACATATCTACCAGAAAACTTCCAGAAATAATAAACAAATCCTTGATAGGTTTTCCAAGGTGGCCAGCACATATGAATATCAATTCAGATCAGCTGTTTGTAGATACATACGTAAGTATGTGTCTATGTGTTATGTGTGTGTGTGTATGTGTAAAACAATCATGCTTAGAGAAAATTTTCTAAATTTGAGAGGGAATGAGTTATGGGAGGGACTGAGGGGCAACAGAGGGACAGAAATGTTCTAAATGCCATACTCATGAATGAAATTATCAATTTAAAATGTTAAAAAATACTTAGAGCTCAGACCAGTGTTGGCTGTGCAGCTCTGCATAAACTTTCATCAGTTACTGGATGAAGACACTGATGAAAATTGTGGTAGTCACCAATCTGATTACACTGGATGGCCAGTTCAGACACCCTCTTCACTATTGTTATTAGTCTTATCTAGGGATGTCCTAGTGAATTCCTGGGACTTTCCTTACATGGAATCTGTAGATTGCTTTTGGTAAGATTGCCAAGTTTACTATGTTAATCCTACCTATACAAGAGCATGAGAGACTTTTCCATTTTCCGATATTTACTAAATTTCAATTTTCAAAGACTTAAAAAGAAAAAGAAATCACAATTGTCTTACCAAATCTGAGAACAATGTCAGTGAACTACGAGGCATAGGACTTCTGATCAGATAACTAGCATGTAGCCGTGAGCTGAAGAGTGGCAGCCCAAGGAGAGGGGCTATAGGAAAGCCCTCAACCCCCCCAGGGAGAGAGAGACAGACACAGAGAGAGACAGTGAGAAAGACACACAAACACCGAGTGCTGTCTGAAAAACACACAGCGTATCGTTTAGAAGAAGCATGTGTGGCAGGAGCTACATGAAGGCAGAACCAGCTGATCGAGGGCAGGTAAGTTCTGTGGCGTTTGAAGCCCAGGTGCTTCTGGAGTTTGATGGCAGCTAGAGACTGTTTTGGAGAGGCTACAACAGGAAAATCCCAGACTTGCTCAGAGGCTTGGGAAACAAACAAACAAAAAAACAAAAAAAAAAAAAAAAAAAAAAAAAAGGAAGAAAGAAAGAAAACTTAGCGTGGTGGGGCAATGGCTCCAGAGGGAGTCCCATGTGCATCTCCAGCCTGATCTATTGGCTGCAAAGTGACTTGTGTGTGTGTGTGTGTGTGTGTGTGTGTGTGTGTGTGTGTGTGTGTGTGTGTGAATTTGTACCTTTATGTTGGGTGGCAATATTTAATATGAGTTCTCATAGGTCTTAATAATAAAATCCCTGAGTCAGATATATGGGAAAATGCTGATGTTTCAGAGAGACAAAGGATAGACCCAGCCAAAAAGGAACTGAGCTCCTGTCTCCTCCCACCTTATCACTTCCTCTCTCCATCCAGCCATCTCACTTCCTGTCTGTCTGTACTGACCTCAGACCTCTATGGTTAAGTAGTGTCTAGCCCTACCCTATGATCTTCAGGCAAGCTTATTTGTTGGAATATAAACAAGATATCACCACACTGATACTTACTTCCTCAAAATTGCTTCTTTTCTCATTGTTTTGTCTAATACTCCTCCATTTAGCATTTTTCTTCTTTCCCTCAGCTCACTGGCCTGGTTTCAGTCACCAAAACATCACAGAGGATACTTTATACATCTGTTCTACAATTCTAACCTGATGCTATCTCAGATGTACAATTTAGTGTATTCATTTATTTTTATAAAAATATGAACACCTTTTTGTGCCTATTAATGGATTTCACCATGACATTTCTATAATTTACATATTATGCTTTAATCATATGCACCTTTCTTCTACTGTCTCTCTTCTCTTTTTCTTCTCACAGCTGTCTCCCCATTCCTTGATAGACCTTTTCTAATGTCATGAAGTCTTCTTTGTTTCCACATATGAGAGAAAATGTAATACTTGTCTTTTTTAGTTTATCTTATTCCAATTAGTCCTTTAGTTCCATCAATAGTCTTGAAAATTACATTATTTTTCTTTATGACTAAGAAGTAAACCATTGCATATATGTTTGATGTTTTCTTTATCTATTCTAAGTGTGTTAATAGACACAGGCTGATTCCATAATTTTGCTACTGTGCATGTAGTATCAATAAACATAGCTATACAGGTATCTCTTTTTCTAAATGGTAATAAGTACAAAACTGATAAAATATTTTCACCTTTTATATTTTGTCTAAAAAATTGGTTTAGAAGCTTGGTAAAATAACTGATATATCTTCATTTATATTAGCACTGCTACAAATCTTGGGTAATCCTCTGTACAAAACAATGTTTGCTAAGTACATTGTCTACCAACTGGGAATGCAAAGACAAACAAGATAAGTGAGATTAATTCTTAAAGTAGCTTTCATTTTCCTAGAAACTGAAAGAAAATGAGCACATAATTGGTCAGAGTCTCTTATTTTGCCCATGTGGTGGAGAGGCAAGATTGATGGATTTTTCCTTTTGTGTGCTGGGTTAGAATTAATCTGTTTTTAACTACAGACTCACCATAACAAACCAGTGCATTGGCCAGGAAAAAACACAGTAGGGAACTGTAAAACAATGAGGAAAATAAAACTTAAGTTTTCTGTAAAAATGAGAGAAAAGCACAAACTGATATTAAAATAAAACAACCTTTAGAACTCATGTTTCATAGATAATGAATTAGTAATACTGGCTTCTTAAGGTGAAGGGAATCCCCTGATTCATTTGTGACCACTGAGGTAAAGAACTGTTTTTGTTAATAAAAGCCATAAATTATATTAATTAAACTTATAATTCTAGGGCCTGTAGTAAGGGTCATTTTGACAAGAGAATTATTTTCCAGGGTTAAAATGATTGTTATAAACCCAATGAGTAAGAACGTGCAAGCTGGATTCTCTGAGATCTGCTTAATGTTTGACTGCAGGCTTATGTATCTGTTTTCACCAGTTGCTGAATGAAGCCTCTCTGATGACAAGGGGGCTAGGCCCTGAACTATAAGTATAGCAGAGTACCTTTAGTAATCATTATATTGGCCATAGACTTTGTCTTTCTTTTTTTTCCAGTTGTATTTGATTCTATGTTAGGTTCTCTATACCAATTCTCTAGCTATCTAGCCTCTGGGTTCTGACCCTTCAGGCAGTGTCATTAGTGGGTCTCTCTCATGGCATGGGTCCTGGGCTGGAGCAGTCATTAATTGGTCATGCCCACAATTTCTGCATTATCTTTACCCCAGTACATCATGTAGACAGGACAAACTTTAGGTTAAAGCTTATGTGGCTGAGTGCTCTTGTAGATGATCTGGGTTTGGTTCCCAGCACCCACATAAGCCTACAACTCCGTTTAACTACAGTTACATATATGAAGGCTATGGTGGTTTGAATGAGAATGCTTCTCATAGGTTCATATATTTCAATACTTGGTCCTCAATTGGTGGAAATGATTGGGAAGGCTTCAGAGGTATGGTCTTATTTATAAGGAGTCGTGTTTTGAAGTTTCAAAAGATTCACAACATTCCTACTGTCCCCCTTTGCCTCCTAAATTTGGATCAAGGTGTTAGCCGTCAGTTGATCCTGCCATCATGCCTTTGCTCTGCCATCATGGGCTATAACCCACTGAAACTATAAGACCAAATTATGCACTTTACTTTATGAGTGGCTGCCATTACCATTGTCACATTGATTTTTAGTATAGTGATTGAAGAGTCACTAAGACAGAGACAAAACTCTCATACACAAATAAATAAATAAATATTTAGAAATAAATAGAAAATGAAACATGATCAAGGAAGACATCTACATCAAATCAGTCCTGCATGCTTATACATACACGTACATGCATGCATGCACGCACACACACATGCAACACACAGGCATACACACACACACACACACACACACACACACACCCTTTGTTCTTCAAGGTGTTCTAATTGAGCAACATTTTCCCTTTTACCACAATGCATCTCCACATAACTTCTGGTATATGTTCTATGTTTCTATAAAGTCAACTTTGTTAGATTCCACAAATAAAGGAAATCATACAGTATTTACCTTATTGTGTATGTCTGGCTTGTTTAATGTAGAATAATTCCTTTAATTCTACACATGTTGTCCTGAAAGATCAAATTTCCTTCTTCTGTAAGACTGTATATTATCCCATTTCATATGTATACCATGGATAGAGGCTTCTGTCCCACCCTGTCTTGTAGCTGTTCATTCCTAAATATAAATACACAGAGGCTTGTAATAATTACAAATGGTTTGACCTATTGATCAAGCTTATTCCTGACAGTTCTTACAATGAAAATTCACACATAATTCTTATCCATGTTTAGCCACATGGTCTGGTGCCCTTTCTCAATATGGCATTCTCATCTTGTCTGTGCTACTGAAGTTATGTTCAGAAAGCAGTCTTGTGTACCAAATTGCTCAAGGGTACCTCCCACTTTCTCTTCTAAGAGATTCAGTGTGGCTAGAATTATGTTCAGGTATTTGATCCATTTGGACTTGAGTTTTGTGCATGGTGGTAGACATGGGTCTATATGCAGTCTTCTACATACCATCATCCAGTTGTACCAGCACCATTTGTTGAAGATGCTTTCCTCCTTCCATTGTATACTTTTAGCTGTTTTGTCAAAAATCAAGTGTTCGTAGGTGTGTGGGTTAATATCAGGATTTGATTTTTATCTTCATTTTTGTAATTATTTTTTTCTGCATAAGTAGTTTTTAATTTGATGGAATCTAATTTGCCCAGTTTTGTTTTTGTTATGAGTACATTTTGATGGGGGAGATTCTTCTGTATGCTGTTAATATGTTTCTCTTATTGGTTGATGAATAAAGCTGTTTTGGCCAATGGACAGGCAGGATTTAGCCAGGCAGGAAATCTAAACAGGGATAAAGAAAAGTCCAATCAGGAAGATACCATGTATCTGCTGAGGAATAAAGAGAACCAGGTATCAGTGGTAAGCCAAGACAATGTACAGATACACAGATTAATAGAAATATGTTAATAATTGAGAGAGCTAGCTAATAAGAAGCCTGAGCCATTGGCCAAACAGTTCATCATTAATATAAGCCTCTGAGTGTTTATTGGAGATTTAATGGCTGCAGGACTGGGTGGGACAGAAACTTCTGTCAACAACTTTTAGAACCGTACCCAAGTAGTCAATGTCAAGACTAATGTAATGGAGTATTCCACCCTTTTTTGTTTTGTTTTTTATAATTTTTTATTTAAATTTGAAACAAGCATGTTTTAGATAATAATCCCAGTTCCCGCATCCTCCCATCCTCCCCTGTTCCCCTGCCAAGCCCCATCCCATCCTCTTTCTGCTCCCCAAGGAGGGTAAGGCCTTCCATGGGGAGTCTTCAAAATCAGTTTTATCATTTGAAGGAGGGCCCAAGCCCTCCCTCATGTGTGTAGGCTGAGAGAGTATTCCTATGTTGAATGGTCTCCCAAAGTCCATTCATATACTAGGGATAACTACTGATCCACTGCCAGAGGCCCTATAGACTGCCCAGTCCTCCCAACTAACACCACATTCAGGGAGTCCAGTTCAGTCCTATGCTGGTTTTCCAGCTATCAGACTGGAGTCCATGAGCTCCACTTGTTCAGGTCAGCAGTTTTTGTGGATTTCTCCAGCCTGGTCTTGACCCCTCTGTTCATCACTCCTCCCTCTCTGCAACTAGATTCCAGGAGTTTGACTCAGTGTTTAGCTGTGGGTGTCTGCTTCTGTTTCCATCAGCTACTGGATGAAAGCTCTATGCAGGCATACAAGGTAGATAGATCCATATTTATCGCCATGTATAAAACTTAAATCCAAAGGGATCAAACACCTCAACATAAATCCAGCCACACGGAACCTCTTAGAAGAGAAAGTAGGAGGTACCCATGAAAGAATTGGTACAGGAGACTGCATCCTGAAAAACACCAGTAGCACAGACACTGAGATCAACAATTAATAAATGGGACTTTCTGAAATTAAAGCACTTCTGTAAGGCAAAGGACACAGTCAACAACACAAAACAGCAGCCCACCAAATGGGAAAAGATATTTACCAACCCCACATCTGACAGAGGGCTGATTTCCAAATTATACAAAGAACTCAAAAAGCTGGTTAGTAATAAACCAAATAATCCAATAAAAAAGTGGGGTATAGAATTAAATAAATAATTCTCTATTATGGAATCTAAAATGGCTGAAAGACACTTATGAAAATGTTCAACATCCTTAGCCATCAGGGAAATGCAAATCAAGACAACTTTGAAATACCATCTTACTCCCATCATAATGGCCAAAATTAAAAACAGCAAAGTTTATGCTGGAGAGGATGTGGAGAAAGTGGTACACCCCCCCCCACTGTTGGTGGGAGTGCAAACTCATACAGCCACTTTGAAAATCAGTATGGAAGTTCCTCAGGAAAATGGGAATCAGTGTACCTCAAGATCCAGTAATTCCACTCTTAGGCATACAGCCAAAAGATGTTTATTCGTACAACAAGGACATCTGTTCAACTATTTGTAATAGCCAGGACCTTGAAGCAATCTACATGCACTTCAACTGAAGGATGGATAGAGAAAAGCTGATACATTTACACAATGGAGTACAACTCAGTGGGGGAAAAAGATGGAATCTTGAAATTGGCAGGAGAATGGATGAAACTAAAAGAAACCATCCTGAGTGATGTAACCCAGTCACAAAAGACAAACACAGTATGTACTCACTCATATATGGATTTTAGATATAAAGCAAAGGATTATCAATCTATAATCCATATTTCCAGAAAAGCCAGGAGAAAAGGAGGACCCTAAGAGAGACATACATGGTCCTCTGGAGAAGGGGGAAGGGCAAGATCTCCCAAGCGAATTGGGAGTACGGGGAGAGAGGAGAGTGAGTTAGGAGGAAGAGGAGATGAGACGTGGGCATGATGGAGCAGGAAGCTTGAATCAAGGAAAGAATACATGAGAGCAAGAGACACTCCTTTGTTTTATTCTTTTATTTTCTTTCTTTTTATATATATTTATTATTTCTTCATATTTTACATATAGATCCCAGTTCCCTCTACCTCCCATGCCCGCGGGCCACTCCCATCCCATTCCCCCCCACTCCACAGGGAGGGTGATGCCTTCCTGGAGGGATCATCAAAATCTGTCAAGTCATTTGGAGTAGGGACTAAGCCCTCCTGCCTCTAGGTTAAAGGAGTATCCCTCCATAGGGAATGTGCTCCCAAAGCCCTTTTGTGCACCAGTGATACATCCTGGTTCCACTGTCAGAGGTCCCTTAGACTGCCCAGACCTTTTAACTGAGACCCATGTTCAGGGAACTGAGTTGCTCCAATGCTGGTTTCTCAGCTATCAGTCTGGGGGGGGGCACGAGCTCCCCTTTTTAAGGTCAGCTGTCTCTGTGGGTTTCTGTAGCCTGGTCTTGACCCCTTTTCTTATCGCTCTTCCCTCTCTGCAACTGGATTCCATGAGTTCAGCTCAGTATTTAGCTGTGGGTGTCTGCTTCTGTTTCCATCAGCTACTAGATGAGGGCTCTTTGATGGCATATAAGTTATTTATCAATTTCCTTATCAGGGAAGGACATTTAAGGTAGTCTCTCCACTCTTGCTCAGTTTGTTACTTGGGGCCATCCTTGTAGGTCTCTGGACATTTCTCTAGAATCAGTTTTCTCTTCAAAACTATAATGGCTCCATTCTCTCTCTCTCTCTCTCTCTCTCTCTCTCTCTCTCTCTCTCTCTCTCTCTCTCTCACTCTCACTCTTGCTCTCGTCTATTCATCCTTCTGACTCAGTCATCCTAGTATTTTCATAGTTTCTGGAATTAGGCTTAAGTATTTCATGCATTTGAAGTTAATTTTTGTAACTTCTGTGCAAAGATGTCCTGATTTATAACACAATTTATTGAAGAGAATATTCCTTTCTCCTTGTTGGTCCTTGGTACCTTTGTTGAAAATCAATCAACTATAAATTCTTGGTTTTATTCTTAGTCTTTATATCCTATTCCATTACTGAGCGTGTTTTATTTTTTGTAGAAAGAACACTGTTATTGGCTATGTAGTTTCCAAGAAAGTATAAAAATTATCTGTATGCTCACCTCCATTGGGTCAGTCTTTCTGAAATCTGTTCCTCTGTTGAATAATATGTAGACATGCGAATATCTCTTCAGGGACTCCTCCTGAGTCTCTGTGTAGTTGAATAGAGGCTTGGCTCCAGGAAGAGGACATTTCTGCTGCCTTTATAATGAGAGAGACAGTGATGGTCTCATGCCCATCTCAAGAAATTTGTGATGAGCAGAGATCCAGAGGTGGTAGAGGTTGAGTCCAACTCTGAGTCTAACTCTGACTCTTCCAATTTCTAATCTACCTCCTAGTCTACCCCTACCACCCCATCCCACCCCCATTGTTTAACAGTTTCTTCTGCAATTTAAACATCCCATCTCCCAGGCAAACAACTCAAAAGAGCTTCAGGGAGTTCCTAAAACTGACCAAATTCACTAGGTGGTTCCTTCCCCAAGTAAGCATTAGGGTCACTGTCAGACATATTAAGTCACAAAGAAGACTGAGTCTTCCAGCTGCCTGGAAGAAGCAGAAACCAGCTAAGCTGCCTGGAAGAAGTTTGGATCAACTGAGTTACTTGGAAAAGACATTCTTCAACCTGTTGCACTGCCTGCAATCCGTGTGTATGCTCCATGTTTCCAGGTTTTGTAAACACCCATGTTGGGATAGGCTTTGGAAAGGCAACTGCCTTTGAGTAATTCCTGTTCTTATAAGTAACCCTCACACATGTTACTGTAAGTAACCCCAATGAAACTCATTGGCTCACCAAGTTGGACTTTGCTATGATCTGTATTTTGGTCTGTTGTGGGCTTCCAATCTGGGGTGAGTAGGTGGGTATTATAACTTCCTAGGAAAAGTCTTGTCACTCCTTCATCTCCTGTTCCTTCTCCTCCCCCTTTCCCCATCCTGATGTTCCTCTTGTTCCTCCTCCTTCTGTTCCTTCTTCTTCCTGTTTTATTCTAGCTGTTAGCTGCTCTGACCTGGCTGGTTGTAGTAGCAATGGTATCAGATGAAGAGGAGTGTGAGGACTGACCACAGTGGAAGCCTTGGGATGATAGAGTGGGATGATAGCCAGATAGATAGGGTTGAGCCTTCCCTGCTGATATTTGGTCAGGATGTTGATCCAGATAGAAATGAAGGTGCTGATTCACTTCATGGTGCTGGATGACAATGGTGCCAGAGGACATATTTCTCTTTAATCTTGTGTTTTGGTATACTACCAAGAGTAGCCACTATGTATCCTTAAGAAAATTACTCAGATGATTTAGGCTGCAGCTTCTCCATATCAAAAATAGTTACAAAGTTCATGGAATCCGTTCTTTAAATGCATATTACCTAGTATCAGCTTGTACTAGTTGGTATGTTTTTTGTTTGCTAGTAGCATGTTGGATGCTGATAGCATGTTGTTCTTCAAGGAGCTAGAAAAATAAAGTAATGACAAACTGGAAGAAAATAATAGGGATAAATGCATAAATAAAATAAAGACTAGAAAAGCACAGAAAAATTCAAGAAAACAAAACTAGTACTTTAAAAATAAAATCGACAAATCTTTAGCTAGACTAACAAAAACAGAAAAAGGACAAAATGAGAAATGAAAATGGAGGAATAACTGACATTACAGAAATGCCAATAGTCACAAGATACTGCTATGAATGACTAACTATACATTAAAAAACATTGAAAACATAGAATAAAAGGGTGAACTCCTAGAAACAGGCAAGCTACCAAGACTGAATCAAGAAGAAATAGAAATTTAAAACAGAACAATAACAAAGAAATTAGGAAATTGGATTAACAGTCCCCCATCAAAGAAAAGCCCATGGTCTTATGGCTTCATTGCTGAGTTTCAACAAACACTGAAAGAGCTAGTACTAGTTCTTTTCAAACTCTTTCAAAAAATTAAATATAGTTCAGCCAGGTGTGGTGGTACAGGGCTTTAATCCTAGTACTCCAGAGATAGTGGCAGGCAGATCTCTGTGGGTTTGAAACCAGCCTGTTCTACATAGTGAGTTCCAAGAGAGCTAGAGTTATGTAGAGAGACCTGTCTCAAAAATACTAAAATTAACATAAAATAAGGAAGGAAATTAAAGATATTCCATACTCAATCTGTGAGGTTAGAATTAACTTGATACAAAAACTGGGTAAGGGAAAAATAAAATTGCAGGCCAGTATTACTACTGAACACAAATGCAAAAAACCAAAACCTTAATAAGGTATTAGTAACCTAATTCCACAGCACATTATAAAGATTACTTATTTACCATTATCAGTTAAGGTTTATCCAAGGTATACAATGCTATCTCAACCATTATCAATTTAATCACATGTAAATATGATATGCCATATTAACAAAATTAGGAATGAAAATTACATGATCATCTCAATAGATGAGAAAACTATTTTATAAAATTCAACCTTCATTCATGATAGAAACTCTCTCTATATGTGTGTACATGTATGTATATTTGTACATCAACAAAATAATGGTCATGTGTGGAAAGTCTATAAAAATTTACTCAATAACAAAAAATTGAAAGATTTTCAGATTAGAAAAATGTCTATTATGAGTGCTTTTATTCAACACAGTATGAAAGACCTAGCCTAATCAATTAGGCAAGAAAAAAATATAAAAACATTTTCCTCTCTTTCTGGTCCATTCTTTAGTTGGTCCATTGCTTGGAGAACCAATTCAAAACAATAATTGGCATGCTGTGCATTGGTTTAGTAATTGATGAAAACTGCCCAATAATAAAGAATGCAATAGCTTCTGGGGAGAACTGCCTTTTTTTAGTATGCTTTTTGTTCTTTTCTTTCTCTTCCTTCTGACACTCTGACAATGTATATAGTAATCTACTTGTGGTATCTGATAAGCCCCTTCATTCTTTGTTTCCATGCTTTTCCTTATATTGGATAATTTACTTTTTAAAACTCCTAATAATGCTATCTCCTGCTTCATTGAGTATGCTGTTGAACTCATTTATTCATTTTTAGTTCATTTGTGTATCAGTTACATTTATGATGTTGTTATAAAATACCATGGCCAAGAATATATTATGAAAGAATCACTTTGACTTGCAGTTCTAAAAGCATAAGAGTCTATCATGGCAGGGAGTCATGGCAGCAAGTAGCAGGCATGATGGAGGGCTGAGCAGGAAGCTGATAACTCACATCTCCAACTGCAAACACAAAAAAGACAGAGAAAACTCTAATTGGGTAAAGCCATAAAACTCCCAGTGATATAACCCTCCTAACCTCCAGGCTGTATCACCATCTGGGGACCAACTGTTCAAATGCCTGAGTCTATAAGGGTACATTTCTCACTTAAACAACCACATATTGTATTTTTAGCTGGATTTTATTTTTATTTTTTGTCATTTTCAACAATATTTACTACCTATTGAAGTTTTCAATTAGTTCATGTGTAACTCTCCTTAAATCAGTAAGGATTTTTAAAGTGAGGAATTTTTTGTTTGTCTTTATAGATTCTTTGTGAAATAAAACATATATGAAAATATATCTTGTTTTGTTATTTGGAATATTTTTCCTTACTCCTCAATTCTCTATAATTCAGTGTAAGTTTCCACACATTATGTAAAGTAACCTAACCTACGTCCATTAGATTGGTAGACACCATTCTAAGTCAATCCATACTTTCCAAGGATTTTAGAGGCATTGTATGCCTGTCCAATTTATTATCTTTGCTCTTGGTGTTCCCCCAAAGATTTTAGAAAGTATTAATTAGTGTTATTATCTTGAAAGCAGAACAGAGTATGGTACTGAAGGTTGAAGCTGGAAATATTGGGACATTAGAAATTTTGTATGTTTTCTGTTTTTAAGGAAGTTGTCCATGCTGTGCTAAAAATCACAATCTTTCTGCCAGTCTTCAAAGTGCTGTGATAGTAGACATCTACTACCATACATGGTTAAAGTTGGGATATTAGATATATGATCCAGTTTCTTTTTTATTTGCAATGAAATTGAGAGTCAGAGTTTATGTCTGCTCTCTTCTCCCTAAAACAGTGTATGAAGCAGATATGCCAGAACTTGGTCATACTGTTCACTTCGAACTTGGAGAGCTTCATACTGAATGCTTGAAATCTTAAATGTCATCATTTGTGTTCTGTAGTCCAATAGGCTCAGGAGTGCAGGGGTCCTTCAACTTCTAGAGTCAGGTGATTTAGAAGACAGTCTCTTAGTAAAGGCTATTAGATGCATTAGTAAACTATTTCAAATTAGCAATCTGGATTTATTGTTATAATATACCATGCAAAGGTATAAGAAGTGCCTACTCTCTGTTTAATCAAGCAGAGGTCTTAGAGCTTTTTATCAGAAGATTTCCATTCCAGGAGTATCACTGATTTAAATCAGAGATTAAGAGAATGCTGCTTTCCCTTTCAGGCATGGAGATCTCCCACTCCCCGCACACACACATGCTTTCTAATTTATCTGATGAACAAGACAAGGAATAACATGCCAGATATACTATCCTTCCCACTCTTACTAGCAGAGACTTCCAATATTTTTCTCTACAGAGAGACTATGGGCCTAGAATTACTGTTGGAACAAGCAAGGGAAAAATCAATATTCATTATCTCACTTAGTATTAAGTAATTTATCCTTTGATGGAAAGAGAAGTGTATGAGTGTTTATGTGTCCATGTTGAGTGTGTACATGTGTGTATGCTGTGGTGTGTGTGTGTGTGTGTGTGTGTGTGTGTGTGTGTGTGTGTGTGTGTGACTATGCACCTAGAAGTCAATGTTGAGTATTTTTCTCTATCATTCTCCACTTTATCTTTTGAGTTAAAGTCTCTTGGTCAATCTGCAGTTAACAATTTACTGGACAGGATGGATGGTGAGCTCCAGGGATCTGCCTGTCTTTGCCTTCCCAGTATTAGGACTCCAGACATTTGCCATTACACCTGTATTTTAAGCATGTGCTAGGAATTTGAATGTGCTTGCAAAGTAAGCAATTTACTGATTGAACCATCTCTCCAGTCCCTCAAACAATTTTTTTATTTGCTGTGTTAGCTTTTAAGGACAGACTTGTTAGATTCTAGAACCAAAAGGAACTTCTGGGAAAGCATACAGCAAGGTTTTTTCTATTGGAAAATTGGAAGCTAGTTTCATTGAAGAGGCTGTAGCTTCTGGGAGTGTTGGCAGGACTACTTCCATCAACAGCCCTAAGTATTCTTCATGCTTGATGGAAGTCCTCTATCAAGTATGTGTGTGTGGTACAAACCCTTCACACCTCAGCAAGAAGCTGGCATTTGGGGTTTCTCCTTCTTTATTCTAAAGTATTCTGTGTACGGAAAGTTCAGCACATGAGTACATCTCCTGCTCTTCCTACCACTGAAAAGATGCTCTTATTTTATGTGTGTGTGTGTTTTGCTTGCCAGTATGTCTGTGTACCATGCATATGAATGCGTGGAGCCTGAGAATGCCAGAAGAGGGTATCTGACCCCTTGAGAGTGGAATTATAAATGATTATGAGCTGCCGTTTGGGTGCTGGGAATTGAACCCATGTCCTCCAGAAGTGTAGCTATTGCTTTTCACCAGCCTCTACAGTCCCCTTCCTACCGTTTTAAATGGGGATTTTTTTTTCAGTCGTCTAATATATAGGAGTATTTCAGAAGCATTCTGGCCTTCTTTTAGAGAACTGATCTGTTTATAGGTATCTCCACTATGTATAATGGTAGCCAGAAACTTTCTGTGTCTCGCTGGTTGTCTGAATAAGTTTTAAGATAAATGCTAAATTTAACCCAACAGTTCCTAATTATCCTAATGATGCTCAAATGGCTTCAATTTCATCCTTTACCTAAGAAAAACCTATCATGTGCTCTATTTTTTTCTACTCCCATTATATTGTGCATTCCAGAAGTTGTGACATTAAGGATGATAAACATGACTCCGAATGACATTCTACTATACCCATAGGTCAGTGTCTTGCTTAGTCATTACCACAGAAAGCATCCTCTTGCAATATATGGGAACTAAGACAAATACCCATAATTGGACTATGTGTAGAGAGTGAGAAACCTTGGAACAGTTAGTTAGTCCTCAATGTGATGTCTCCATCAATCCCTTCCCCTCAGGGGTCAGGTAGCTATGCTGAAAAGGAGGTAGAAAGATTTTAGGAGTCAAAGGGGATTGAAGACAATACAGAAACAGTGTCTTCCAGACACAACAGTGCCGTACACATATGAACTCATATACAGGGCCTATACATGTTCAACAAGCCAGGAGCCAGGCAGGCTTGAAGAGAAAAATCTGTTTACTCTAATGGAGTCTCACTGGGTATATTAACTACATACTTTAGGGTAGGCCAAATGCTGAACAGAAGGTGGCCAACAAAAAAATATTTCTGTAGGCTTTTTGTATTATATTACTTTGAGATTTTTTTCTTGTCTTCCTGGTCTTTTGCTTGTACATTATGGTGTCCTATTTTGTGTTCCGTGTGTGTGTGTGTATTCTGATTTCTCTTTGCCAATGTTCTTTCTTTTCATTTTTCTTCTACTCTAGATTTTTTGCTTTTTGTTTGCCTGTTTGTTCTCTAAAGAGAGAAAGAAGGCATGGAGTTGTGTGGGTGGGGAGGTAGAGGATCTGGGAAGAATTGGGGGAGGAAAAATCATGATCAAAATATAGTTAGTGTATTAAAAAACATTATTTTCTATTAAAATATAAAAATGTATAAAAATAAGAACAAGGATGTGAACCTTTTACCTTTATCCCAACGTGGCACAATATTTTTGAGCAAAAATTAATAATTATCTGGTCTCCTAATTCTCTTATTGTGTGAGGATTCAGACAATGCTGTGAAGAAATTGATGATACAGAGTTGGGCATGTTGGCACACCCCTGTCGTCCCACAAATTGGGAGTTAGAGGCAGTAGAATCAGGAGTTTATGGTCATTTTTGCCTACATAGTAAGTTCCAGGTCAGCTTGGCTGCATGAGAACTTGTCTCAAAAAAAAAAAAAAAAAGACAATAATAAAATGAAATTATAGGTACATAGGTTAAGATGAGGATTCTGTGAATCACAATTTATTTTCAGCCACCCTATAGAAAGTGATTTCCATATATGGGAAACAAAATGGAAAAGTTTCATTTTGTAAGCCAATTTTCTTTCATATGAATAGTCATTTACATATGTTGATAGTGAAGTGCTACTTTGGTAATTCATTCTCTTCCCTCCCTAATCCAATTTTAACCCTCAATCTTAAATGGTTCATAAGAGCTGTTTTTTCCATTATATTTTATACCCACACAAAAATAAAATGCATGAAAACCGAATGTCATATATTTTTGTATTTTACAAACATTGATTTTCTTGATTATTTTGTAGTTAATTTTATATTTTTTGTAGAACAGTCAGTATCTTACACCAAACATAGTGACTATTCTATTTTCCCTTTTGCTGCTATGATTAAACACACTTTCCTAAAACAAACTGGGGTAGAAAATGATTTATTTTGTTAATATTTCCATATCACAACTCATCAGTGAGAGAAGGCAGGGTAAGAACTCAAGAAGGAACTTGAAGCACAAATTGGAGGAATGCTGATTGCTAGCTCACTCAGGCTCACTCAGGTTTGTGTTGGGTTAGCATCTTATACAGCCTAAGACCATCTGACAGGAGAACTGTACCACTCAAATGAGACAGGCTATTTAACCTCAATTAAAAGTCCAGATAATCTCTCAAAAACATGCCCACAGATCAATCTGATAAAGATAATTGCACTACTGAGGTAGTAGAGGTAGACTAGGTTAAGTTGACAATTATTGCTAACTAAGAAGGAAACCTATGATAGAATGCCCAAGGAGTATATATGGAAATATAAATTTCTGATAAACAAATTCTTGTAAGACATATAACTAAAGAAATATAATAAATTACAATTTATAATTTAAAATAATCAGCTTTGGGATTCTGTTATAATTAAAACATTCTAAAATTTGTAAAACTTCTTTCAGTAAATTCTAATATTTAAAAAATGTCATTTTTATAGCTATTCTTTTCTTAAATGAAAATTGTGTTATTCAGTTGGAACATCAACCTTATGAGAGAGACATGGCCTCTAATGAATTCTGACCATCAAATTTATATGCAAAGAAAAAAGAATTGCTAATCTGAAGACTATTTAGTTAATTTGTGCTACACAATTTAATTGAAAATATTAGCTTACATTTGTATAATTTACCAGGATTTTTAATACATTTTTATTGAGCCTGAAGACATTTCTCAGAAATGGAAACCCAATACCATAGATGGAAATATTAAAAGGTATTAGGTTTATGAAGTATTCTAAATATTGTAGACTCTTGAATTTGAAGTTAGACATGAAGTCTACCGTTGTCATTCTTTTAGCTCTCTTTATACTATAAAATTCTACACATTTTGGTGAATTTGACTTAATTTATAATTTTATACAGCATCTGTCTTAGAGTTTCTATTTCTGTGAAGAGACTCCATGACCACAGCAACTCTTACTAAGGAAAACATTTAATTGAGACTGGCTTACAGTTCAGAGGCTTAGTCTGTTGTCATAGTGGGAAACATGGTGGCATGCAGACAGACATGGTACTGGAAAGGCAACCAAGAGTACTATATTTGGATCGACAGGCAGCAGAATGAGACACTGGGCCTAGCTTGAGCATCTGAAACCCCAAAGCCCCTCCTCTGGGACTCACTTCTCCAGCAGGGTCATACCTATAGCAACAAGGCCAATTTCCTAACAATGCCCCTCCCTATGGGCCTATGGGGGGCATTTTCATTCAAAACACCACAGCATCTATTATCCTGTAAGTTGTGCATGCATAATTTGTGCAGGTGAGATAATTTTCTGGAGGATATATACTTTAATGAAAATGGTTGGCTATTGAAAATGACTTTACTGTTACCATTTGAACTTACATGTTCACATTAAAAGCTAAGCAGATTTAAAGGCTTAAATTATCATTTTCAAATTTGGAGGTGTCTGGTACCATAATAGTATTTGTATTAGAACAACCAGTAGTTAAACAGCACCTCATCTGAAGCACAACGACAGTTACTAAGTTGGATTGTCACACTTCCATATAGTCAATCATTAGGGAAGTAACAACCACAAATGTGTTTAGAAAGTTTATTTCTTTATATGACTAGCTCCCCATATCTGTATTTCTAAAGATGACACCAAATCCAAGTGGCCAGACAATAGATGATATGATACAGTAATAGGTTATTCTGTGGTTGAACATTGCTTATTTGACATATGTAAAGTTGTATAATATAACCAGTGTCGTGGCAACACTGTTTCCATAAAATCTGATGAGAGCAGGTAATTAATTTCACCCTTAAGTGGTGAAGATGTAGTCAGGTAAGAGTAGGTATCCTCATTAGTGTCTGATTTCATCAGAATAATGTAAGCAGTGATGGAGAAATTGGAGAAAAGTAGTCAACACATTTTCCAGCCACCTTGGTAAATTACATACATAGGACGGCCAAGAGGAAAGGTAAAAGAAAAAATAAACTTGTGAAAAAGTTAATGTCCTGTTACCAAGACATACCATTCTAACCGCTAAATTCTTTCCCAGATTAAAATCAGGCCATAAATGATATCTGAACTGACAAAACCACCTCTTCTTATTGGGACAGCAATATCTGTGGCCCTCACATAAGTTTTCACTCCTTTCTGCCTGGAGGTTTTGTTCATATGGCATATTCCAGGTTTCTTTTCCCTCCCTCTCTCCATCCCTCCATCCCTCCGTCCCTCCCTCCCTCTTATCCACTCATATGGCTTGCTTCCACTGTAGAATCTTACACTCATTCTCTGATCTATATTCTTGTTATAGTAACTGTTCACAGATTTCTATTCATGCCCATACTAGACTTCATGTTTAGAATGTCTAAAAGGAGTAATATTAGTAATATCTCAGATTATCTTCACTTCTCAAATCAAATTCTTATGTTTAAAGTGATTTATGTAAGAGAATAAATTATCAATTCACACAAGTTAGAATCCTGAAACCATTATCGATATTGCCCTTTTTTAATCTCTCACCCACTTAATCAAGTTCTGGATAATTAATTATTCTATCAATCCTCTTTTATATAACCACCTCCATTGCTTTATTTCTGACATGATACATCCCTTTACTGGCCACATTGTTTGAATTGATACTCTTCCATCCTGCCCTTCCAAATCCCTAGTCTCCTTGGCTACCTGAATATTCTATAGAAAACAAAAATATTTCTATGTCACTTAATCACTCAAAATATTTAGATAGCTTTATTTAGTTTGATTTGTTTTCCATTATCTTGCTATAGACCTCTTTTCCTACTTATCTCCTGTCACTTTTTGCTTTTTAATATCCACTACCCACGGACCTTGACCACAGTTTGTATAAAAGTCCCTTTCTGCATTGTTGCTTTACTGCCATCATTTAAGGTCTAAATTGAGCATTCAGTACTCCATGCAGTTTTCTGTATAGTAGTTAAACTCTGCTTTTTGCATAGCAGTAGGCATATTTATCTTTGTTTTTATCCTATTAAATGAATTGTAATTTTTGGTTTCCCCTACCAACATATGAGTATCTTGGCCATCTGTATATACAAAATTAAGATAATTTTTCTGATCAAAGCATAGAACTTGACCAAGCACTTTTGATGGTGCTCAGAAAATAATGCTGAATAACAAATTTATATGCCTTTACTAATGTCTGCCAAGTGCATTAGAAACTTCCCTGGTGGGCTAGGGCTTTAAGTATTAAGGAAACTAATCTTGGTGGGCTCTGAGGTTTTTGTCAGATTGTGATTAATACAGCAGGGGACAGTGTTGGAAAAATCCTTTAAACACCTCCACTGGGACAACCTCAACTCAGGCCAATTTCTCTTCACTTAGAATGGATTGCTGTAAATCTTGGTTGAAAAGGCCTAGGCTTGATTTAATACAGCTTACCTTTGAGGCACAACAACAAAGAAATGATTCTACTAATTTAATTATCATCTCTAGGTGCCCTTTCTCCCCATTAAATTTAAAGGGAAATATGGCCTGGAGAGGTGCACTGAAGCCTATTTACAATCAAAGTTATTTCATATTTGTTTCTCCTACGATTGGAAACATAGGGTACTATCAGAGACTTTGGTTATTAATTGATATCTGTTAGGGAATTATAGTGGAAATAAAACATTATTACAGAAATTTTACTAACCTTTCTCTGGAATAAGATTTTTACATTATTCTTGAGAACAACTGGTCCTTTGTTTTATAATTATTAATCTTATCAGAATTGCTGAAGTATAATACACCTGATTTTGAAATTATAGGCACTGTCTATGATAAACTGAGAGAAAGGGAGATTGTTATTTTCTCTTGTTTAAGATATGAGCTTCTTTTAATAGTTTTCTCCATGTTTTAGTGACCAGCGTTACTGAAAAATAAAATATAAAAGGGATAAATTAACATGAGGAAACATTGCTTATTAAGAAAGTAAGAAGTTGGTACTGAATACCTGTAATCCCAGGACTTGAGAATCTGAGGGAGGAGAATCACAGAGTTCAAGGCAAACTTGGACTATGGAGTGACTTTCAGGTCAGTCTGGGTTATATAGAGCCAATCTCAAAAAAAAGACAAGTAATCAATACAACTGTATCAAATAAATAAATAAATAAATAAATAAATCTAAGCAAACTGAAAAGTTTCACCATTAATGCCTCTGAAAGATATTTTATACAAATGTTAAATAAGTAAAAGTGTTAACATATATCTTGTAGAGTAATGCAAAGTGACTATCTTTGCAAAATAAATGGTAAATAAAAATAAAAGATCTCTATAAGCCCAATTTGGAAAACATTTATATTCTCTTTAGCTCCAAAGAGACAAAGCCTTAAAAATCCTTTTTCCAGCTGACATAATTGCTAAATATATGATCAGTTAGAGGAGTATTTGTATATTGATCATCTAAAGCCAATTAAAGCTACATTATACTCTAAAATCTTAACTGAGGCTACTTTAGTTAAGGGATTTTCATTTTTATTTTAAAACCTAGAGGGAGAAAATGTTAACAACCAGAGTCACAAGTTGGACTGACATCATTTTTAAAAAATAGATTAAAAAAAGATTATTTGAAGTAATTTGTTTTGATGTGGTTGCAAATATCTCAAAAAGCATATATACCATTAATTTAATTAACATTTCTACTTGCTTCAATAAAAAAAAATCTGAGGCTTTTGTCAAAGGTCCATAATTTCACTTTTAAATCTAGCCTGTTGAAGAATGTGTGGCAGCATACCAATTAATATTTATGAAAAGATACTTTACTCCTTTAAATATTGTATTGTTAACTAAGAGAGGGAAATTTTAAGATGACCAGGTTTTAAAAGAAACACACTATACTATATGCACAGAAATGGGGAAGATGTTAAATTCTGAGTAACAGTCAGAGTACATAAATGGTAGTTTATTTGAATACTTGTGGAAAGAAAAATGCCAGAAAGATTCAGCTGAGTCATCTGTAGTTAAGAATAAAAGAATAAGAGCTGTGATGATTTAATCCTTTCATTTTTCTCCCCTTCCCAAATCAAGACTACATAAAATGAAAAGCCTGTTATGTTCTGAAGAGATTAAGTGGAATGATTTATGCTGATTATATTGTCAAAGTCAAAGTAAAATGCTATATTTCATGGGGGAATCTAAGGGAGGAGAAGTTAATGCTTAAGGCCTTGGTGCAATCTTTTAGACAATAGGAATCTACACTCGCATATTGGTTAATTCTTAGATTTAGATTTAGTGTTACAGTCATTTTACATGATTGAGAAAAACATAAAAGCTTAACTGTAAAATGAATTGGAGGGACTATATATTCCTTCAATCTGATATAAGGGATTCCTCAATTCTCTCCTTGCTCTGGAATCTTACTTTCCTATTTTCTTTGCCAGTTGCCTATTGCGGTTTAATAAAGACCAGGATAAATAGGCCAGATAGATGTTTATTCAGGGAGAAATAACTTACAACCTAGACAGATGAACACCAGCAAGTTCCACCGGATGCTCTCCTCTCTGCATCCTGCCAGCAAAAGAGCATTCCCCTGCTCCTCCTCAGGCCTCATTCACAGGTCACTTCCGCCCCTGGCTCCACCCCCAATGGGCTTGGTCAGTATTACAGAAGGAGACAAAATGAATATCCCACTACAGTGGCCTTGTCACATAAGATCAATGTCAATATCTATCATCTATCTATCTATCTATCTATCTATCTATCTATCTATCTATCCATTCACCCATCCATCTATCTTTGTCTGAATAATCCTGGTGTGTGCCACTTCTCTTGATAGCCTGCTCATCAGACAATAGATATTCTGATTTGTACTTTTGGTTAAGTTCTATGAAATACATCCAGTAGACCTTCAGTGGACCTCTCATTGACTACAATAGCCCATTTCATGTCAATGACACAAACCTGTTCACTGGTTTTCAAAGTTGATGTTCTGGAGTGAACTTGCAGTTACAATCATGCAGCATTATCTCAGAAAAATATTATCTTTAAGGCACTATTCACTAATTTGTTTAACATTTATGTAACTATGTGTAATAGATCTAGGGAATAGGAAGTGAATGTGATAGCTAAAGTTTCAGCTGTAAAATGTAGCTAATAGTACAGCTAATATGAGGCTAGAATAAAACATATGGTGATTAATTAGCACCTTGATCAATAAAATTTGTGTTATTATTAATAGTAATATTTTGATAACATTACTTGTACAATTAAATTTATTTTAAAAGGTTTGTTTATATTTTGAAGTTTGTGTTATTAATAAACATGTGTCAACACAAGCTTCTTAAATTTTATGTTTTGTACCAGTTGTATGAAAACAATATTTTATCAACTATTTTTTGAACTCTGGGGGGGGGGCTGCTAATTCATGCCAACTAAAGAAAGTGACATTCTTGGGCTGGAGAGATGGCTCAGAGGTTAAGAGCACTGACTGCTCTTCCAGAGGTCCTGAGTTCAATTCCCAGCAACCACATAATGGCTCACAACCATCTGTAATGAGATCTGGTTCCCTCTTCCGGGCATGCAAGCAAACATGCAGACAGAACACAGTATACATAATAAAAAAATTAAAAAAAAAGAAAGTGTCATTCTCTATTTCATAATACTGAGTTAGACATGTCTATAGTAGGAACTGGCATGGTTTATTAACGTTATTGAAATGGTTATAGGAAATAAGAGGAGTTTCTTCTTTACTCAATTAGCTCTTTAAGAGTTAAACAGAGGTAGAGAGCAAGAGAAAAGACCTTAATAGAGGGAGCCATTATAGTTTCAAAGAGAAATCTGGCACTAGGGAAATGTTCAGAGATCCACAAGGATGACCCCAACTAAAAATCTAAGCAATAGTGGAGAGGCTACCTTAAATGCCCTTCCCCTAAAATATTGATGACTACCTTAAATGTCACCCTAGAGCCTTCACCCAGTAGCTGATGGAAGCAGAAGCAGAGATCCACAGCTAAGCACTAAGCCTAACTCCTGGAATCCAGTTGCAGAGAGGGAGGAGTGATGAACAAAGGGGCCAAGACCATGCTGGAGAAACCCACAGAAACAGCAGACCTGAGCAAGTAGGAGCTCACAGACCCAGTCTGACAGTCGGGAAACCAGCATAGGACGGAACCAGGTCCTCTGAACTTGGCTGTTAGTTGAGAGGCCTGGACACTCTATGGGGCCTCTGGCAGTGGAACCAGTATTTATCCTTAGTGCACAAATGGACTTTGGGAGCCCATTCCCTGTGGAGGGATACTGTCTTAGTGTAGATACACAGGGGAGGGCCTAGGTCCTGCCCCAATGATGTGAGAGACTTTGGTGATGTGAGAGACTTTGAAGATTCCCCATGAGAGGCCTCAATCTCCCTGGGGAGTGGATAGGGGGTAGGATGCCGGTTTGGTGGGAGGCATGAGAGGATGGGAGGGAGAGGGATCTGGGACTGATATGTAAAATAAGATTGTTTCTCATTTAAGTTTTAAAGGGGGGGGGAAAGAAAATGCCATTCAGCTGGCTATCATGGCGTCATTTTCTCAGCTGAGGTCCCTCTCTAGCTTCTGTCAAGTTAACATTAAAACCATAAACTGCTCTACTCAAAAACAAAACAAAACAAAAAAAAAAAAAAAAAAAAAAAAGAAAAGAAAAAACAAAAGAATTATTCAGAGGTAGGGGAAAAACTATAATGGTGGTAGAGTTTGATACTAGATGCTCTAGAATTGTCACTGAAAGTGAAGCCTCATTAGGCAAACTGTATTTTACTAAATGTTGCATGGAAGCCTGCATAGATTTTTGAAGCAAACAATATGTGAAACATCATGTTTGCAATTTGTCACCAACTTTAAATCCCATTTAAACTCTCCGGTTCTTATATAAGAACATCTGAACACAAAATGACATCATGTAAAATCGGGGACCTTGTGTTGAAGGAGTTGGCCTAAAACCTGAAGCAGAAGCTTTGAAAAGGCACGTGTAAGGGTGGGGGATGTGTCTCAGAATCACCTGGAGCCGCTTGCAGTTGACTGCTCTGACTTTCCAGGTCCCTTTTAGCACCCAGGGGAGATCCGACAGCACCAGCCATCTAGCCTCATTTAGGCGTTTCTGGCTAGAGCCATTCCGTCTACAAAAGCCCACACCCCGGTTTTCCGCAGGGATGCTCGGTTCCGGGGGAGTCACCTCGGGAACCTACTCTGCAGTAAAGAAGGCAACAGCGAGGAAAGCCAGGGTTCCCACTGTCACCCTAGCAGTTTAGCGGTGTCCCCTCCCCAAGGTGGTGGATACCCTCCACTCCCTCGGCTGTCGGTTCAACTGGTGGAGTGGTGGGGCGGCCAGTCTCGTCTCTCTACCTCGTCTCCTGGAAGGCCACTGGGAGGCATGCCCCTGCCGCCGCACCTGACTGACTAACCGACCCCAGGCTCAGTCAGACTTAGCTAGAGCCCTGGTCACCACCACCTCAGGCACCACTGCATACGCCCTCCGGGCGCGGGTCTGGCACAGTGCAGCCCCCCCGGGGGGGGGCGGGAAGAAAGGAGCTTGAGCCGCCCGCACCTGGTCGCCTGTCTGGCACAACTCCGGGCCAGGCTCGCGCCGGCACACGCACGCGCACACGTCTCTTGCGCGCCTGCTGTCGGCCCTGGGGGCGGGACCGCGCGGCGGCGAGCGGGCGGGGGGCTCGTGGAGCGCGCGCCCCGCACCCGAGGGCTGCGGAGAGATATTTTGGGTGGCAGGAGGCCCCTCGTCATTTCCGCCCGGCGGCTCGTCGTGCCGGGGGCTCCAGTCCCGCGCGCCAGGCGAGCGAGCGGGCAAGTTGGCTGCAGCGCTGCGCTGGCGGCTCCTTCGTTCCCCTCCTGCCGCGACCCTCGGCGGCTGGAGCCATGAACTGAAGCCCCGCGGGACGCACACCCGGGGCTGAGCGGCGGAGGAGGCTGCAGCAGCGGCCGCCGCCAGGGCTGGGACCGAGCCGACCCCAGAGCTTTTGCCCGGCCGTCGCCGCTCCCACCGCGGTCGCCTCCGACGCTCCAGCCTTGGGACCGCCACACAAAAGCCGCCCTCTTCGCACCGCCCACCCCGGAAGGCTGCAGCTGGCCACCGACCCCACCTGAGAGCGCCTCGGGCTGCGGACTTCGCCTTCTGTCCGAGCTCCGCGTCCCACGCGGCACCGACCCCGCCGCCCATGGCTCTGATCATGGAACCAGTGAGCAAATGGTCTCCGAGTCAAGTAGTGGACTGGATGAAAGGTAATGCCCTCTGTGCGGAGGGCGAGGCGACACTGGGGCACAGGGTCCCGGTATGAGGGAGGGTCGCCCGCCAGGGTATAACCCGTCCTGGGAGCTTCTAACCAACTGCCTACGGTCCTCCCCGGGAATGGACTGAGGGTCCTCGGGCTCTGGTACGGACCCGGGGACCTTGATCTCCTTTTGTCTTCAGCCAGAGGGGCGCGGGGAGTGAGAGGGCTGCGGGCGCCACCTGGTTGAAGCTGGAAGCAGGGCGGTGGAATCCCGGAGCATCTTAGCCACTTCCCGCTTCCCTCGACGCCTTCGGGCCCGGAGGACGCGACAACCCTTGCTTCTCAGCTAAGGGAGGAGCCCCCGGGACCTATTCTTACGATTGCCCCCTCCCGGGTCCCTTTGTTCCTGGAAACCTGAGGCCCCTTCTAGGTCTCACCCTACCAAGTGCCTTCCCCAGTGCCAACTCTCCTGGCAACTTTTAAACCAGCATAATGGGGTCAGGATGCAGTCGCTCAGGTTGGAAGCTGGGGACCCTCCAGCAGGCTGGGCTGAGGATGATCGGGAAGGGGGCGCGCTACTTTGGAGTGTAGAAAACAAGCTTCCCTTGGGACATCATCCCTGCTGATACATATGGGCACCCTAGCTTATCCTTCGCTTTCCTAGGTTGAGGTGTGCGGAAGCTTTAGACCTCTTCTTGCTTCTTGTTAAGGGCTCAACATCAGGTTTAAAGTGGTGCGCATTCAAGTACTCTCTTTTTTCTTCCATCTTGAAGGGTCCCCCCGCCCCCGACAATTTCTAATAACCAGTTTCAAACCTTCACCCTCCTCCTAGACACAAATGTAGGCTTTTTCTCTAGTCTCTGGGCTTTCCTGTCTCACTATCTCCCTCTGTTGTCTGAGTTGAGGGGCTTATAGGGGATCTCTCCAATCCATCCCCAGACTGAACTCTGAGAAAGGGATGCCTGGGTTGGAATAAGAAATTCTTGAACACGCTTGGAAAATGCTTGGGAAATATTAGCGTTTTGAGGTAGTACCCGAGCATACAAACGTAAAATATGTAGGCTCCAAGACTTTTGTCTGAAAATACCCTTTCCAAATATGAAGAAGCCCCCCCTTTTTTTTTCTAAGGATTGCTTTGCAGTCAGACTTTCTAAGCTCCACGTAGTTGAAAACGAAAGGTGGGTGGTTGGTTGGTTGGAAGGTATTGAAAGTAGTAGGGAGAAACTCACTTCTCCCCTGATTCCCCCCCCCCACCTTTTCGGACATTTGCTTATTTTTCTGGATTTCCCTGTATCTGTTTTACTTCCTTTTTCTCACTGATTCGCCCTGCTACTTCTCACTTAATTTGTTTTTTTTTTTTTTTTTCATCTAATATGTGGGGAAAATGCTTTGTAACTGCAAAGCACAATGTAAGTGCAAGTGAATTGAATTAAACCTAATTCATTATTTATCCACTGCCCCCTGTGTGCAGTGCATTGGGTGTTTTGGGGGTTATAAAGATGACTAAGACGAAGTCCAGCAATGGCTCATCTTTGCTGCTTGTTCTCTTTCCGTTATTTGCTATTAAAATTTCAGCCTCCTGGATTCCCACTAACCCCCCAACACACGCGCAACACATTCTCTCTCTCTCTCTCTCCTCTCTGCCTCTGTCTGTCAGTCAGTCTGTCTGTCTGTCTCCCCCTCCCCCCATGAAAAAAATTCTCTGCAGTTTCTCAGTAAGGGAAGAGAATATTCACAGAAAGTAAGAATGCTTAATTAAAACTCTTTCTTTGAATTTGTCTAAAAGGCCAGTTTAGTTTGAGTCTGTTGCAACAATATTCAGAGAAAAGCTGTGTTCGTGGGAGTCAGATTACCTCCATGGACTGCCTTCTAGAAATTCCCATGCTGCCTGTAGTGAGTGCTGCATACTCCATCTTCTTTACCTCCCACCCAGTTACATTCTTACATTTCCTTTCTCTCCACTGCTTTAGGTCCCCTGAAGCAAGTACATCAGATGATGTATGTAATGTGACACACATTAGTTTTCCAGTACACTAGTTTTTTAAAAAAATCTATCCAGTGCAAAATGCAGTTTCTTTGAACTTTGGTAAAGACTATTTGCTGTAATTTTAAATTCACATGATATTTAAGTTGGATAACTTGTTTTTGTATCTGTTGGTGACACATTTTCCAGCTTCTTGAAAAGGCTAATTGGGTAACCAAGGAAGAATTTGCAAGCCTTTGTATAAGAAAAGACTGGATGAGAGTGGGAGAGTGGCTGCTTTAATAACCAATTTCAGTTCCCAGTTAGCTGCTACTTAGTCCTAAACTGCTTGTTGTTACAATTTCTGTGGTAGTCATATAAATTTGAGATTATACCAGAAAAAGGGTTTTTATAAAATGTTCATTTCTTCCACTTGCCCCTTACAGTGTTACCTTAGTTAATTTTTTCTAATGTCTTCTTCCAGGAAACTTAAACAAAAGGCAAAAATAGTTTTCACACTTTCCTCAGTTGCAGAAATGTTTGAAAGCCCACTGCTAATTTAGCTTATAGTTTTGAAATGATTAAATCTTGCTTAATGTTTTTTATATGTAGTGTTATAAGGCCAGTACTAAAGCATGAACAACATTTCGATAATGTTGTTTGAAAAGGGATCTCGTATAGCACAGGGTGGCCTTGAATTCTGTGTAACCAAGCATGACCTTAAATTTCTGATCCTGCTTTTTCCTCTGCTCCGGAAATTGGATTACAGGCATGTGCCACCACCCCTGGTTTTATATGGTGCTTGAGATCAAGCTCAGGTCTTCCTACATGTGAGGTAAACATGTTAGGTGAGCAAAATCCCTAGCACCTAAAAAACCTAGTAAGACTTTTTTTTTCTTTTTTTCATTTAAATTTGAAACAAGGTTGTTTTACATGTCAATTCCAGTTCCCTCCCTCACCTTCCCATCCTCCCAGATCACAAGTTTTGAATAATTGCAACATCCTGGGAGTTCTTCAGCTTGAGTTCTTTGTGTGACAACTTCATCTTCCTTAATATTGTAAGTTTCAGCTGGTCACAATCATAGCTACTTACACTGTTTTAGTAAGGCACATATTTCAGATTCTTTCTAGGATTTTTTTTTTAATTTACTAAGTTAGAAAAAAGGTACCATTTGATCGAGACAGTATATAGATATTATATAGAAACTAAGTCATCAAAGAAGGAAATGTAGGAGAAAAATAACTTTACTGAGTTGTCATAGTATATGTTCAAGATTGTTTTATGAAGGACCATTAATGTGACAATTCATTTTGATCTATTTTTATTTAAATTTATTTGAAGGAGATACAAATATAAAATATATATACTAATTTTTAGCAAAGATGTAAGTTGCTCATGCACTCTTTGTAAGTATAGTACTGGTCAAATTTTCTGCTGGCAATGAATATTTGGTTTGACACATTGTCATTGTTAGTAAATACACAATAAATGATCTACTTATGAGTCAGTAAAATAAAGCCTTTTATTCCAGATTATTGTTTTGATACTACTTCTAGATATTTGGTGATAGTGCATAAATTCTTCTATTAACTAAAATTAAGTTTATAAAATTACTGTTGGAGAAAATCAATATACTCATCTCCTTTATTAGCACTTGAAACCAGTCCTCATCATTTGGAAAGTACATTCAATCATATTAGAGTTTTGAAGAAGTCTTCAAACAGAAGTTTTTAAAATCAACAAAGGCAAGCAAGTTACTGAGAAAAGTCATAGACAATAAAGTAAGCCAATAACTTTCTAATTTGTTGCTGAACCTATTAATCTAAAATAATGCTATTTTCAGTCCCTATTTATTTGACAATCCTAGAAATACTTCATAATATATGAGTCTTCGTTCTCTATAATTATTTTCTTAATGAAATATAGCCAAAACCTCTGAACACTTCAGTGTTCTTATTTTATTATTACATTTCCTTGTTCATTTTATGTCAAGTAATTCTATTCCTTTCATAACTTTTTGAGCTTTGAGACTAATGCAAAATATCCACATGACCAAGGTAATTATTTTCTAGGACCATTTCTGTCTATGACATTCCTCTCCTGAGCATTAATCTCTTTCCGGGTTAAATAAAATGACTATTATCTTCAGAGTGGAGCAGAAGGCCCAACTTTGTGGGTCTTTTCTTCTGATTTCTGGGACTTAATGCTAATCCATTTTGCAGTATTATAATCACCAAAATAATCTAAAATTTTATGATCATCGTTAACCTATCCCACAATCAACTTCCCTACTCTTTCTTGATCATAATAAAACATTTTGTTCAAGAAGTAGTTCCTGACTTCTGGTTTCCATAATGATGACTCAGCCATCTTGAGGATAGAAAATGAAATATATTATTTTAGGCATTAAAAAATGGAATCTAATGTTTGCATACAATCCTATAATAGAGGGAAATGTAGTGATTGCATGATGTCTATTTAGTGTAAATGTGAAGTGATGTAGAAGAGCGTATATATGCTAAAACAAAGAAATTTTGACAGGTGATTAATAATTCTTCTCCTCTAATAGGACATCAGAGCTTAGGATGAAATGTACCTTAATTGTATAAAGGAATTTATTAACATTTTGAGTTGAATTGAATGGAGGGAAATAAATCAGAAACATTTATGACAAGAACTCAAAACCTTATGCTGTAAGGAAAAGAGGTTAAACTTAATTGATCACATTTGTTATAGCCTTTTGAAAAATTTGATCCCATTTTCAAATGTAAGGTGACTAGATAGGCACAGCAATCATCTACTTTGGATTTTACAGGTTTTTTTTTCTAATTGGAATTCTTGTTAATATATATATATATGTATGTATATATATATATATATATATAATATATATATATATATATAGCCATTTATCTTCTGCTATGTGTAGTCCACTGAAAACATTTGATTTATATTGTCGTTGACATTTGATTTCTAGCATTCACAAATTTAGTACTGATTAGGAAGAAAGCAACTAGTTATATGATTATATTCTTTTTTGGGGGTATTATTTACTGAGTACATCTACATGGAAAGTGTTTTAATGGATTAAAAAATATTCTCTGCTTTTAAAAAATTATCCTCTGTAAGAGACAACAGTGTCATTAAAAAAAATACCTGTCCAGGATAAAGACAGGAACCAACTAGTACACTTAGAAAAATTTTTAAAGTTTGTGTTATGCATGCAAACACCAATTAAAAGAGGTTATAAGTTTGTGAACCAAGAAAGGAGAGGATGGGTTTTTAGCAACTATTTGAACTACTTAATTAAGGTGTATTTAAAAGAAATGTCTAAATATATGAGGGACATCAAGAGATTCTGGAGATCAGATAGGGGGAGTTAATTGAAAGAGTGTATCTGGGTTTGTCTGGTTGAAGTAGGAAAGTGGGCAGGAGAGGGAAAGTGAGGGAGGAGTGTGAGTAGGTGACAAAAAGTACAAGAACAAATCTGCATATGAGAAAGACAATAAAACTCTCATCATGTCCTGAGTTTAAATAAATACCACATTATAAAACTCCGGTTGCCAAAAATCAGCCCACAAAGAATGTGTATTGAATTGGTACAGCTGTTTCAAATCTGTTTCTGTGGAATAATCTGGAAATAATATTAAAGTAGTTATTTTGAAGATTAATTACATCATTAACATAGTGTTGGATATTTAGAATTTTACTGATCCAGATTCTTATGTGAGAAACAAAACTAGGCTTTTATTAATGATAAATTACCATTTTTGTTTATAGCAGTACAACCTCAGATTAGATCTTAATTTGTTCTTAATGACTTTTAGCTTTTGATGCAACTTTTTTTAGAGTATTTCACACATCAGGTGTATTTGGAAGATGCAGTGTTGGTTTCTGTAGAGTCGTAGAAGGACAGTGTATATGAAATAATTTAAAAAGGGCAACAGAGAGAGCAACTGATTTGGAAAAGGTGGAGTGTAAAATTTTTTCATGATTTTTCAAATTGTCTATTGTCTGAAAACAGGAAGTTTAATCTTTAATGTAGAATCATGTGTTGTGTAACAGTCAGTGAGTGAATCCAGTTTTCTGGAATAGCATAGGTCTGTGCTTGAAAATGGTGTATTTCTCTGACTGTGAAAGGAAAATGATCAAAGGCTGAATAGCTTATTTTTGTTTTAAAAACTCAAGTATTATTTCAAATAAAAAAAATATGAATTTTACATCCAAGATGCAGAAAGCAAAATTGGTATGATTTCAGGAATTTTAAGCTTGTAGCAGGCTGTTTTAAGTGCGTTCCTCAGACCTTATAGGGTTAGGAGTACACTTTGTTCGATATTTGTGGAGACATTAGTGGAAAAGCTTGAGAAGTGGTCGTTGGCTTTAGAAAAGGTAGATTTAATGTACTATGTGTTTTTTTTTTACTATCATTGCAAAGTGCACAAGTGCACATTTTTGACGTTTTTCTGTTAATTTTGTGTGATCCATAAACTAACAGCCACAGTGGACTCCTTAAGAGTGATCCATCCTCCCTGTGTATTTGATGGAGGAATGGGATGGGAAGGTGGGGGGGAGGGGCACAGGAGGGAGGGAGAAAGGACGGAGGGAGAAAGGAGTGAGGGAGGGAGAGGGAACTGGGATCGATATGTAAAATAAGAAAAATTAACCAATAAATAAAAACAAAACAACAACAAAAATGAGTGATTCTTAGCTGATCGTATCCTTGTACTTTTCATCACTTTTAAATGGCTTTTCATTGTTTTAGGCTAAAGGTCTAAGTCCTTAACATGACCTAAGAGACCCTTCAGTTTTGTTACTGCCTGTGAGGTAAGCTTCATGACAGATAGCAGCTATACTGGATATCCCAGTCCTTTTGGTTTGCCCACCACCAAGCCTTTGTACTTTATATATACTTTACTTATTTCTTCATGTTATTAAGTTCTATTATTTCTTCAGACCTCAGCTTTTCCATCTATATGTACATCGGAAAGGTTTTCCCATCTTCCCCAAGTCTCATCAAAATCTTTAGTTGTTCTTATGGTACAACCTACATCCCCTATGTCCCATTTGCCAATTGTATTTTATTATTAATTTGTATGATTATTTAGCTGTTTAGCTACTCTACTAAATGAATGCAAGGACCCCATATGTTTTATGTAACAATATATTAAACGGTATGTGGTAATATATATGATCAGAAAATATTTGTTGAGTGAAGGAATGAATTAATTTAGTTTCAGATTACTGGTCTGCCAGCAAATCTGCTTTCCCAAATGACAATGCATTCACAATGCATTAACATAAAGTCCCTTATAGTGCTTTAATGTATACTGTCATCACAAAGATGCATGCTGTATGCTAGAATACAGACTAAGATAGGGTTGTATTATCCATATTTCTTAGTTGTGTCAGTTCTACCCAATTCATATTCCTAAATCATGGTTTAGACGTGTTTTGTTAAGAAATATTAATTTCAATGAGTGAATGAATGACACTGGTATTTATGCCCTAGGTATTATAAATATGATACAAATATTTTCTAATTTAAGTATACTAGCACCATATGCAAGTACTTATAAACAAATACTTAGTTACTTATAAAAACTTAGTTTAAAATTTGAAACATACCTTTTCTAAACATTTATTTTCCTTCATTCAAATACCCTAATTATTTCACCATTTTATATTTCAGAAAGAACTCTATATTTGAGAGTCTGTAGGAGACTGGTATTAGTAGAAAGCTTTAGGCTTTTTCATTTCCATATAAGTGTTTAATAAAAGTTTATACAGGAAAATTAAATGTATTTTTCAGTGGTGAAAACAAAATTTATTTAATTAAGTACATAATTGGAAAATATCTCCTTTTAGTGAAACATTATCTTCATTATTATTTTTAATTTGGAACTTACATTTTACTTTTAGAAATTAAGATACTTTGAAATTCAATTTTTATTTTTCCTCTTTTTTTGATAAAAGTAATTTTAATACTTTAAAGTATATGTAAATTTATTTTGTCTAACTTTTGGAGGTTATTTTATAAGAACACATGTAGAAGACTCAATATAAAATATAGCTTGTTGAATGAATGTGCCCTATTTGTTGAATTACATGCTACTAAATGAACAGTAATAGAGAGTTTCCTAATAATGTATTTCTCCTCGAAATTTAAAGTTGGTAATGCATGTCATCTTAAGTAAAATCTGAAGACCTTAGCATAGGCATGCTGATTTTTTTTACATTTTGTTGAAAAAAATTTTCATATGATATATTCTGATTTACTTTCCCCTCTCCCAACTTGTCCCTGTCTTTCCCTACCTTCCCACCCACCCAACTCCATGATCTTCTTTTCTCTGTTTAGAAAAACAGACAAACACCTCACCCCCCCCAAAAAAAAATAAAATCAATTAAAACAAAAGAAAGAAAAAACTCAAGAAACCACACACACACACACACACACACACACACACACACACACACACACACACACACGCACACCAAACAATAAAAAGCAAAACCCATCCATAAAAACATAAAATCGGAAAACATAATGTACAAGCACAAGACCAGTAAAATAAAATAAAAAAAAATGCCTCAATAAAGCATTATGACGTAAAAAGTCTACAAAATGCCAATGAATTCATTTGTGTTGGTCATCTATTATTGGGCAAGTGGACTACCTTTAAGTGTGGTTAATATACTCATTAGAGAAAACTAATGTTTTCCTTTTAGGAGCAGATGTCAGTTGCAGATAGCTTCTAGGTTAGGGATGGGAGATTATATCTGCCTTCCCATCTCAAAGCTGGGAACCTATTTGCCTTGAACCTGTGCAGACCCCATGCATAGTGCTGCAGCCTCTGTGAAAACATATGTGCATCAATCCTGTTTTCTTTGGACAACACTATTTCTTTGAAGTCCTTCATAATGTCTTAGATAATGTTACAGAATTATAATTTGCACTTGTATCCTGATTTTACTTACAAGCAAATATTGTTGATTCGCAATGATAGAAATTTTAAAGTTATAAAGACATATTTATTTACATTTTATTTTAATTTAAATTATAATAAAACAAATGTAGGTTTGCATTCTTTTTCATCTAATTTCAAGAATTACCAATACTTAAATCAATTCATTAAAGTTTAAATAACATTTGTGTTCATCTGTAGAATATTTTGGCACACTGTAAAAATTTTTCAGAAGCTAAGTTGTATTACATAAACTAAAACTTGCCTTGATACTGTGCTATGTAAAAAAAAATTGTCAAGTATCATACATATGTCTATTATATTATTAATTGACATTAGTCTTGTCAGAGAGATTGGATAGTCTTTAGATATCATGATACAGAAGAAGATATAATATTATGCTGGTTGCCTTTTAAAATATTTTTCAATATCCTATTTTGTTCCTTGGTTGAACTTTTTGTTTTGTTTTAGACTCTGTTACTGCAAAGCAAGTTTACAACATGTTTTCTCATGAGGACTTACGACAAGACAACAGAAGTCTAACTTAAATCCTGGATCTTACTTTTTTATTTTTTATTGTTTATTAGTAGCACAATAGTGCAATTTATTGTAAGTGGCAATAACATTAACTTTTCCATTTATATTTAAGTGAACAAAAGATTTATTTTATCATGATTTGTTAATCTTCTTGATTTCTGCTCATCAAGAACTACTTAGAGATGTGGTTTTCATATGTCATTATTATTGCTTAATAATGAATATTTAATAGCTGATAAGGTTTCTCAGAATGAGCTTGTTTATTTCTTATTCCCATTTTGCAAATTAAATATGTGGAGAGTCATACTTTTATCACATTGTTTCCCAAAGATTATCATAGAAGTCATTTTCTAATGAGATGGTTATAATGTAATCTATTAATAAATCTTTTAAATAGTAACCTTTAATACTTTTGAATGATCAATTTAAGGAATCTGTTCGTTAAATTTTTATGTGTACTATGTGTGTGTAGGAGTTGCTTCTTATGCTATATATTTCTATATATTTTCTTCATCTATTTGCATTATTTTTAAAAAGTTTAACAGTACTGAATCCTTGTGATTCTTTTCCTCCTTCCAGAACAGATTTTTTTTGTTTAAATTTTGCATGATTTATTCTTTAGTTATCAAAACGGGCCAACATATTAAATACATATAGAATACAAAATTTTGAGCTAATTTTGCTCAAATTATAGAAATTCTGACTTTTAATACTACTAGAACTTAAATAATAATTATATATATAATATATTATATAATAATATATATAATGTATATATTTTATATATATATATATATATATATATTGTTACAGAACCTATATAGCAGTGGTTCTCAACCTGTGGGTCATGACCCTTTGAGCCTGAACAACCCTTTCACAGGGGTCAAACATCAGATATCCTACATATCATATATTTATATTATGAGTCATAACAGTAGCAAACTTACAGTATGAAGTAGCAACAAAATGATTTTATGGTTGAGGGGATTACCACAACACAAGGAACTGTATCAAAGGGTCACAGCATTAGGAAGGCTGAGAATCATTGCAATATCGCTGGCATTGTTAGGTTTTCCCTCTCTATTCCCTCCATATTGGTGTCAAGATAAGCTTTGTTGCAATCTTATCCAGAAGCATGCTCACTTGTCTCCAAGCTATCATTTGAATGTTAAATTGCTACATAGACCCCTATGGAATATGTATGATTATTTTTTCTTTCTAGTTTTTCCCTAAAAACTGTTTTGTGCTAAAAACTTTTAACTTGAGGTTACATTTATTTGGACTTTAGTTGAAGATTGCTTTTGATACATGACAAAGGAGTTTGCCAGATAAATGCCATACATAATACCTACAAAATTGGAAAGGAATTGTTTGACCTGAATAAAATACAGTGTTTTCAAGTATCTTATTTTTCAAGAGTCATTTTCACACTGAAAATATCCTAGTTAGAGCTAGCTTGTGGCTATATAGCATAACTTGGTTCTCATTTGCCAAACCTATAAGTGTTTTGAGAACTTTGAATTTAATCTTTAGTAATTTTCTTAAAAGATTCCATAAGGGGGGGTGGCTATAGATGACTCAGAGGATAAAGATACCTGCTTCCAAGCTTGCCAACCTCAATTCATTTCCCCCAGGACAAAGTGTTTCTTTGAAGATTTTATTCATTGTGATTTGATAGCTCTTAAGCCCTTATATATAACCAGATGTTAATTGGTTCCTTAAAATTGTTTTCTTTGAATAATATTATTAATCCAAATTATGATATGTGATGGTTTATGGCATCAGTAATTTTAACACTAAAGAAAATGTGATGTAATCAAAAATGATAAAATGTGAAATTTGGAGTGATCAAGTTGAGCTAGGTGATTGGTCAGGGAATTACTTATAAACTAGTAATGAAAGGTATAGTGTGTATATATTAGGTATAATGTATTTAAAGTAATACATATAATTTTATATATGTACTAAACATATATTCTGGTGTGTGTGAGGTAGAATTTGTTCAGAGTTAAAACAAGATGATGCTTTGTGTTTCTCCTTGTTTTCATTAAAAGGATTCAGGTAAGCCTGCTTTCGAATGGAATTTTTAAACAAATAATATAACTTAACTTGTTATTATGGAAATAATTAATTTGAAATCTCTCAGTTGTTAATGAAATCGTTATAATACTTAGGACAAATAGGTACTTTAAGCAAGTGATTGAACTCTGACAATTATTTTAGAAATTCACTTTGCCTTGTCTACTTGATTTAAAAAACACATTTTTCTCTTACATTGTATTATTACTTTTTAGGATCCCCATAAATGAAAATTAATTTTAACTTTTAGATTCTTTCAGTCAGCTCATCACTTTTCAAAATAGTTGTTGACAATCTGTATATAAAAGAATTCTAGTAAGTGAAAGACCTGAATGCAATGATATTGTGGATCTCTGTTACAAGTAGTTTTTCTGGCAGCCTGGAGCCACCGTGGCGCTAGTCCCAATTAACACCCAGAGTCTCTGTATTAGATATAATTCTGTTGGCCTGTTACTAGTTTCTTATAGGCTAGCTCTGTCTTAATGATTAACCCATTTCTATTAATCTAAGTATTTCCACATGGTCTCATCTTACCGGAATGGGGCCAGCGTTCTTCTCTCTACAGTCTCTTCAAGTTGACTTCTTCCTACTACTTCCTGGAATCCTCCTTGCCTCCTAGTCCTGCCTATCTTGCTTTCCTATTGGCCAACAGTCCTTTATTCATTAACCAATAAGAGAAACATATTTACAGAATAACATCTCCCATCAATTAAGTTTTTTGTATTTAAATGCACTGGTTTCTTATGTTTGTTATTTTGACATGAGGCTACTTTGTCAGAAAATTATTACATTTATACTGAAAACTAGTGCACATGTACACACACACATGCACACGCATACATGCATGCACGCGCATACACACACACACACACACACAGAGAGAGACAGAGAGAGACAGAGAGAGAGAGAGAGAGAGAATAAATGTAGTGGAATAACAGCTAGGGAATCAAAATTCATTTCCTAGTTTATTTTCTTCCTTCCTTCCTTCCTTTCTATTTGTTTTTGTTTGTTTGTTTGTTTTATTTTTTATTACATGGTTTCTCTGTGTAGCCCTGCCTGTTCTGGAACAGGCTGGCCTGCAACTCACAGAGATCCACCTGCCCCTGCTTCCCAAATGCTGGGATGAAAGGCATGAACCACCATGCCTTTAAGTCCTTAATTTTTAATCAGTGTGTAATTGGTCAAATTTCTAGTTTCATAAATGTTACAAACTCTCTGAAGACTTTCCTTTAATTAGCTTTCAATACCCAAACACTTATTCTTTCCCCCATGTTTGTCTTTTTGGACCCAACACTTTTTACGTGTGTGTGTGTGTGTGTGTGTGTGTGTGTGTGTGTGTGTGTGTGTGTGTATTAGAGGTCTCACATACTGACATGATCTTAATCTTTTAAAGATCAGTACAGTAGAATTTTGGTACAGTGGCACATATCTGTCTGTATTCTTGAGATGTATTTCTCTCTGTAGACACTCAATTTAACTATGTGTCCTAGTTTACTATCTATTACTATGATAAACACCATGGCCAAAAGCAACATTGGGAGAGAAGGTTTGATGGCCTTAAGCTTCCATATCACAGCTCATCACTGAGGAAAGGCAAGGCAGGAATGCAAGCAGAGGGGAACCTGGAGGTGGGAACTGAACAGAGACCACAGAGGAGTGCTACTTACTGTCTTGATCTCCAAACTCATGTTCATGTATCTTTCTTAGACTTCCCAGGACATGCATACTCAGGCTTGGCACTGCCCATAGTAGGCTGTGCTCCCCCACATCAATTATTAATAAAGAAAACTCACCATAGACTAGCCTACAGGCCAGTCTTATGGAGGCCTTTACTCAACTGATGTTCCTCTTCTCAGATGAGTCTAGTTTGTATCAGGTTAACAAAACAAAAACCAAGCAAACAAAAAACAACTTACTAGCCCACTATGGAAAAGAAAATGATTGCTAATTTGTTGCCAACATATAGCTAGTATATCTGGATTTAAAAGAAACATTAGGATGTGAAGTCATTCAGTATAATATGTATAACGAAGCAGAAGATGAGATGATAGATCGAAATGAGTATTAGGAGAAATAGTGACAGGACAGACTCATTTGATATGTCATCCCAGCTGTAAGGTGATGATACTTAACATTTGATCTCCTTGATTGTGGATATTGATGATAACTTGTTTCCACTTGAGAGAGTGTAGGAAGAGGGAAGCATATAATTTTGTTGAACCTGGAAATTTCTGTCTTAGCTAGGTGATCAATATGTAATTTTTATGTCATATACCCTTGGTAAGTTATGATAAGGACAATTCTAAGTGGTCTCTTCTCTTAACCAATCCAATTCTAACCATAAAAAACTGCAGAAAACTCAAATGTAAGACTATTTTAAGAAGTATCAGATTAATATCCTTCAGCCTTATCAAGATCTCCAAATACCAACATAACAGAAAAAATCAGGAAGAATCTAAGGAGACATGGGAATAAATCCTTATTGTAGTATACTGGATAATATTCTGGGACATTAAAATACATTAGGGAAAAATCCAATAACATATTTAGAAATGTGCCATTCAATAACAAAATATCAATGCTAACTCCATCTGCACTGTAGGGATATGAACTATTTGTAGAAGAATCTGGGTGATAGGTACATAGGAACTGGAAATTGCCAATACTACTTTTCTATCTCCTCTTTGGACCTTAAAACTATATTGAAATTAAAAGCTTATTTAAATAAACATTCAAATGTAACATACTTTTAATTTTAATTTTTAATGTCTCAAATAGTTTTGACATATCTCACTAGAATTATAAAAATGAACAGTTTCAAAGGAAAAAAATCACTTGGGATGAAGTGAAGTTTTTCATTATGAAGGTTCGTTTCATATATCATCAGTAACCCAACCTTTATGATAACCTTACATTTTAACCTTATGAATATATACTGCAGTGATTTGCAAAGTACTTTTCTTTTTTAAATATTTATTTAATTTATAAACAGTCTTATTTTACATATCAATCCCAGTTCACTCTCGATCCCATCCTCCCATGCCTCCCACTGATACCCCATCTACTCTCCAGGGAGGGGGAGGCCTTTCATGGGGGATCATCATAATCTGTCACATCATTTGGGACAGGGCCTAGGCCTTCCTCTGAATATCTGGGCTAAGAGGGCATCCCTTCATGGGTAATGGGCTCCCAAAGTCCACCTGTGCACTAGGGATAAATACTGGTTTCACTGTCAGAGATCCCATAGACTGCCCAGGCCTCCTAACTGGCACCCACATTCAGAGGACTTGATTTGGTTCAATGCTGGTCCCCCAGCTTTACTACTGGTGTCCCTTTGCTCTCACTTGGTCAGGTCAGCTTTTTCTGTGGGTTTCTCCAGCATGGTCTTGACCCCTTTGCTCCTCCCTCCTCCCTCTCTACAACTGGAGTCCAGCAAATTGGGAACACTGAGGGAGGGAAAGGTAGTTAGGAGAAAGAACAGGAGAGGAGGACATGAGGAAGCAGGAAGATTTAGGAGTCAGGGGAAGAATAGAGGAGAACAAGAAAAGAGATATCATATTATAGGCTTTAAGGGAAATCTGGCACTAGGGTAATGTCCAGAGACCTACAATGATGACCCCAACTAGCAATCTATGCAGTAGTAGAGAGGCTACCTTAAATGCCCTTCCCCTATAATGAGATTGATGACTACCTTATATGCCATCCTAGAACCTTCATCCAGTAGCTGATGGAAGCAGAAGCAGATACCCATAGCTAAGCTCTTCAAAGTACTTTTCTTTTCAAAAGAATGCTGTACCTGATTATCATTCTACTGAAACTAACATCTTACCTGATTAACTTTTTTTTTAAATTGCCTTTTGATAGTCAGGAAACATATAGGAAAAGAAAAGGATATACTTGGGTAGGATGCAAACTACCAAAACTGAAGTCCATTCTCTGTATTTTACCTGCTAGCTAGTTTTCAGTTAAACACTTGCATAGAAGAATATGCTTTTCTAATCCCTGTTAACAAAGCCTGATTCACAACACTAATTCTAATTGTAGTTTCTGTTTCCCACAGACATTTTTGTTCAGGAATGTTAAACAAGGCGTGAAAATTTTGAGCAAATAATGTTGTGCTGTATAATAATTGAGTTTCAGCTGTATAAATCTAAGTGCATTTATAAATAGTGACACATATTTACATAGGGCAGACTTGCTAAAACTGAAAAGACTTCTGCTAATTACTTTTCTCCAAGGTCTTGTCATTAAACATAGCACCTTATTTTCATTATGAAAGGCCCGAGGAATGTGTTTTGCTGAGTTTGGGTTAGTCAGGTGGTTAGAATTTAAAACTTGTGGTCACATCTCCCAAAGCTATTATACATTGAAGTATAACTATTTTATTACTTACCATTTAATTCCTATAATTTTTTTTACTAAAAATTTCTTTGTTTTCTAGTTTGCTGATATGAAAATTCTAAAGAAAAAAAAAAGTCTCCTGTAATAAATATAGTACATCCAAGAACTTAATTCATTATCCATTTTTTTGCCACAACAAAATAAATATAATCAACACAATTTCAACTTGTAGATAATTTTGTTAATAATCTATCGCTATACTAGTGTTTAGTGTGGTTCTGCTGGTACTGATGACTGATGTGACTATGCTAGAATCGTCCCCGGGCTTGTTGCTGAACACTTTGGACTTCATGCTCTGTGAATACCATACTAGGTGTATGCACTAATGTCTTCTTTGTGAAGTTCTTCTACCTTTGAAAAAGAATGGGGGATAGTTTGCTTTGTTTGAAATCTTCCTGTGTTTAGTAAGCCTTGTAACTGAAGAAACTCATAAAACAATAAGTGATATGAATATCCAAAGTTTTAAAATATTTGAACATGGTGTGTAACTGGAAATGATGGTTTAAGTTTAGATGGTTTTTCCACATTTTAAAATTTGTCTCAGAAGCAGTGAGAAACATTTAGTTTTAAGTTGTCTTTAAAACTTCCCAATAGTACTTTTCATAAAATGAGACAGTTTTTTTATTATTAGGTATTGTGATAGTATTAGTTTAGGTAGTCATATAATAATTAAAGACAGTGTTAGAAGCCATTTGTGTGATTTGTATGACCTGTTAAAACAGATGACATGAAGTAGGACTGGAAGCTTTTCTAGAGTTCATATGGGCATGCATTTTCTATGAAGTTAACTACAATCATCATGTTAAGCACATTGTTTTAAAGTCCATTATGAATTTATTATTCTTCTAGTCATATACCAAAATGTCAGTGATGCCTTTCAAGTGAACTGAAAACACCTGTACCTCCTGTATCCATGTCAAAAGGCTCATTTCTCTATCCTTTTTCTTTAATTTGGACATTCCTTTTCACAACTGACAGAAGATTAAAGGGATATTTAATATGAAGCACTACGTATAAGACAATACAAATTATCAGTAGTATTGAGTTGAGCCTGAAAATTTCATTTGTACCCACCTAAATACCTATTTTTTGTGTACATAACTCAACTTTTTACTTTTTAAGCTATAGGTCTTATAGATTAAAATGGAAGTAATGAAATTGTGCTTTATATATAATTCAGAAGCATAATTAGTTAAAATGACTATGTTTTATAGAAATGGAATAACATTTTGACAGTGGAAAGATATTTTATTATTGTACAGTATTTTAAATGATCTTTATGAAAGCCTATTTTAATGTGTTCCAACTTATAATTTACTGAATCTCACTAACACATGGCATTGAAAAGCAATTATGTTGGTTTTTAAAATGTATCTATCTGTAAGGTGGATTTCAGAAGGCTGGCTCTCAGAAGCCCTTTCATTCTTACTAGCTGTTGTCATCTGTGTAGTCAATATTTTTTTAAATATTTGTATTTATTCTTTGACAATTTTATACATATATACAGTGCATTTTTATTCTACCCACTTCTTTCTCTAACAGTTTTATGGGAACAGTTTTCTCCAAATTATTTTTTTCTTATTTGGGTCAGTTGATCCTTTTATCAGTTGAGCTAATGAATGTTATATCTCACTGATTCTGTAAAGGAGCTCAATGTAATGGTTCCAAGGCATTGATGTTGATGGCTTTACTATCACTGGCTAAGACTGAATTAATTCAGACTTCTTCTTAGTAGGAGACCCTACATACAAAGATTCGTCAGTCCTTCCCAACTTTATTTTATCAAATATTCAAAATCATTGCACTTTTACTTCTGACTGATAGATTAAATATTAGAATTTTATCATCACAGGTTATAAACAGTCATAATTATTCAATACTGAGTCTCTGTATTAAATATGATACTTACATGGTGCTTATAACCACTAGCCATTTAAGTAATAAGAATGTATTGACTTTCATAGAAAAGTCTTTTTTCTTTTCTGATGCAAAAGCAATGAGTCTAATGAGCTAACTGTATTAACTTGGGCCCTTTGTTCATTCATCACAGTCAGTTTTAAGAAACAAACCACTGGGCAGTGGTGGTGCATACCTTTAATCCCAGCACTCAGGAGGCAGAGGCAGTGGGATCTCAGTAAGTTTGAGGCCAGCCCAGTATACAGATTGAGTTCCAGGAAAGGCTCTAAAGCTACAGAGGAACCCTGTCACAGAAAACCAAACCAAAGCAAACCATTTCTTTCTAAACTTGAATCTTTGAAAACAAGAGAGAATGGCTGCCCCCCCCCAAAAAAAAAAAAAAAAAAAAAAAAAAAAAAAAAAAAAAAAAGCCTTTTCTCATTTATGTGTTAAAAGTGGGATTTGGATTGAGGACAATCGAGAAACATTAAGACAGCAAATTAGTTCCCATGTTGTACAGAATGGTGGTTGGAAAGTTTACTAAAGATCCTATGCTAACATTTAATTTCTTTCATTTCCAGCAGTTTTGCTTTTCTCCTTAGGCATGACTTCCATTTGTGATTTCCTTTAGAAAATGGCTTTGTCTTTCTTGACATTAGCATGTATTATGTAAATAACGTTAATTTACATGCATAGTTCAGGAATTTTTAACAGTAGAAACTTAAGGGCCTACTTTTAGTCAGTCTAATAGTATTGGCTTTAAAAATTTAAGAGACAATGTTCTGATTTTTTAAAAAAATTCTATTTCATATTGATATGTTTCTAATTGATAGTATGCAGTATTTTATACTGTCAAATTTAAGGATGTTTTGGATTTTCTTGGCAGGAGTAGTTGATATATTTAGTTATAGGTTTAAGGTAGAATTTAGGTTTAAAGCAGTGGTTCTCATCCAGTGGGTTCTGACCCCCTTGAGGGTTGCAAATTGTATATTTGCATTACAATTCACAGCACTAGCAAAATTACTATTATGAAGTAGCAATGAAATAATTTTATGGTTGGGGTCACCACAACATGGGGATTGCATTAAAGAGTTGCAGTATTTAGAAGCTGTAGAACCACTGGTTTAAAGCAAGTGATTAAAACAACAACAACAAAAAACAAACGAGATCATATGGTTGAGAAGCTGTACTTTTATGTGATAACCAAGGATAAATACTTTGGATTTCTGATTTTCTCTCCTATAAAAGAATTGTGAACAATAAATACATCCTTTAAAATTCTAAAGTCTGTGATCCTAACTTACTAATTCATTTCCACATTTGATTTAATGACCCCCAAAGAAAATAATCCTTTTGAATTTTCTTTATATCAAATATATTCTGGTGCTTAATTGAATACCAAGAACAAAACTAAATATTACATAAACATTTTCTGTGTAAGAGAAGTAGAGTGTGTGCTTTGTGTTTAAGGTAGATTTAAATCTACCAACATTGTGTGTTTACCAATAACAAATGTTATTTGGGGAATTCCTGACATACTAGATTATAAATATTTCTCCTTTTTTTAAAAAAATATTATCTGAAATTTTATTAATTTATTTTGTTTGTAAATTTATTTATTTAGTAGGGTGTGTGTGTGTGTGCGCGCGCGTGCACACGTGTGTGTGTGTGTGTGTGTGTGTGTGTGTGTATCTGTGTGTGTATACACACATCAAGGTACATCCCTGTGTGGATGTCAGAGGACAACATGGAGGAGTCAGTTCTTGCCTTTAACCATGAGTATTCCAGGGATAGAATTCCTGTCCTTAGGCTCAATAGTAATTGACTTTACCAACTAAGCCACCTTGCCAGCTTTCCTTTTCCTTCCTTCCTTCCTTCCTTCCTTCCTTCCTTTCTTCCTTCCTTCCTTCCTTTCTTTCTTTTGCTGTAAGAATATGCCTTAAAGGGCCAGAGAGAAGGTTCAGCCATTAGTTAAAGCTAGACTCACAACCAAAATGTCATGAATCGCCTTAAATTATTAAATATAACCCAACATCTTTATTTTAACAATATTTTCTGAAAAGACCCTGCTTAGTTTCTCACCACACTGACACCTTTGTACACTGTATGGCCTAAGTTAGAACAAAGAAAGAGCTTTTAGAAATCTTTTGTTAATTTGCTATCATAGTACATGTAAAGAACTGAGCCTAGAAAGAACTTGTCTAAATCCCCTTATCTTTCTAGTAGTGAAATTAGTATGATAAAATCTAATGTATGAATGCTCAGAAATGGTATTTTCTATGAATATTTTCATTATTATGAACATATCTCTGTTAGGAACAAAAAGAATGAGTTCTTTGATTATTGATGTCAGAGCTAAGACACATCTTGTTATTGCTTGAATTTTAATTGTCTTTAGCCTTTATTTTTCCTTTCTTGTCCCCTTCCCTCTTCCAATGAAACTCTTCTCAACAATTCCTCTTTCTACATTCATGCCTTCTTTTCACATGTGACCCAGTGAATTTAGTTAGTGAAGTTATATAATTGAGTTAAGGCAACATATCAGTGACCACATCGCCACCAGTAGTTCTTCAGTAAAGGAGGGAGTGTTAAAGATACCTCCTATGACTCTAAAATATTCATGGACTCATCTGTGTGCAGGTCTTGTGTAGATAATCCACAACTGTAGTGCATTCACAAGAGCAATGACATTGTCATGTCCGGAAGACATATTTTTGCTGAATGTCTCCTCATCCTCTGGCTCCTATATTCTGTCTGTTCCCTTTTTGATGATATTGAACTTTGATGGGAGCGGTAGATCAGTCTCATTTATTTCTGAGCACTCATCATCACTTATTCTGGATATCTTAGTTACTTAGATAAAGGTACCACTGCAGGAACCACTGCCAGATACAGTAAGAAGCATTTATGATGAAAATAGATTTCATCACTTACCTATGGGTATAAATATGAGTATAAAGTGTTGCACTATTTAGCAAAGGAATAGTAGTAGACTCATCTTTATGGTCCATTACTTCCCCAGCCATGGGCTCATTATCAGTTAAAAGAACCACCCCCAGATACAATCCATGTTATGTTACCATCATAACACCTATGCCATTGCTGCATTTCATGATATATCTTACTTTGTAAGTCATTATCATAACTTACAGGATTCACTGTCAATGACTTTTCTTTCTCAGTAACCTACATAGCATTTTCTGCATTACAAAAGCTAGCTAGCAGGGAAGAAGCTTCCAGTTCAGCTCCAGCATAATTTTAGAGGATGGGCAATAATTCTATTCATAGAATAGTACTTCCATAAAAATTATTTTAGATTTTATCATTATCAAATATAAAATTCTAGTAAGAGAGATAAGATGCTAGTAACTGCTGATACAAATTTTTCTAAATGGTCTTCTGATATCTGTGCGTTATGACCAAATGATTTTAAATGTCATTTTCTAAAGCTTTGCAGAGCAGTGTTACATGGTTCAGTGTAGAATTAAACACTTATCTGAACACGATAATTTCTGGGGTCTGATTAGAGCAGAATCAGTTGTTTGCTATACTGAGTAATTTACTATAACTAATTTACTTTAATAAATTTTCACTTCAATTATAGTAATATATTGCACATAAAATCAATGTGTATAATAGTTTCTCTTTATCATATAATCCTTGTCTATGTTACATAAATTATCTCAATAATACTATTCTAAAAATATTAAGTGGATCATGTTATTTCTAAAAATAACTGTCTTTGCTGCATCAAAAATTTATTTGAAAAATCAAGACTAAAAACTCCCATTTTTTTTTCAGAGAACTTAATTATCATAGCATCTTTTAAAACTCAATTAGGGGGGATGGGAGGAAAAGGAGGTTGGGGATATGGGAGGGTGGGAAAAAGAGAGGGAGGAAGAGGGAACTGGAATCCATATGTAAAATAAGAAAAATAAATTAAAAATAATAAAAAACTCAAATTTGCAAAGTACTTTCTTCACACAGTTTTCTTTCTGGTTTTATTTAGCATTTCAGTACCCCAGAGTTAGTTAAAGTCTCGCCAATTAGAATAACAGATTTCAAAGAACACTTATTTAAAATTGAGAGTTACTATGGCAGTGTGACATCTGTATTTATAGAAGTTTAATGAGGCATGTAAATTACATGACCATAGTGAGACTTCTGGTAATTTAAAAATAAATGTAATGATGCTAAATAAGTAACTATTATGAAATAAAAATCTGAAAGTACAAATAAATGTGTTAATAGATACTTCAAATGCGATATGTTTATAGACCTTTTATTGTGTTCTATCAAGTATTCAATCCATAAATGAAAATGAATATTACTTTTCTTTCACCACTAAAAGCCATTGTATTTCTAGTCCATGCATTTTATCTAATGTCATTTGCTGTCATTTTACAGCTACTTTCTTTTCCACATTAATTTTTAAATGTATTTCAAGATTTGCCATCCTTTAAGAAAGATAAAGTTTTGAATAATCAGTATAAAATGAACTGCATCACAATACCCAGTTTCTGATTGCAGCTGTCAAAGATGGAATGAGACCACTTTTGTTGCCACCATAAACAGCATGGCCACCAGGATAGCACTGAGTTATACTGTGAGGGCCAGCAGGCAAATTTCTTAATCAATGGCAGCCATCTAACTATTTCATGTTTCATGACAAATGGTGAACTAGGGTGATTGAAATGCTTCTCAGCTGTCTTAAATTACAGGAAAAAAATAATTTTAGCCTGGCTCTCAAGAGGCAGAGGCAAGTGGATTATTGTGAATTTGAGGCCAGCCTAGTCTACTGATCAAGTTCCAGGGACAGCTTCCAAAGCTACGGACAAACCCTGTCTCAAAATAAATAAACAAATAAAAAGATAAATAATCTTCATTTTAATGAGTATAATGACTGAAATATATCACTTATTTTAAATTGGTAATTTTAAATTCTTGATTTTGTCTTCTTCCTCTGATTTGTAATTTTATTGGTTTAATTTTAAATGATAAACTGATGATAAAACTAAGAAGCTTATACAAGAGAAATTCAGTAATTAAGATTCATCCCTGTTTGAAGGTCATTCAAATTCGGGACCTTGAATATGGTAGACAAACACTGCATTACATCATATCACTCGTCTTCTTTTTATAGTCTTTCAAGTATGTGTTAACCATTCTCAACAACATACACAACGTAGGAATATGACCTTTCCTCTGTCTGAAAAAATACATTGGTTAATGTATCAATATTTGCCAGACTTAGATTTCTGTGTATATCTAAAATATTTATTCACTCATGCAGAATATAAATACAATAGAAAACCTGATTGTTTACCTTTGATAATTACTAGTATACCTGAAACTAAATAAATTGGTTACCTCTTGTTTGAGTAAATAATCTTTAAGCATGAATGTTATTTTATAAGTTCATTGTTAATATTGTTATCAGTATCAGTATAATTAATAATCAGCTTATATATCAAAAGAAAACAACCTTATTATTTGAATCACTTCTTTGTACTGTACTTTTTAAGTTATATCATATGCAAATTTATAGCAAAGTTAATTTTTGAATGAAATGTATTTTGGATACAATTATTTCTCTATGCAATCTTACTTAAAGTACTTGATATTTTCTAACTATAGCAAAATACATTTTGTATGCTTGCATGGCATTTTTATTCAAATATGGATTACTTAACTTTAAAGGAAAATGTAGTATATAAACAGTCTACATAATTTGTTTTCATTCTCATTTCTACTAAACGTGCCCACTATGAGTTGTCTGAATTTCTAAAAATGCTAAATCACATTAGCTTGTATTCCTGAATAATTGTTGGCTATAACTGGTGTTTATTATGACCATTTATACATATCTCTAACATGAACATGGTTATATACCATAATGGCTATATATATATATATATATATATATATATATATATATATATATATATGTGAGTCAAATATACCTAGTTGTAAATTCCAACTTTGCTATCCATTAGTGCATGGATTTCCACACTTTATCTATTTGAGCTTAGTTTTTTGTTTTGTTTTTTTTTTAACTTTTAAAATGAAGAAGTAAAACCTACTTCAAAATGTATTTTGGGATAAATGAATAATCTGTGTATAAGTTATAGGAGATTTTGAGCTATTTCAACTTAACTACACTGAAATAAAATTGGAGAAAATAAAAGATTACCTGGGATACAAAAATGAGATGATTCAAAACCACCACACCTAGCCAGTGCACACTTTTAATCTCAGCATTTTAGAAGCAGTGGCAGATTGATCTCTGTGAGTTTGAGGCCAGCCTGGTTTGCTTAGTAATTCTAAGACATTCAAGGCTACATAGCAAAGCCCCATCTTTAAAAGCAAATAAAATTCAAAGCACAGCTCAACTCAACTTGGCCTAATTCTGCAAATATTTTCTAATTTATAACTCATGATTTATATTACTCTGTCCTACCCATAAGCAAAATCATAATTTTGAAATGTAGAAATCCATATATTTTAAATGTATTATTATTATTTTACATATCAATCCCATTCTCCCATGCTCTCTGTATGTCCTGTTCCCCACCTACTCCCCAGGGAGGGTGAGGCCTTTCAGGAGAGATCATCAAAATCTGTCAAGTCATTTGGGGTAGGGCTTAGGACCTTCTTGTCTCTAGGTTAAAGGAGTATCCCTCCATAGGGAATGTGCTCCCAAAGGACTTTCATGCACCAGAGATACATCCTGGTTCCACTGTCAGAGGTCCCTTACACTGCTCAGGCCTTCTAACTGAGACCCATGTTCAGGGGGGCTTAGTAGGTCCAATGCTGGTTTCCCAGCTATCAGTCTGAGGGTTCATTAGCTCCTCCTTGTTCAGGTCAGCTGTCTCTGGATTTGTGTCCTCCCTCTCTGCATCTGGATTGCAGTTTGGCTAAGTATGTAGCTGTGGGTGTCTGCTTCTGTTTCTATCACCTACTAGATGAGGGCTCTATGATGGTGGATAAGTTAATCATCAATCTCATTATCAGGGAAGGGCACTTATGGTAGACTTTCTACTGTTGCTCAAATTGTTAGTTGGGGTCAGTCTTGTAGGTCTCTGGATATTTCTCTAGAGTAGTTTTCTCTTCAAACCTATAATGGCTCCCTCTAGTATTCTCTCTCTCTCTCTCTCTCTCTCTCTCTCTCTCTCTCTCTCTCTCTCTCTCTCTCTCTCTTCCTCTCTCTCCCCCCACCCTCTGGTCTATTCCTCCCCTGACTCAATCTTCTTAGTCCCACATGCTTTCTTCTCTTCCCCTTCTCTTTCTCCTAGCTCTCTCTCCACTCACTGCCCCCCCCCCCCACTCCTAATATGCTATGCTAGGAGATCTTGTCCCTTTCCCCTGCTTGTATGAATCTTTTAGATTCCTCCTTGTATCCTTGCTTCTCTGGTGGTGTGAATTATGGCTTATGATCCTTTGCTCTATGTCTAAAATCCATATATGAGTGAGTACATACCATGTTCCTCATTTTGTGACTGTGTAACCTCATTCAGGATGGTTTTTTCAAGTTCCATCCATTTGTCTGTGAATTTCAAGATTCCATTTTTTTTTTTTTGTTTGCATTTTGGTTGTTTTTTTTTTCCCTGCTAAGTAGCATTCCATTGTGTAAATATGCCACATCTTCTTTATCCATTCTTCAGTTGAGGGGCATCTAGGTTGCTTCCAGGTTCTTGCCATTACAAATAATGCTGCTATGAACATAGTTGAGCACATGTCTTTGTTGCATGATTGTGGATCATTTGGGTATATACCTTAGAGTGGGATTGCTGGGTGTGTTCCTGTGGTAGACTTTTTCCCATTGCCTGGAGGAACTGCCATACTGATCTCCAAAATGGCTATACAAGTTTGCACTCCCACCAGTAGTGGAGGAATGTTACCCTTTCTCTATATCCTCGCCGGCATAAACTGTCCTTGGTGTTTCAATTTTAGCCATTCTGACAGCAGTAAAATGTTATCTCAGAGTTGTTTTGATTTGCATTTCCCTGATGGCTAAGGATGTGCACTTTAAGTTTCTTTTGGCCCATTTAGATCCTCTATTAAGAATTCTCTATTTAGTTCTGAACCCCAATTTTTATATGAATTATTTGGTATTTTGATGACTAGCTTCTTGAGTTCTTTGTATATTTTGGAAATTAGTCCTCTGTCTGATGAGGGGTTGGTGATGATATTTTCATATTTTATGGGCTGCCATTTTGTCTCACTGACTTTGCTTTCCAGAAGCTTCTCAGTTTCAGGAGGTCCCATTTACTCATTGTTTATCTCAGTGTTTGTGCTACTGGTGTTATGTTCAGGAAGCAGTCTTTTGTACCAATTCATTCAAGGGTACTTTTTCTTCTAGGAGGTTCAGTGTGGCTGGATTTATGTTGAGGTCTTTGATCCATTTGGACTTAAGTTTTGTACATGGCGATATATATGGATCTATCTGCAATTCTTTACATATCGGCATCCAGTTTTGCCAGCACCTTTTGTTGAAGATGCTTTCTTTTTTCCTTGTATACTTTTAGCGTCTTTGTCAAGTGTTTGTGTGTGTGTGGTTTGATATCAGGGTCTTCAATTCTATTGCATTGGTCTACCTGCCTGTTTTTGTGCCAATAGCAAGCTGTTTAGAGCTTGAAGTCAGGGATGGTAATGCCTCCTGCAGTTCCTTTATTGTACAGGGTCGTTTTGGCTATCATGAGTTTTTTGTTTTTCCATATAAAGTTGAACATTGTCCTTTCATGGTCTGTGAAGAATTGTGCTGCGATTTCGATGGGAATTGCATTGAATATGTTGATTGCTTTTGGCAAGATTGCCATTTTTACTATATTTATCCTACCTATCCAAGAGCATGGGAGATCTTTCCATTTTCTGGAATCTTCTTTAATTTCTTTCCTGAACGACTCAAAGTTCTTGTCATACAGGTCTTTCACTTGTTTGGTTAGCATTACCTCCAAGATACTTTATGTTGTTTGGGGCTATTTTAAAAGGGTGATGTTTCTCTGATTTCTTTCTCAGCACCTTGTCTATCTATAGTGGGGCTACTGACTTTTTTGAGTTAATCTTGTATTCTGCTACTTTGCTGAAGGTGTTTATCAGCTGTAGAAGTTCCCTGGTTCATGTCACTTAAGTAAACTATCATCTGCAAATAGTGAAAATTTGACTTCATTTGTAATTTGTATCCCATTGATCTCCTTCTGTTGTCTTACTGCTCTAGCTAGTACTTCAGGTACTATATTAAGGAGATATGGAGAGTGGACAGCCTTGTCTTGTTCTTGATTTTAGAGGAATCACGTTGAGTTTCTCTCCATTTAGTTTGATGTTGGCTCTTGGTTTATTGTATATTGTATTTATTATGTTTAGGTAATTTTCTGTTATCTCTGACCTCTCCAAAACCTTTATTATGAATGGGTGTTGAAGTTTCTCCAAGGATTTTCAACATATAGTGAGATGATCATGTGTTTTTTCTTTTTCAGTTTATGTGGTAGATTACATTGATAGATTTTCATATGTTGAACCATCACTGTATCTCTGATGGAGACAACTTGATCATGGTGGATGATTTTTCTTATGTGTTCTTGGATTCAATTTGCCAGTATTTTAATGAGTATTTTTGCATCAATGTTCATAAGGGAGATTGGTCTATAGTTCTCTATCTTTGTGTGGTTTGGGCACCAAGTTAATTGTAGGCTTGTGAAATGAATTTGGCAATGATCCTTCTGCTTCTATTGTGTGGAACAATTTGAAGAGTTTTGGTATTAACTCTTCTTTGAGTTTCTGGTAGAATGCTGCACTGAAACCATATGGCCCTGGGCTTTTTGGGGTTGGGAGACTTTTGATGACTGCTTCTATTTCATTAGGGATTATAGGTCTCTTTAAATTGCTTATCTTTTCTTCATTTAATTTTGTAAATGATATCTATTCATAAAATTGTCCATTTCCTTTAAATTTTCCAGTTGTGTAGAGTACAGGTTTTCAAAGTATATTTAGTTTTCTATGAGATAAAAGTTCACAGATAATTGTTCAAATGATAAAATGAAATCAAAACACAGACATAAAATATATTTATCCTTAGTGAATGCATTGTTTTTTGGAGCTTGTCCCCTATAGAGGGATACTTTCTTAGCCTGATAGAGTAGAGCGGGCCTTGGTCCTGCCCCAAATGATATGACAGACTTTGATGATTCCCCCATGGGAGGCCTCACCTTTTCCGAGCAGTAGATGGGGAAATGGGATGGTGGGGGGATATGGGAGGACAGAAGAGAGAGGGAATTGTGATTAGTATGTAAAATAAAATAATTTTTAATGTAAATAAAAATTAAATTAATAAATTAAAATGATATTTTAGTGAATAAAGTATAATTAATTTTGGACAAACTCCCCTAAATCTGAAAGACTGATTCTGGATTGCAAAAAGTTATGAATAAAAGGGAACAGTCTACATCTTGTGTGTTACAAATATAATTTAAAAATCATTTAGACTTTTGTAGGTTTTAGCTGTCCCTCATTCCACTTGCTCCTTTTATCCAATCTGTATTTCTTTGACAATAATTGCTAAGTTATAGATTATATTATAATTTAGAATAATTTAGGAAACTGATTAATACATGAATAAATCATCAAGCAGAAAGTGACAAGATTGAATAGTACATTTAAGGATAGTCTTGGACTAGATGGAAATTATAAGGATAAATGTATACATTTGGATTTTTATCATTACATGGTCAATAGTAGTGGATTTTAAATTGTAACAAGTTTATATTTATTGTTAGTTCTCAAACCTATGTATATTTAAATTGAAATAATAATGACAAGACTTTCAAAGATCTGGATCAGAAGTAATTCACTTTGTTCCTTTCAAATCCAGATAAATATCACTTGCAGTTTGGGTGGGCTTTATCATTTTTCAGTGCATTATTTTACCCCTTTTATTTTCATAATTATGTAGTTCTGTAGTGTATATGTAGATATATGCCTCTGTACCTATTTCAGCAGTGTACAGAGTCTTATCTAGATTATAGATAGTTATACAGCATATATATCATGTATTCCTATATTCATATAAGTGTCATATTAAAAATCAGCTGCAGCAGCCATTTTATTCCTTAATACATTTGTGTTGAGATTAGTATGTACATAGCTCATTCTGGAAGAAACCAAGACAAAGGACATAACCTTTGAGCCTCATTGTCTTAGTGTTCTATTGCTGTGAAGAGAAACCATGACCATGACAACTCTTATAAAGGAAAGTTTAATGGTATGATTTATATTTTCAGAGGTTTAGTTCATGGGATACATGATGGGGAGAGGGAACATGGATACACACTGGCAGATATGGTAGCTTAGAGTTCTACATCCAGATCCAAAGGCTGCAGAAAGAGAAACACTGCTTGGCTTCAGTATTTGAAACATCAAAGCTTACCTCCAGTGACTTACCTACTCCAGCAACTCCACAAGAAATACTATGGCATAATTACCAAGCATTCAAATATATGAGTATATGGAGCCATCCCTATTCAAACCACCACACTGAAACACACACACACACACACACACACACACACACACATACACACACACACACCAATCCCAGTTCCCTCTCCCTCCCATTCTCCCCACACCAAACCCCCATCCACTCTCCAAGGAGGGTGAGGCCTCCCATGAGAGATCATCAAAGTTATTTGGGGTAGGACCTAGACCCTCTCCCGTGTATCTAGGCTGAAAGAATGTCCTTCCATAGGGAATGGGCTCCCAAAGCCCATTCATACACTAGGGATAAATAATAATACACTTCTCAACTAAATGTAAAACTAGATGCTTATATAAATATGTGTTCACCTCATATTTAAAGGTTAAATTTAGGTTAAATGATTTTATAATCATAAATTTGAATTTAGGACAGAATGATATTAAGGGTGATAACATGTATTTTCTCCCAATCATAATGGCTTCTCAAATTGAATGAGATTTCCACCTCAATAGTGATTCATCTCAATTGTGCTTGAGAACTGCTATTCTTCTTATATATATATATATATAAAGGCAAAAGCAAGCCTGCCACATCCCAAATAGTGTTATGTAGATAAACATTATACAACCCAGTTAATTATATATACTCTCTTTGAATAAGTAGGAACATATAATTGAAAGTGTAGACCAGGTAAGAAAAATTTTATAAAGTTCTGCTTTCCAATAAAGTCTGTAAAAATGTAGCACTTCTTTTTATGTTCACAGTTAAGTGATGTAAATGTTTATTCTAAAAGTTAAGTTTGAATTTATTTTGATGCTATTAAATACTGCTTTTATGACGCTGATGATTATCTATTAGGCCTTATGCATGGTAGTGAAACCCTTTAGCAGTGGGCTATATCTTCAGACATCTTAGTGCTTTTTTTTTTTTTTTTTTTTTTTTTTTTGAGATAGGCTACTATTGAATTTGCTTTGTAACCAAGATGCTTTGCATCTTGAACTCATGATCCTCCTACCCTGAGCTTCCCAGGTAGCTAGGATTATGGGCCTGTATCATGAGGTCAAGTTCTCTGATTAATATTTTAAATTAAGACTCTATTGTATTTATGTGACTTTCCAGTAACACTTTATTTTAATAAGTGAGAAAATAATTATTTTACAAATGAAAATAATATTTATTATGTTAAAGAATAATGAAATCAGTTAATATTTAGTTAGCTTTAAAGGATGCTAAGGAGAAAATCATGATAAAATGGCTAATATTGTTATATTTAGTTAGCACAATTTAATTTATTAATTTTACTTTTTGTGAACTTACTATATGAGTACTGCATCTACATCACACCTATCCCCATCCCCTCAGCTCTTTCCATGTCCCACCCCTCCCTCTCAATAATCTTTTCTTAATTTTTATTGTTTTGTAACAGTTGTGTATAACCACTTTGGATTAGACAATCTATACAGGAACACCTCCCTGGAGGAAACTAATTATTCTTCTTTCATGTAGGGGTGGACCTAGTGGAATTCCCACGTTGTCATTATGCCAGTCTTCTTCAGGCAACAAAATTGTCCAGATTTCATGGTTTTTCTCTTTTAGGAGACACTATGTAGAAACAGGCATCCTCTGTCTCATACAGTCTTTTTGTAACTTTTCTGAAATTTCTCCTGAGCCTTGAGTGTAGGCTTACATTGCAGAGGTATATAATTTCCTTAATTTTGATAAGTTATGGAGCACTAAAATAGTCTCCCATAATTAATTATTGTACACTAATTACACTTAGAACACCATTGTTGATTTATTGAATTCTTAAATTTAAGATGTATTCTAATTCATAAATAAGTTAATTAAACCTATCAGCTAGATGAGCCAAAACACAGTGAAAACTATGAAGGATTAGATTTATCAAACAATAAAACTTTGTAAAATCTCTTGATAAATAAAACATGGTGTTTACCTGTGAATAGATAAACCAATAAAATAGAATAGAAAAATTAAGAACTAAACCTTAGTACATGTGTAAATTGAGTGTATGTTACAGATAGCATCTCAACTTACTAAAAATAAGATGTATAAATTGTATATGGCATTTAAACAACTGAGTAGATATCTGGAAAAAGATAGAATTAGGTAAAAAATTTCATCATATATAATAACTCCCAAATGGATTAGAATCAAAATATTAAAAAATTAATCCATGAAAGTGCCACAGGAACTCAGGATTTAAGTCATGGTAAGTCTGTGTTTCTGTGTATATGAAGTAGGTTTTCCATATAATAAGAAAATTTCTTTATAACGTGGCAGATTTCCACCCTCCCACAACACCTCCATTTTTAAGGTATTCTTTATTATTATTATTTCTTATTTTCCATATCAATCCCTGTTCCCTCTCCCTCCCTTCCATACCCCCGAACCCCCTCCCATCTCATTCCCCCCACTCCACAGGGAGGGTGATGCCTTCCAAGAGGGATCAACCAAATATGTCAAGTCATTTGGAGTAGGGACTAGGCCCTCCCTCCTGCCTCTAGGTTAAGGGAGTATCCTTCCATGAGGAATGTGCTCCCAAATCGTGCACCTTGGATACATCCTGGTTCCACTGTCAGAGGTCCCATAGACTGCCCAGGCCTTCTAACTGAGACCTATGTTCAGGCCCACCACCATTTTTATACATATTAATTTCCAGGTAACAGATATAGACATTAGTCCTCCGTCAGTATTATTTATCTTAGCACCAAGACATGTAGGATCTTTGAAATATTACTGCCCAACTTATAAAGTCATATTGGCATCACTTTTTTAAAATTTATTTTATATAACAAAGTCCAATTAAATGAAAACAAACATTTATACACAATATTTGGGAATTTGGGCGTTCTTTCCAAACTACTTCCTGCTGGTAAGGGGCGCTGTCATGGGGGATTCAAAGAAGATTCAGAAATCCTGGCTGTAGTCTATAAGGCTGCTTTGTCCAGCTGTTTTGAATGTAGGATCACCTTGTACTCAGCTTCAGGCGATCTGGCGTGATCAAACCACATTAGTCTGGAAGGAATCCACATCTTTTCATTTTCTATGGAAACAAAAATAGAAATCCTTTCCCCCAGTAACTTGTTCTTGAACTTAAATTTTGAAGTCAAAGCATTTTTTTTTAATTTAATTTATTATTTTACATGTCGATCACAGTTCCCTCTCCCTCCCTCCCTCCCTCCCTCTATTTCTCCCTCCCTCCTTCCCTCCCTTTTACCTTCTCTGCCCTCTCACATGCACTCTAACCACCCTCCCCTCCCATTCCCCCACCCCAATTCCATATGTAGGGGAATGCCATCCAGTTGGGGTCATGTAGATCTGACAGGTCATGTGAAGTAGGGATTAGGGCTTCTGTCCTGTCTCTAGATTAAGACAGTTATCCCTCCATGGGGGATATGTTCACAAAGTCCTTTTGTTCACCAGGGATACATCCTGGCTCCACTGTCTGAGGTCTCTTAGACTGCTCAGTCCTTCTGGCTGAGACCCATATTCAGGGGAGCCTGAGTCAGTCCCATGCTGGCTTCCCAGTTATCAGTCTAGTGGCCCTTATTTCCTCCTTGTTCAGGTAAGCTGTCTGTGTTTCTGCCACATGGTCTTGTCCTCTCCATCTGCTTCTGGGTTCTAGTTCGACTCAGTGTTTATGTATGGGTGTTTGATCCTGTTTTCAACAGGCATTAGTTGAGGGTTCCATGGATAAGTTAGTTGTTGATCTCACTCTCCGAGAAGGGCATTTATAATAGCCTTTCCACGGAAGCTCAAATTGTTAGTTAGGAGCAGTCTTGTAGTTCTCTAGACCTTTCTTTGTGTTCAATTTTAACTTCAACCCAATATTGGCTCCCTCTTTTATGTTCTCTATCTCTGTCTCTGTCTCTCTCTCTTTCCTATTTTCTATTCCTAACCAGGTTCAATCTTCCTGGTCGCACATGTTTTCCTTTCCTCCCCTTCACTTTCTCCTACTTGTCTCTCCATTCGCTGCCCCCCCCCCCACTTCACCTGAGCTCTGGGCGACTTGTCCCTTCCAGTTCTGTGAGGGACTTTATATGAATCTCTTAGAATACACCTTGTATCCTAGTTCTTCTGGTTGTGTGAATTATAGGCTGGTGATCCTTTACTCTAGGTCTAAAATCCATATATGAGTGAGTACATACTGTGTTCCTCTTTTTGAGACTGGGTTACCTCATTCAGGATGGTTTCCTCAAGTGCCATCCACTTGCCTGCGAATATAAAGATACCATTATGTTTTTCTGCAGAGTAGTATTCCATTGTGTAGATGTGCCACATCTTCATTAACCATTCTTCAATTGAGGGGCATCTAGGTTGCTTCCAGGTTCTTGCTATTACAAATAGTGCTGCTATGAACATAGTTGAACAGATGTCTTTGTTGCATGGATGTGAATCCTTTGGGTATATGCCTAAGAGGGGGACTGCCAGGTCCTGTCATAAACTAATTCCCATTTTCCTGAGGAACCGCCATACTGATCTCCAAAATGGCTGTATGAGTTTGCACTCCCACCAGCAGTGGAGGAGTGTTCCACTTTCTCCACATCCTCTCCAACATAAGTCATCACTTGTGTTTCTAATTTTAGCCATTCTGGCAGGACTAAGATGGTATCTCAAAGTTGTTTTGATTTGCATTTCCCTGATAGCTAAGGATGTGGAGCAATTTCTTAAGTGTCTTTCAGCCTTTTTGATTACCTCAATTGAGAATTCTTTCTTCAGTTCTGTACCCCATTTTTTAATAGGGTTATTTGGTGTTTTGTTGACTAGTTTCTTGAGTTCTTTGTATATTTTGGAGATCAGCCCTTTGTTGGATATAGGATTGGGGAAATCTTTTCCCAGTCTGTGGGCTGCTGTTTGGTCTTGTCCACTGTGTCCTTTGCCTTACAGAAGCTTCTAAATTTGAAGATGTCCTGTTTATTAATTGTTTCTTTCAGTGTCTGTGCCCCTGGAGTTATGTTCAGGAAGCGGTCTCCTATACCAATTTGTACAAGGGTAACTACTACTGTCTCTTCTAAGAGGTTCAATGTGGCTGGATTGATATTGAGGTCTTTGATTCATTTGTACTTGAGTTTTGTGCATGGCGACAGACATGTGTCTATCTGCAGTGTTCTACACACCCTCATACAATTGTGCCAGGACAATTTGTTGAAGATGGTGTCCTCGCCCCGTTGTATAATTTAACTGTTTTGTCGAAAATCAGGTGTTCATAGTTGTGTGGGTTTATATCAGGATTTTCAATTCGATTCCATTGGTCTACCCGTCTATTTTTATGCCAATACCAGGCTGTTTTCAGAACTATAGCTCTGTAGTAGAGCTTAAAGTCAGGAATGGTGATGCCTCCTGAAGTTCTTTTATTGTATAGGGTTGTTGTGGCTATCCTGGGTCTTTTGTTTTTCCATATAAAGTTGATTATTATCCTTTCAAGGTTGGTGAAGAATTGTGGTGGGATTTTAATGGGGATTTCATTGAACCTGTAGATTGCTTTTGGCAAGATTGCCATTTTTACTATGTTTATCCTACCTATCCAAGAGCATGGGACGTCTTTCCATTTTCTGGTATCTTCTTTAATTTCTTTCTTTATACTCACAATGTTCTTATTATATAGGTCTTTTACTTGTTTGGTAAGTGTTACACCAAGACACTTTATGTTGCTTGTGGCTATGGTAAAGGGTGATGTTTCTCTGATTTCTTTCTCTGTCTCTTTGTTGTCTGAAAAAGTAGGGCTACTGATTTTTTTGAGTTTATCTTGTATCCTGCTAGTTTGCTGAAGGTGTTTATCAGCTGTGGGAGTTCCATGGTAGAGTTTATTGGGTCGCTTATGTAAACTATCATATCATCTGCAAATACAGACAGTTTGACTTCTTCCTCTCCAATGTGGATCCCCTTGATCGTTGTCTTATAGCATTAGCTATAACTTCTAGTACGATATTGAAGAGATATGGAGAGAGAGGACAGCCTTGTCTTGTTCCTGATTTTAGAGGAATTGGCTTAAGTTTCTTTTCCATTCATTTTGATGTTGGCAGTTGTTTTGCTGTATATTGCTCTTATTATGTTTAGGTATGTTCCTGTTATCCCTGACCTCTCCAAGACCTTTTTCATGAAAGGGTGTTGAATTTTGTCAAAGGCTTTTTCAGCATCTAGGGAGACAATCATATGGTTTTTCTTTTTCTGTTTGTTTATATGGTGGATCACGTTGGTAGATTTTCGTTTGTTAAACCATCCCTGCATTCCAGCGATGAGGCCTACTTGGTCATGGTGGATGATTTCTCTGATGTATTCTCGAATCGCTTTGCCAGTATTTTATTGAGTATTTTTGCATGGATGTTCATCGGGGATATTGGTCTGTAGTTTTCTTTCTTAGTTGTGTCTTCGTGAGGTTTGGGTCCAAAGTTATTGTGGCCTCATAAAAAGAGTTTGGCAATGAACCTTCTGTTTCTATCTCGTGGAACAGTTTAAGGAGTAGTGGTAGTAATTCTTCCTTGAATGTCTGGTAGAATTCTGCGCTGAATCCATCTGGCCCTGGACTTTTTTTGGTTGGAAGGCTTTCAATGACTGCTTCTATTTCATTGCGGGTTATAGGTCTATTTAAGTTGTTTGTCTGTTCTTGATTTAATTTTGGTAAGTGATAGTTATCCAAAAACTTGTCCATTTCCTTTGAATTTTCAATTTTTGTAGAATATAGATTTTCAAAGTATGACCTGAAAGTTGTCTGGATTTCCTCTTTGTCTGTTGTTATATTCCCCGTTTCGTTTCTGATTTTGTTAATTTGCATGTTCTGTCTCTGCTTTTTCGTTAATTTGGATAAAGGTTTGTCTATCTTGTTGATTTTCTCAAAAAACCAACTCTTCGTTGCATTGATTTTTTTGTATTGTTTTCCTGGTTTCTATTTTGTTGATTTCAGCCCTCAAGTTGATTATTTCCTGGCATCTACTCCTACGAGGTGAGTTCGCTTCTCTCTGTTCTAAGGCTTTCAGTTGCGCTGTTAATTCTCTTATGTGACTATCCTCTGTTTTCTTTATATGGGCACTTAGTGCAATGAACTTCCCTCGTACCACTGCTTTCAAGGTGTCCCATAAGTTCGGGTATGTTGTATCCTTATTTTCGTTGAATATTAGAAAGTCCTTAATTTCTTCCTTTATTTCTTGTTTGACCCAGATGTGGTGCAATTGCACATTGTTCAGTTTACATGAGTTTGCAGGTTTTCTGCTATTTATGTTGTTGTTTAATTCCAACTTTAAAGCATGGTGGTCTGATAAGATACAGGGGACTGTTCCTATTCTCTTGTATCTGTTGAGGTTTGTTATGTCACCTAGTACGTGGTCGATTTTAGAGAAGGTTCCATGTGGAGCAGAGATAAGGTATATTCTTTTGTCTTTGGATGCAATGTTCTATAGATGTCTGTTAACCCCAGTTGAGACATAACTTATGTTAATTCTTTTGTTTCTTTGTTGAGTTTCTGATTGGTGATCCTGTCTAGTGTTGAGAGTGGTGTATTGAAGTCTCCCACTATAAGTGTGTGAGGTTTTATATGAGCTTTGAGTTTTAGTAGTGTTTCTTTTATGAATGCGGGTGACTTTGTATTAGGGGCATAGATGTTCAGAACTGAGACTTTGTGTTGATGGATTTCTCCTGAGATGAATATGAAATGACCGTCTTCATCTCTTTTGACTAATTTTGGGTTGAAGTCTAACTTGTTAGATATTAGGATAGCTACGCCTGCTTGCTTCTTATTTCCATTTGATTGGAAAATCTTTTCCCAACCCTTTACCCTGAGGTAATGTCTATCTTTGAACCTTTTTGTGTTGCCTTTATTTTCTCAATTTCAGTTTTCAAGTCTTGAACCGTTTCCTTCACCTGCTTAATTGTTTTTTCTTGGCTTTCTGTACTTTCCTTAAGGAATTTGTTCATTTCTTCCACTTTTTTGTTTGTTTTTTCCTCCATTTCTTTAAGGGATTTTCTCACATCTTCTTTGAGGGCCTCTATCATTTTTATGATGGTAATTTTTAAGTCCTACCCTTCTGCTTCCTCTGCTTTGTTGTTGTGTTCCATTCTAGTTGGTGTAGATTCCCTAGATTCTGGCGGTGTCATGCTTGTCTTTCTGTTGTTAAGTGTTCTCTTGTATTGCCTTCTTCCCATAGCTTCTTCCAGTAGGTGTTGGTGGGGTCTCACCCTCTCTCTATGGTACTTCCCCAAAGGGCTTATGTGGGTCTGAGATTCAATATCTGTAGCTCTGTGTGGTCCAAGCTCTCTAGGAGGTTTTTCTGCAGACAGGGATCCAGGGATGGGGTCAAGGATGAGGATCCAGAAGAAGATGCCAGCAGGTACTCACAGTGGTCCTCTGGCCAATAGCTCTGGCCAATAGCTCTGGCCAATAGCTGGTGGAAGAGGACAAGGTCTGAGCTGGAACTTAAGAAGGTTTTGCAGGATAGTCGAATCTCACTGTAAACTGGAGCTCTCCAGTTGAGACCTCTTTCTTTTGCAGAGGCCCGGATTTGGGGGGCAAGGATCTTTCCTGCAGGAACACAGAGTGGACCTGCAGAGATAGGCGGATCTCTGGGAGGGGCCCGGGACTCCAGCAGAGGACTATGGGCGGGGTCATAGACCAAGCCAGTGGAATTACGGGTGGTCCCGCGTGGATAGTTAGGTCTCCTTTGTTCAGAGTTGTTCCGAGAAGTCTCCGAAGTAGCGTGGACTCTTGGCATCACTTTTTAAAGAGTAAATTAATTCCCAGTGCTACTGAAGATCTTTAAAATTGTGTGTTTGTGCGTGCATGTATGTGTGGGCAGCCCTACTGCTACTTCTAAAAATTTATATGAATGCTAGGATTAATTTGTCTAATTTCCTAAAATATTAAGAAAAATACAGATTCTATGATTGTGAGTTAGAGCTTCTACCAAAGCTTTGGCTAATAGTTGTAAATGTAATGTAAACAGTGGTAAACTAAAGATTTCTTGCTGTATAAACTTATTATAATGTGAAAATCATGTAGGAAATTTAAAAATTCATTATAGAAACATGTATCATATTCTGTGATTCATTCTGTCTTGGAAATTCATATAATCTAAGTTAATCTTAGTAGGTATCTAGTTGATTATTAAATGTCAAATGATATAAATATTGGTTGCTCTTTTAGTTAACAGTTGTTTTCATACAATATGGTTTGATCATGATTTTCCCTTCTTCTAACTCCTATATCCTCCTCACCTCCTTAACCACTAAACTTCATTTTTATTTGCTCTTTTTACTCTTTCTCCCTCATAAAAGCCCATCAAATTTAAAACATACAAACAAGAAGACATTAAGACAAAAAAAGATACTTCTGGGCATGGAGAATGCTGTTGAGATACCCAGGGACGCTTGGCTTTAGAGTCTTTCTGTCTTTTCTTCTACATATATGCTTGAGCTTTAAGGGGAGGGGTTTGATGATGGCATGCCATTTAAGGTTGAATATTCCAAAGTCTTTCACTTTCTGCATTTGTTCAGTTTTAGATTTCTGTGTTAGCTTTCTTCTAAGTTTCTCTGATTAGGGCCTAGTGAGGTACTGATTTATGACTATAGCAGTATGTCACTGGGAGTCATTCTATTGCCATGTTTCTTTAACAGAATAATAGTGGTGGGTTTTCCCCCAGGCCCCTGCCCTGTCTGGTGTCAGTTATTTGGCTACCAGAGCAGTGTCAGTCATGGGTTCCATCTCATGTGCTGGGCCTTAAATCTAATCAGAAAGTGGTTGGTATTTCTCATAACTTCTGTGCCACTGCTCTACCAGTATTTTTGCAGGCAGGTCACTGTTACTTGTCATTAGGATTGTAGTTGAGAGATATTTCCTAATATCTTTGTCCTCTGGGAAATTGCATAGTATGTCCCAGCACCACAAATACTAGTCAGTAGAGGTAACATAGTTAGGCACCAAATTGTCTTCTCTGTGTTAGATGACGTAAGTGTTGTCTTCAGCAATAGGCCCTTACCATCAGCTTGTGAAGAGCAAATAATAGCCTGATAATAGCTCGTGACATGTGTGTGTGTGTGTGTGTGTGTGTGTGTGTGTGTGTGTGTGTGTGTGTATCTCTGCAGAACCCCTTGGGCCAATTATTTAACAAGATGTAACCCATTCCTAGCACTGAAGGTTTTATTTGGTGGCATATGATATCTAGTTGGAGCATAATTTTGTGACTTTATTTAGATTCCTTTTATATATATGTATGCATTTTCCCTGCTATTGTCCTCCTCCTAATCTAGTTTCCCATTTATGTCACTATAACACTATATTTTATTTCCTTTTCTTTGGGAGATCTCATACCCTCCCCAATTTCTTACTAGGCATCTGACCTCTGCAATTATTTGGATTGTAGCCCACATATTGAAAACTTTAACATCAACCTAAAGAGAAAACATTAAATATTTCCATTCTGTACACTGCAGCTTTGCGTAAATGGTGTCCTTTGCTGTCCAGAAGTTCCCCAGCTTCATTTACATTTATTAGTTGTTGGTCTTAATGCCTGCACTGTTGGTGTCCTATTAGGATAATCTTTTCCTGTGCCAGTGAGTTCAAGTTTATTCACTACTTTCTGTTATAACAGATTCAGGGTATTTTGTCTTATATTGAGGTCCTTAATCCTTGAGTTTTGTCCAGGATGATAAATATGGATCTATTTGCATTCGTGTACACGCATTACATTTGTTGAAGATGTGGTCTTTTTCCACTATGCATTTCTGGCTTCTTTGTATAAAATAAAGTTTTCATAAATGGGTGGACTTATGTCTGTGTCTATATTGTATCTCATAAGTTTGCATACATTGTTTTCATTTTCATTCTCTTCTAAAATATTTTACATTTTTTTCTCTTTCTGTCTCGACTCATTTTTAATTCAGTAGTTAGTTGATCAGTTTCTAAGAGTGTGTATACTTTCTACTGTTTCTATTATTGTTGGTATCTATCTTTAATCTATGGTGATCTGATGGGAGATGTCATTCTGTAAATATGTTTCTCGTATTGATTAATGAATAAAGCTGGGATTTATGGTGTGATACTTGGTTTGTGTCTAAGTATTTGGTCAATTTTGAAGAAAGTTCCATGAGCTTCTGAGAAGAATATATATTATTTTGTGTTTGGGTAAAATGTTTAATAAATGTTTGTCACTTGATTTAACATTAGTTAACTCCTTCATTTCTCTGTTTAGTTGGGTTTCTTTTTCTGGATGAGCTATCTGTTATTAAGAGACACACTATCACTGAATGAGGGTCAAATATGTGATTTTAGACATAGAAGTGTTTCTTTTATTCATTTGAGCGCACCTGTGTTCCATGCATAAATGTTTAGGATTAGAGTATTGTTTTGGTGTGTTTTTCACTTAGTGAGTATGTAGTGCCCTTCCCTTTCTTGTCCAGTTAGGGGCAGCCAAAATATGCATTGTTATGTTGATTACAGTATGTAAGGCTCCATTTTTTCTTAAACTTGCTTTATTTCCCTAAAGCCACATTCTTCTGGTCAGAACAAAAGGTTAAATCACTTATTTTTGTTTCTTATGTCTATGGGTGTTTTGCCTGCATTTTGCCTATATACTATTGTGCCAGCAGAAACTAGAAAATGACATCAGATATCTTATAACTGCAGTTAGAGATGATTATGACCCACCATGTAGTCCTGGGAATTAAACTTAGATCCTCTGGAAAATTAGCCAGTGCTCTTAACTGCTGAGATAGTTCTCCAGTTGTTTGTTGATTAAATAGTAACTTCATGAGGGGTGGTATAGGGGGTCGGTGGGGGGGCATGAGAGGATGGGAGGGAGAGGGAACTGGGATTGATATGTAAAATAAGATTGTTTCTAAATTAAATAAGAAAAGATTTTAAAAATATTTCCAGAAATAGCATTGTTACATGGAATCTTTTTTGTTGTGCCTTCTAGTTTTATAAATACAAATATACAAAAGCATTCCATAATGTGACAGACTTTGATGATCCCCCATGGGAGGATTCACCCTCTCTGAGTAATGGATAAGGGGTAGGATTGGGGGTTGGTGTGGGGCATGGGAGGATGGGCAGGAGAGGGGACTGGGATTGGTATTAAAATAAGATTGTTTTTAATTTAAATAAAATTTGTAAAACAAACGCATTCTGTAAACTATACTAGATTGCAAAAATGGGTTAATGGAGAGGTCTTACATACTAAATGACTAATCTTTAATAGAATTGACTCTGAACTATAAAAGCCTACTTGGGAATGGATATGGAAAAAGTAAAACAAAACAAAAAGAAACCTTCCACAAAAACAATGGTTCAGTAAAGCATAACTTCTTAAGTAGACAGGGGAACAATGAGATTTTTACTACAGGCTGGAAATCATATGTTCCCTTAAGCATCTTTTACCAGAAAAAAAAAATGTTTTAATTTTGATGTAACCATATCTGTCATGTAGTTTTTGTTTTGTTTTGTTTTGGTTTTATGGCTGCTCAGTAATGTATCTCATTTACTTAAATCTTATTTTATGTTTTTAACTAAAAAAATAATTTATATTAGAGTTTCATTTTTCCACAAATGTATAGCCAACCAGTTCTAGCAGAATTTATCATTCTTCTCTTTTAGTGCAATTGCAAAAGCTTGATGTTCAGTAGAACATTTGCAATCTGAATGAGTAGTTTCCTTTACCTTCAGGTTTTGGTATATCAGATATTTCTTAGTTATTGACCATTATTTCTTTTGCATGAAATCAAGTTTTGGTTTGCTAAATATCAGTTGTAAGAATCCACAAGGGTTTTTAAATGGGATTGAACTATATTTGCATGTTAATTTACAGAGAAATAATAGCTAAATACTATTGAATTTTTCTCATCCAAAATGTGATATATACTTCTTTATTTGAATTTTCTGTCAACAATCAGGGAAATTTGATACCTTTTAGATTAATAGTTTAAAGTTTTTTATCTCTATTCCGAATGGAATTTATATTTCATTTTCTGACTGACTTTGCTGTCTATAAAGTTGCCGTGAACTACTGTTAAGGAATGTGATGTTTATTATGATTTTCAGTTATTTTTTCAAATAATACTGTACATTGCTGCTAGATTTCCTTTTATAATATCCATGACTCATTAATTTTACTTCCACTCCTTCTTTACATCTTTAAAAATGAATACTGGTTTAATGCTAAGTATTCTTGACATTTAATGAGACAGTTTCTTGAGCTACAATGTTGATCATAGTGGTTCTGAATTGTTCAAAGTAGGCTTATTCCTTTGAAAAAGCATAATTAATTGATATTCCATTGCTCATATTTGTAATAGTTTTGTAAATAAAAAGTAAGTAACCCATATTCACATAACCCAATAGTTAATTTTGAAAATTTTGTTCAAGTCATTATTGGTAGTTTGTGAGCTTTAAATATTTTCTTCATAATTAAAAAATAAATTAATTTTTATTTAAACTAAAACCAATCTTATTTTACATACTGATTCCAGTTCCTTCTCCCTCCTATCCTTGCATTATCCCCACCATCTTCTCATTCCACTTCTCTTGGGGGGGTTGAGGCCTCCCATGGGGGAATCATCACAGTCTGTCACATCCTTTGGGGCAGGGCCTAGAACCTCCCCCATGTATCTAGAATGAGAGTATCCAGCCCTCTATAGAGAATGGGCTCCCAAAGTCCATTCATGCACTAGGGATAAATACTGGTTCTACTGCTAGCAGTCCCATAGACTGCCCAAGCGCACCCCCCCCACACACACACACACTCACACCAACTGACATCCACGTTCAGGGGTCCTGGTTTGGTCTTATTCAGGTTCCCAAGCTGTCAGTCTGTGGTCCATGGTCTCCCACTTGCTCAGGTTGGCTGTCCTGTGGGTTTCCCTGCATGGTCTTGTCCCCTTTGCTCATCACTTCTCCCTCTGTACAACTAGATTCCAGGAGTTGGGCCAGTGTTTAGCTATGGATCTCTGCTTCTGCTACCATCAGCTACTGGATGAAGGCTCCATGATGACATTTAAGGTAGTTACTAATCTCATTTAGGAGAAGGGCATTCAAGGTAGCCTCTCTACTATTGCTTAGATTCTTAATTGGGGTCATCCTTGTGGATTCCTGGAAATTTCCCTTGTACCAGGTTTCTCTTTAACCCCATAATGGCTCCCTTTATTAAGATACCTCTTTCCTTGCTCTCCTTCTCTGTTCTTCACCCAAATCCTGGTCCCTCATGTTCTCCTCCTTCCTCCCTTTCTCCCCTCCTCTTTCTATTACCTCCCCTTCCCCACCCCCTTGCTCCCAATTTACTCAGGGGATCTTGTCCCTTTCCCTTACTGGGGGGTGGGTGGGTTCATGCATGTCTCTTTTGGGGGCCTCCTTGTTTCCTAGCTTCTCTGGGTTTATGAGTTGTAGGCTGGTTATCCTATGCTCTGTGTTTACTATCCACTTATGAGAGTGTACCTACCATGTTTTTCTTTCTGTGTCTTGGTTACCTAACTCAGTATGGTTTCTTCTAGTTCCATCCATTAGCCTGTGAATTTCAAAATGTCTTAAAAAAACAAAACAAAAACAAAAACATTGAGTAGTACTCCATTGTGTAAATGTACCATATTTTCTTTATCCATTCTTCAGTTGAGGGGCATTGAGGTTGCTTCTAGGTTCTGGTTATTACAGATAATGCTGCTATGAACCTAGTGAAACAGATGTCCTCGTTGTAGAAATGTGCATCTTTTGGGTATATGCCTAAGAGTGGAATTGCTATATATATATTGTGGCAGACTGATTTCCATTTTCCTGAGGAACCACCATATTGATTTCCATAGTGGTTGTACGAGTTTGCATTCCCACCAACACTAGAGGAGTGCACCCCTTTCTCCACATCCTTTCCAGCATAAACTGTCATTGGTGTTTTTTATTTTAGCCATTCTGACAGGAATAAGATGGTATCTCAGAGTTGTTTTGATTTGCATTTCCTTGATGGCTAAGGATGTTGAGCACTTTCATAGGTGTCTTTCAGACATTTTGGATTCCTTTCTTGAGAATTCTCTATTTAGTTTTCTCCCCCACTTTTTAATTGGATTATTTGGTATTTTTCTGACTAGCTTCTTGAGTTCTTTGTACATTTTGGAGATCAGTCTGATATGGGGTTTGTGTTCTTTATAATATTTAAGAATGAAATTTGTGCATAGGGTTATTTTTTAATATTTATGGAACTTTGTAAATGAGCTTATAAAAGAACTCTCTTTTAGATTTTCTATTAAAATCTAATTTCAGCTTTGAGATCTTTAATTTATTTTGAATAGTATCAATGATTAATATATTTATTGGTGCATCTTTAGAACATCTAAATCTATTCTGTCATTGTTTATAAACTTCCTGGAAACAATTATAGGCATTTTTCCTAAAATTTATAAAGCATATCAGAGAAAGCAGATAATATTAGACAACTAGCAGTAGGCCAAAGGTTATTCCTTTTTAATTGAAAACATGTTTACATTCGATATATTCTTTCCCCTCTCCCAGTTCCTCCAGTTCCTCTTCACCTCTCAGTCCCTACATCTCCATGCCCTTTTTTTCTCACATTAAAAAATCCAAAAGCCCACAAAAATACAAATCAACACACAGACACAGACACACAACTCCAACACCAAAATATACATGCAAAATACCAATAAAACAAAACAAATAATTTTGTCTGAACATTTTTCATTGGATGACAAATTAGAATACTGCCCTTACTTTCACCTTTCCTCAGTTGCCTATAGTTCTTCATGTAGGGCTGCAGTCTTGTGGTCTTTCCCCCATCCAATATGACACTTCCTTTGCTGTCATCCTTGTTCAGGTCATACTTGCATAGTCGTGTTGGTGAGTCTTTACAAGTATGTTTTCTATGTCTTCTGTTACTAGTAGACATAGTCTCACAGCAAATTCCTTTGACTCTTATAATATTTCTGCACCCACCCCACATAATGTTCCCTGAGCCTTAGGTAGAGAGTGTTTTAACTATGGATTTTGATGAGTTGTAATATTCCGCAGTGTTCTCCATCTGTTGCAAAGAGAATTTTATTTGGTGGGGGTTAAGGCTACACTTATTTATGGGTGTAAGGACACTCATATGAATTACTGTTGGAGATTATGCTGGTTCAGTAAATTAGAGGTTATAGATTCTCTTCCAATAATCATGATTTCACTATCACTGAGTAGTTAGCTAGGTTTCTAGTGCTAGGCATGGATTTCCTTGTGTTGAGTGGATCTTGTGTCCAAGTAGAGAGCTGATGGTTACCATCAATGTTTGTATGTCACTACTACACCCTTAGGTTTATTGTGCCATCCTGGTCATTGCTATAGCTCACATGCATTATGTCTGGGTAGAACTGTTGGTTTCTCCCCTTTGGTGGATTGGGCAGGCTATATTTATATGATATATGATATATATGGAATTAGTGAAAAAAGGAGACCATGAATTTTAAAGAGTCCTAGATGGGAAATATGGGAGTCTCTGGAGGGAGGAAAGTGAAGGAAGAAACATTTTAATTACAATATAATCTCAAAATTTAAAAACAAATGATAAAAATGTCTAAATAAAGGTATATGAGGCAAAAATATACAAAAATGCCATTTTATTTATTTATTTATTTATTATACAAAGTTTTACTCTGTAACATTGGCTATCCTGGAACTCCCTATGTAGACCAGGCTGGCTTTGAACTAACTCATGCTTATCTGCCTGCCTTTACTTACCAAGTGCTAGGATGAAAGACATGCATCAATCACTGTGCCTCACCAAAGTTGTTGTGTTACAGTTCTAGTATCCCCCTGTATTGTTTGTATCAAGAAAAGAAGGGATGGGAGTAGATGAATCAGTACCATATCCCTCTACAGCTTTAGAAACCATGATCCAAAATACAAGGTAGTAATCTTCTTGAGATTTTCTAAATATACAAAGAATGTAACCTTGTCACTGAATCGCGTATTATATAAATACATATTTATTTATTTGAAGGAAAATTTTAGAAGACTTAATTTTTAAAAAAGTTAGAGAAATGGCATTAGAGTCATTAACCATTAAGGCATACAGACCATATTTCTTTTAAGACTTCTTTCTCAAAATCAAGGATTCTGTTTCCTATAGTAAATTTTCCTTAAACTCACCTTTTCCCTTTCATCCCTCCTTCTCTTTTCCATCCTCTCTTCCTTCATCCATTCTTCCCTTCCTTTCTTACAGGGTTCTCACAAGGTTCCCAATAACACATACTCCTTAAATCTTTAATTGAAACAGAAATTTTGTTATCTTTCCCCTCTTTTTGAGATTTGGAGTTGTCATGAGAAGTGGTAAAATCTACACAGACACACACACACACACACACACACACACACACACACACACACACACCATTTCCAAGGAGGACTTAACTCCGTTGTGAATTGAGAAGCAAGGTTGTACCTTAAACAATTTACCTTTTTTAGCTCATAACTCTAGGAGATTAGGATTAAAGTACATTATTCACAACTTGAACTTGTGAATATGAAATGCTAATAGGAACTTAAAATTGCCTTAATTATTATTGAATGAGTCCTATTCCTCTTAAATAACTTTTAATCAGTGATGCTAAAACCATTGGGAACAAGTTTGTGTGACTGATAACAATAACAAGTAATTATATATTTTCTTGTGTTTTTACATATTTTAGTATATTTCTTATTTTCTCTCTTGAAACAAAAAGGATTCATTTAAGTTCCTTAGAAATGCTTTCTAGTCTTGTAAAAAACAATTTGAGTATATTAGCCTGCCATTTAAAGTTGTTGTAAGGGTTTGGAAGAAGTAGTTCAGAAATAAAGCTTATAATTTAGCATATATAAAGCCCTGGTTTCAGTTCCTAGCACTATAGAAAATTAAAAATTAAAATTATTATGAATATTTAATACCTTTGGCAAAGGAGCATTCAATTCAAATATAAAATTAAAAAGCCAATGTTAACATCTATATCAATTTAAGAATTTTTACCAGTATTTTCTAGAGCTTCTATCACAATTGCTTTTTGTGCATATCAAGTTTTGCTCTTGTTATGTTTATAACATCTGCAGGATAGTTTCAAAAGAAACTTGCTTGTATTTCTTGGTAAGTTCTTTGTTGCTTTTGCAGGTTCATTTATAGCTATATTGAGTGAAAGCATCTGTAGAAAGTAGTGGTATTATGTTTGTATGTATGCAAATCTTATATCCCTTAGGGTCTTTTCATTAAAATTCACCAGTGGAAGAATTTGGAATTTGATTGAAATAAAACCTCATGAAATTATTGTTTATACAGCTGCTTTCAAGCAGGGACCAACGTCTCATGGGAGGGTGAATGAATACATTGTTGTAGAGTCAAGCTCAGAAGTTTCTTGAGTAGAGTTTTACAAAATATAAAATCATTACATGTGTTGGATCTTTGCCCTTGCCCTCACCTCCCCACATTCTTTCCTATTTCTCTTCTTTCATGGTCTCCTTTCTCTTGAAGGGCTGATTGCATATTTTTTAACTTTATATAGAGACAATTAAGAACTGTTTTTGCTTTCTCATAAGACTTAAGTATAGGTAACCTTAGAGTGATATTTTAAACCATTATATTAGGTTCTGAAACATGAGAAAGCACGATGTCCATGTACATATCTTTTATAAAGTACTGTTTGTGAAAGTAAGCTTTTTAGTAGGAATTTAATAAGAAGAATCATAGTGCTAAACTTCATTAAATGTTCATTTGCCAGCAATAGGAATATCATATTAAAATATGACTTAGAGTTTGGATATGTCACATGAGTTAATTCTTAAATTTTTAGCAAGCAATTACAGTTTGTTGAGAAACATGCTAGAGAAGCTAATTTATTGCTGGAGAGGTAATGCTGCCTTTGTACAAAGGAGCGATCAAAACAGCACATATTAGCTAAGGTACAGCCATCCCACCTGTGCTTATTCATATGTACCTTTTTATAACTGTTTCCTCCTTCCTTTTTTATTATCAGGCAATTATTATTCTGACCCACTGGAAATAATTTAGAATCAAGAGGGAATGGAGGGAAAGCAGTAATTTCTTTCTTTTTTATTGAAAATAGATTCTTCTATAATAAAATACATCCAGACCACAATTTCCCTTCCCACTCCTCCCAATTCCCCAGCTTTCCTCTCCCCCAGATCCAGGAAAAGGGTGTCAAGAGCAGGAGAAATAGTTAGAGGCAGCCCTACTCTCACTGTTAGGAGTCCAGCAAGACCACCAAACTAAACAACCACAGCATGTATACAGAGGACCTAGTGCAGACTTAGGCAGGCCCCTTACTTGGTGGCTTCTGTCTCTGTGAGCCCATGTGAGCCTTGCTTAGTTGTTTCAGTGGGCCCTGTTCTGTGTTCTCCATCCCCTCTGATTCCTAAATCTCTTCTTCCCCTGTTCCACAATGTTCCTTGAGCTCTGAGGAGAGCAGTAATTTCTAATGACATCCTTCAAATTTCATTCTCCAGTAAACACTGATTGTAATACAATGCTTATGTAATGAAGGAGAATTTTACTGAACAGAGAAGAATTGTAGGAAATATTGAAAGATGTTTTGGAGCTTTTGTTAGAAATGATTGGTGATAAGGAACATAAATTTGTATCATTTTTTTCTTTCTTTCCTATTTTTTGAAGACCTCCCACTACACCATTTATAATTGATGGTAACAATATTGGGAAGGAGGAGACTAATTATTGCTCATTTAAGCTGGCGAATTTCTCATCAGGCTTTTAGTGTTTTGCTTTTTTTAAAAAAATATCCTTAAAATATACAATTAAGGATTTACTCAAATAAGCATAATCACAATTAGTTTGGAGTTGCTTTTTCTTCTCTTTAATTTTGTCTAGCTTAGAGCGGATGAAAAATGTTTCTTTGTGTTCTATACATTTGTCGTAAGTACTTGTTGATTCTTTTTGTGTCTATGTATTTTGTTTTTATCTGCAATTGAGAATTTCTAGATACTTAGAAATGTAAGCCTAATTATGTCCAAGAATTCTACTAATACTTATCATTATTATCCTATTTAATAATGACATAACTTTAATAACAATTACATAACTTTAAAAAATATAAAGAACAATTTTCTTTTTTGCCTTGGACAACAGAACTAGTGTAATCCTTGTTATTTCTGAATAACAGAAATGCAAACTCCCATACCACACCCCAGACAAAATGAGCAATAATCTAGTTTATTCAGATTTCCAAATGTTTTGTATGCACATATAATTTGAGAAAAATGTTAATAGTTTTGAGTAATCAGAATTATATTAAATATATTTCAAAAACTTCAGGGGAAAATTAGGCTTCAAGATATCTTGTATAATAGAATAAAATGTGTTACAGGTAATTAAATTACATTTTATTACATATTGATTCTGATACATAATGTAAAACAATGCTCATATTTTTAAACACCCTAACAGAAATAGTTATTGGATTAATGTTGGCCTGGTTTTTTTCTAATTATAAATCCTCACATATTATGAAAGAAATATTTGTAGCTTCATTTCAGTTTTAACTTTCATTATAACATGAATTTTTTAGTGACCAGTAACAAAATATATGTTGACTAAAAATTAAATCAGGCCTTATATTTTAGAATCTATTATAATCATAAAATTATGATGCCAGAAACGGGGTTCTTTTTGTTATTTGCCCCCAAGAAATTATTGAATAGTAATAATGTTTGCATCATTTGTCATAGTAAAATGATTGTGTAACAGAGCATTTGGCTTTAAACTCTGAATTTAAAATTATGAGTAAGATTTCTGTCATGTTAAGGCAGGATCCTGGGAGATGTACTGAGATAAAGTTTAATAATGGATGAGGTCATTTGTTTCTACAGTTATTTTACACCAAGATTTTCTTTTGTTGAGGGTATTTTAATCAGAAATAATGAGCCGAAGTTAAAATGATAGTCTGTAACCTAAAGGTAAAATTTACTTCTATATTAACATACTTCTAGATGCAGCATTTTAAATGAAATTTGAGGAGAATATGACTATAAGTCTCTAATGTCTTTTATTATAGGTCTTTTTGTTCACCTACCTTACTAGGTAGATATTAAAGATGATTATTAGGACTGATAAATCAAATGTTTTAAAGAAAGACATGTTAGGGAAAGATGGATGCTACAATAAATATGGCTGAAATAGCTAATCCAGTATGGGAGCAAGCTGGAAGATTATACATTGAATTAGTTTAACATTGATATATTCACATACCTGGCCAAAATAACTAAAGTGACAAAAGATTAAATTTAGCTTATAGTTTCCTTCTAAGAATGGGGAGATGGTTCTTGGTTAATATAACTTGCTGATTTTGCAGAAGACCCATGTTCTATTCCCAGCATCCACATGGTGGCTCACAACTGTCTGTAACTTCAGTTCCAGGGCATTTGAACTCCTCTTCTGACCTCTATTGGCAATAGGCATGAGTGTGATATACAGACAAAACACATATGCACATATAATTTCAAAAGCATAAAATGTAAAAAGTAATTTTCAGCCTGTAGTTTTTAGCTCTGGTGATTCTAGGTCATACTAAGGGAGAACATGATTACAGCAGGAACTTGTGACAGAGACCACTTCCTTCTGATGAAAAGGAGGCAAAAAGAAGGATAGAGAAAAGACTGAGACTAGAACAAGCCACCGAAAATGCACACTACCACTGACCTTTTTTTCTCAAGATGAGCCCCACCTTTTAAACATTTCAAAGTAGGATTCCAAGGACTCTCCCAAAATACTGTCACTAGTAGGAGACCACACTTTGAATACCTGAATCTTTTAGGGAGGAAGCTTCATATCTAAGTGTAATACACATAAATAAAGCATTAGTGATGAGAAATAAAATAAGATACTTAATATATTATCAACCTGTTACCCAGGAGATAGGCCTCCAAACACCCACTGTGATTGATTGTCTTTATAGTTTGCCTCTGAAAATGTTTATAAGGGATTGTATTTATTAAGTTAATAAATGTAAGAAGAACCATTTGAACTGTCACCTGGACCATCATTCCCCAAGCAGGGGCTCATGGCCTGTCTGAAATGAAGAGGGTAGGCTGAGCACTCCATGCATGCTCTCAATATTCTTGACTATGTGTGCAATATAACCAGCTATCTCAAGCCCCCTTCTTTGTAGCTTTCCCACAGTATTGGATTATACCCTTGAAATGTGAGCTCAAATAAATCCTCTTCTCACCCTAGTTGCTTTTGTCAGTGCATTTCATTACAGCAACAAGAAAAGAAACTAAGCTTACATGGAGTTCCTATAGCTCTAGACCTCCCAAAATGCTTCTTTATGTCTGTTAACAATTAAAGGGAGTAGGGAGTTAGTGTGTTGCTTAGTTTATATTTTTATTGTGGCAAAATACAATATAAAATTTTTCCATTTTAAAATATGAACATAACATCAAATAAACTTTTTTTTTTCAGTGCTGGGAATCCATGCTAGGCAACCATTTTACCACTGAGGTATATCCCCAGGCCCAAATATACTGTCATAACCATTTTAAGTGTGTACTCCTATCAAATATATTTCATTTTTGTGCAAGCATCATCACTATCCATTCTCAAAATTATTTTCATCTGTAGAATTGAAATTTTGGCACATTTTATAATTCCCTGTTCTCCTGTCTCCTCATCTGACAATCATTATACGTGGTTTCTATGAACTATACTGTTCTAGATAGCTCAACTATATATAAAATCTGTCTTCTGTAAATATCTTATTTCACTTCGTATTATATTCTTAAGGTTTATCCATATTATACCATCTATAACCATACCTTTTCTCTTAATGTTTGAAATGAAAAGTTTCTGTTAGTATACCATATTGTCTATACCCATTATATACCTGTATATACTTGGGTTGCTTATTTCTTTTGTTTATTGTAAATAATACTGCTACAGCACATTGGAGGTACAATTATCTTTTCAAGTATCTGCTATCAGCATTTTGTGTATATAGCCAGAAATTGAGTTATACTAGATATACTTGTAATTGTATTTTATTTGTAGAACCCTCCACCAAATCATTTTTACAGGGCTGTAATAGTACATGAGGATTTCAATAAGGCAACTTTGTTTTCATTTGCTTTGATAGTAACCAAAATGAGAAGTGTACAATAATATGCTATTGTGCTTTAATTTTTCACTTCTCTGATGATTAGTGATATTGTACACTATTGTCCTATGTTACTGGCTATGTGTAAATACCTTTGGAGAAATGTTTGAGTTATTTGTTCATTTTAATCATTTTTTTTTTGTCATTGAGTTAAGTCTCATTTATTTATTATGGAAATTAATAGCTTGTTATAAGTATGAATTACAGGTATTTTCCCCTATGTGGGTTCTTCTTTCTCTGAGTTAATAGGAACCTTTGCTATGCAAAAGTCTCTAATTTTGATGAAGTAAAAATTATGTGTGTTTTCTTTTGTTACCTGTGGCTTATATTCCCACTATTAAAACCACACAATTTGTAAATTTTCCTTTTGAAGTAAATGTGGGAATAAGAGCTTTTATTTGAAAATTTCATTATCTTAAATGAACATGTAGTACATGCCCAATACATTTTAGGCATTCATAGACAAAATTTTAGTTTTCACAATATGAATCCACCTTTTACTATCTAAACAATCTATGGAATTATATGTTCTATTAATATGTTGTTATATGGAAACATGCATTCTTAGACATTGTAGCATCATTAAAGGAAATAAATTTATTTTTTTTTCAACATGGCAACTCCTTATGACTAGTTGTACAACACAAGATATATATATCTTTTTATTTATTCCATCTGTCCTTTACATCATATATCTTGATCCCATTCATTTTCCATCCCTTCACATCTGTCTCTTGGCCATGTACCACCCAAGTAAAACAAATTAAGAGGAAAAAGAAAACAAAGGGAAAACTTAAAAAATCTTGCCATGGAAGCTGCAGTGGGGCACAGTGAGTTACACTGTGAACCCCTTTGTCCATATATCTTTACTTGCAGGCGTTCCTTGCAAAGAGTTATTGTTCTGGTTTGAGGCCTCAGATTTCTACTACCCTCACTTGCTAGGAGTTCTCCTGGATAGTCTGTTGTCCTGTGTTGTGGAGATCCTGCAGCTCTGGGTATGCAGATCACAAACCTTAGTACATGTGCTCCAGAAAATCATAGATGGGATGAATGTTGGGGCAGGCCAAGTCATAACCTTGGGTCTGGATCTGGGCAGCTATAGGTTGGTGCTCCAACCAATTCTCTCCTGTCCTCACCACCAGCATTGCCCTGGCTAATTCACCTCTTGCAGCAATGAGCAAGAGGTGGGGCTGATTCACATGCTTTCACATCCTCATGGTAGGCTTCTCTTCTACACCTATACCACTAGGGGCAGCTCTATTGTGTTGCCCAGATGAGGCACAGGGGTCACTCTTTGGGTGCTGCAGCTGGTGAGGGGTAGGGACAGCCTTCCTGGTGTTAATGACCTCAGGGCCAGTTCCACCACCTGTCTCAGGCATTAATTAGCAGGAGGTTGGGTAGGGGCATCTCTCCCCTGCCCATGCTACCACATATCTGATGAATAATGGGAACAATTCTTTTTTTGCTCATAACATCAGGGCTGGGTCACCTCTGACCACCAGGCAGCTCTGTTGTACTGCCTTGGCGATGGGCAGGCCCCATTTCCTGAGTGCTGCAGCTGATAAGGGGGAGGTTCACTCTCTCATCTGTTGCAAGTGGTAAGGGATGAAGGGTACTGGGTCATCTCTTACCCTCTCACACTGCCAACTGACAGATGAGTAGTGGGGTCATCTTCTCATGCTTACAACTTTGGGGCTAGCTCACCCACACCTCATCCTTCAAGGTTGGCTCTATTGTGTTACTGAGGTAAGGTGCTTGGTCTCCTCTCCCAAGTGTGGTAGTTAGTGAGTGTCAGGGACAGCTCAACTGCTCTTGTGACCTCAGTACCAGTTCTCATACCTGTCTCAAGCATTAATAGTCACGGGGGTGGGGGGCAACTCTTTCCCACCCATGCTTTCACAGGACAGATGGTTGACAGGGATAGAACTCCCTTGCTCACTACTTCAGGGATGGCTCACCCACACCTGTGCCAACAGTGTTGGCTTCATTAAGTGCAGGCCTGCTTGCTCTTCCAAGTGTTGTAGATGGTGGTGGTTAAGGACAGCTTTCCTGTTCTTATGACCACAGGGCCAGCTATCCCACCTACCTGCCTTAGCATTGATGGCGGTGGGGACATCTCTTTCCAGTCTATGCCACAATATGGCAGATGAGGGTGGGGCTAGGTCTCCCCACACTCACTACTTGGAGTCTGTTTCACTCACACCTCCACCAGCGGGGTTGGGTCTCTTGTGTTGCCCAAGTTAGGTACAGTGGGTATATATTTCTTTAAGAAATCCTTTTTCTGAGATAAGGATCAAGAATAGTCTTATGAAATATTGACTTGGTTTTACCTATTGAATGTTTTAAATTATATATAATCATATCTCCTCCTTTACATTAACTCTAGAACATTTAGAGACTGTTATAGTGCTTTGCACACTTTAACAAGTAAGAATTCTTCATTGCTATGTGCTAATTTGTATCATTGTTATTTTAGTTCCCATTATTTGGGTAACCATATTTTTGTTCCTTTCAATTTTCATGGTCCTACTGAATTTTGCATATGTAAATGACACAATTAAATGTGTTTTGGTAGAAACCATAATTTAAACAGTTTTAACAAGGTCTTTAGCTTTATATATGGGAAATGTTTTTGACATTAATGAGTGGGATCATCAAAATGGTTACTCGGGAGAGCTGCAAGCCATCCTTTCTACTGTTCCTCTATTTTCAATTCACTGTAGTATTTGAAATCAGGGTAAACAAACTTGCCTCAGAGTCCTGCCTTACCATTTATAAAGTGTAGAATCATAGGCATGACCCCAATTTTCAGATTTCTTACTATAAAATCAAGGTAGCGATATGCAATTAATAACTTTGTTATAAAAATTAAATGAGAAAATATTTGTACGGTACTTAGATTAGTGCTTGGTACACAGTGAACACACATACAAATATATAAAAAGTAGTATTGCTCCTCAGCTGAGGAGCAATACTACTTCTTCGGAAATAACAGAAAGCTATTGAAAGCATAGTCTTTTTCTAAAAGAAATTAGGACAGAGTTATTGAGTACAGGCTGAGAAGAAACTTGTTCTCTTCTCCTATTTATGTAGTTTTCTTGAGAATCCATGTGAAAATGAATTGTGTGTTACTTGTTAGATAGTAACTGTTTATACAGAACGGTGACTGAATGATGACACTGACTAAAACAAAGAAGAGTTTCCCACGTCATCATGTATTGTGTTGGCTTTAGTGTTGTCTAAAGAGAGTGTTTTCCCTTTCATTCATTTGAATGAAGTTTTAGATTATGTGTCTGTCGGGTACTTTACAGTTTCCTCATTTCCTGGAAGTGTGCTGGCATGTCATTTTGTTCTTCATAGTTTTAACTAGCATTGTTTTCACCTGTGTGAAAAAGTATGCTTCTGTTACTAATGTTAGTTTTGGCTCATATAAATAATTATAATGTTCTCTGCCCATTATGCTGCCTTTTCTGCAGTAATATAATCCACTTCATTGTTGGATTTTTTTATTTTAGTCTTTAAGTGGTCTGATGAGGTTTAGTCAGAACAGATCCAACCTCAAATTCTCTAGGACCAGATTTTAGTCCTGATTCTTTTGTCAGTTACTTACGATGTATACCCAGGGAGGTACTTAATCTTGCTGTTTTAATTTATTTTTCCCAATGTAATAATTTTTATTAATTACTTGGGAATTTTGTACAGTACACCTCAATCACATTAACTTCTCATTGCTCCCAGGTCCACCATCCCATCCTAGAACCCCTTCCCTCTTCAAAATTAAAGGATCAAATCCCATTCCACATAGAGGGATACTCTCTCAGTCTAGATACATGGGGGAGGGCCTAGGCCCTGCTCCAAATGATATGACAGGCTTTGTAGACTCCCTGTGGAAGACCTCACCTTCCCTGGGAAGCAGAAAGGGGTTGGGATAGAGGTTGGTGGGCAGTGCAGGGGAGGATGGGATTGACATGCAAAACAACCTTGTTTCAAAGTTAAAAAAAAGATCAAATCCAATTTGTATTGCCCATATACTCATTGGGTCATGGTGAATGTTTATAACTGATACATCCATAGTCCCTTTGACGTTATTTGACACCTCCCTATATACTCTTTATCCTCACCAATACTATATAATTTCCAGAAGGGATATTCTGTGTGCAGGCTCTTTGCATTTTTCATTTGTGTTACATTCACCCTTTCACTGTCTGACTTCGATTTTCATTGTTTTAATACACAATTGGCTAATATCCCCGATTATCACCAAATTGTCAAATTCAGAATAGTTTTATTCCTTCTGTGAGTGAGATGTTGTGTTGGATTTAATACTTGTCTGTCCTAACTACTTTGCTATTTGTTCCTCTCTGAACTATTTTGTTCCCATTCTTAGATGCAGTTTTCTGTTATAACACTGCTTTCAAAGTGTCCCATAAGTTCGGGTATGCTGTGTCCTAATTCTCGTTGAATTTTAGAAAGTCCTTAATTTCTTTCTTTATTTCTTCTGTGACCCAGGTGTGGTGCAATTCCACACTGTTCAGTTTCCATGAGTTTGTAGGTTTTCTGCGATTTGTTTTGTTGTTGAATTCCAATTTTAAAGCATGGTAGTCTGATAAGATACAGGGGACTATTCCAATTCTCTTGTATCTGTTGAGGTTTGTTATGCCACCTAATATGTGGTTGATTTTAGAAAAGGTTCCATGTGGAGCAGAGGAGAATGTATATTCTTTTGTCTTTGGATGGAATGTTCTATAGATGTCTGTTAACCCCAGTTGAGACATAACTTCTGTTCTTTTGTTTCTTTGTTGAGTTTTTGATAGGTGGTCCTGTCTAGTGGTTAGAGTCGTGTGTTAAAGACTCCCACTATAAATGTGTGAGGTTTTATGTGAGCTTTGAGTTTTAGTAGCATTTGTTTTACCAATGTAGGTGCCTTTGTATTTGGGGCATAGATGTCCAGAATTGAGACTTTGTGTTGATGGATTTCTCCTGTGATTAATACAAAATGACTGTCTTCTTATCTTTTGATTAATTTTGGTTTCAAGTCTAACATGTTAGATATTAGGATAGCCACACCTGCTTGCTTCTTGGTTCCATTTGATTGGAAAATCTTTTACCAACCCTTTACTCTGAGGTAATGTCTATCTTTGAAGCTTAGATGTATTTCTTGTATGCAGCAGAAGAATAGATTCTGTCTTCGTATCCATTCTGTTAGGTAAGTTAAGACCATTAATGTTGAGGGTGAGTAAAGACCATCGATTGTTGATTCTTGTTTGTTTTAGATTTGTTGTTGGCAGTGATATTGTGAATATATTTATCCTGCTTTACCCTTGGTTTCTGATGTAGTAAGATTATCTGTTGCCTCCGTCTTTGTGGACATAGTTAACTTCCTTGGGTTAGAGTTTTCCTTCCAAACTTTCTGTAGGTGTAGGTCTGGATTTGTAGATACGTATTGGGAAAATCTGGTTTTGTCATTAAATATCTTGTTTTCTCCATCTATAGTGATTGAGAGTTTTGCTGGGTATAGTAACCAGGGCTGGCATCCATGGATTCTTAGTACTTGAAGAACATCTATCCAGGACCTTCTGGCCTTGAGGGTTTCCATGGAGAAGTCAGGTGTAATTTTGATTGCTGTGCCTTTATATGTTACCAGTCCATTTCCTTCGCTGCTCTTAATATTCTTTCTTTATTCTGTATGTTAGTTGTTAGTTGTCGAGGGGTCGTTTTTCTTTGGTCCAGCCTATTTGGTGTTCGGTATGATTCTTGACTTTTCATGGACATATCCTTCTTCAGATTGGGAAAGTTTTCCTCGATGATTTTGTTGAATGTGTTTTTGGCACCTATGAGCTGGGCTTCCTCACCTTCCTCTATGCCTATTATTCTTAGGTTTGTCCTACATTTCGTGGATGTTTTGTGTTAAGGATTTGTTGGATTTACGATTTTCTTTCATTGATGAATTTCTTTCCTCTAGTTTTTCTTCCGCGCCTGAGATTCTCTCTTCCATCTCTTGAATTCTGTTGGTTATGTTTGTCTCTGTAGTTCCTGATCGTTTGCCCAGTTTTTCTATTTCCAGCATTATTTTGGTTTGTGTTATCTTCATTTTCTCTATTTCAGTTTTCAAGTCTTGAACCATTTCCTTCACCTGCTTTTTTTTTTTTTTTTTCTTATTTTTTCCCCCCCTTTTGGCTCTCTCTGTACTTTCCTTACTCTCCTTAAGAAATTTGTTCATTTTTTTTGTTTGTTTGTTTTCTTCCATTTATTTAAGGTATTTTCTCACAACTTCTTTGAGAGCCTCTATCATTTTTATGTCGATAATTTTTAAGTCATTCCTTTCTGCTTCATATGCTTTGTTGTGTTCTGTTCTAGTTGGTGTAGATTCCCTAGATTCTGGTGGTGTCATGCTTGTCTTTCTGTTGTTAGGTGTTTTCTTGTATTGCCGTCTTCCTGTAGGTTCTTGCGGTGGGTGTTGGTGGGGACTCTCCCTCTCTCAATGGTACTTCCCTGGTGGGTTTTAGCGGGTCAGAGGTTCGATGTCTGTAGCTCTGGGTTGTCCAAGCTCTCTAGGAGGTCTCTCCACAGCCAGGGGCCCAGCAATGGGGGTCAGCAATCAGGCTCCAGCAGAAGACTCTAGCCAAGGCCTGGCGATGGGGGACAAAGGTTGGGCTGATACTCAGGATGTTGTTGTACCAATAGGTACAACAATCTAGCTGGGACCTGGCACTCTCCAGCTGAGGCCTGTTTAGCAGAGGCCCTGCCATGGGGGTGAAGGATCCTGTAGGCAGGAACTCAGAGTTGAAAAAAAAACGTTTTTAAGAGAATAAAATCTAATATGAGTATATACTATGAACTTGAATTAATTCCAAATGATAAGAGATTAGGGAATTCATTTTAGCTTAAGGAAAAGACAGGTGCTTCGATCTAAAAAGGATGACAGAGAATTCAGCAGGAAGGAATTCAAAGTTTTTCTTAAATTCATCTTTAAGATAACAGTTTTAAATATGAAATAATAGAAAGTTATTGAAGCAAACTATTTAGGTTTAAAATTATTGAAGTAGAGTACAGAAAAACAGATTCATTAGGCGTATGTAGAAAGAATGAGGCCCTTCCTTCTGAAATGGTGTTAAAGGAAAAGAAACAATATAGTACATATAACTGTCGAACTAGGGGAACCTGTTTATATTCATTATTCTGAGTATTTTTCTGAAATTTGAGCTTAGAGAAGTAAGTTTTTCTGTGATTACCTGGGAAAGTTTGAGTAGGAATAGAAATCTAATAATGAAGAATGTAATTATTTTTTTTCTGCAGATCACATATAGATTGAGAAGAAATGGATGATTTGAGTAATCCAATTTCAAAATGGATTTAAGCTGTGACATGGTGGGAGTTACTGCTTTTCACCTGCTCATCAATTGTTTTATTTCAACAGTTTCTTTTCTATTTTGTTCTTTTTAATTTAATTTTGTAGGTCTTGATGACTGTTTGCAGCAGTATATTAAGAACTTTGAGAGGGAGAAGATCAGTGGAGATCAGCTGCTACGCATCACACATCAAGAACTGGAAGATCTGGGAGTCAGCCGTATTGGCCATCAGGAGCTTATCTTAGAGGCAGTTGACCTTCTGTGTGCACTGGTAAGGATTGAAACCAGTTGAAAAGAAAACCGTTAATGCCTATTTTCCACTCTCCGTTAATTTGACTCTCTCTCTCTCTCTCTCTCTCTCTCTCTCATTATAATCTATATATGGGTGGGGAAAATTCTCACTTTTAAGTATAGTATTTCTATACTGAGTATAGTATGTATATTCTTATGTAAATATGATTCATTAGTAAAAAATAACAAAGAAGTTTAACCTTAACTAAGGTTTCATCAACTTAAAATTAATTTGGAGCTTAGCAATGTTGTTTTATATATACAAGTATATGTAATCAGTTGTAAAATCAAGTTTTTCTGAACTTTGAAATATTAAGTTATCTTGTTTTTTAAAAGTTTTAAAACATTATTTAGATGTTATTTCCACACATAATCAGTTACTTTCTTCAGTGAACGAACAATAAATATTAACTCAAGAGAAATGAATGTCAAATATTAACTCAAGAGAAATGAATGTCAAAACTTCCTCAGCTTGTGATAGCACATTAGATATTCTTTTTATGATATTTTTAATTTAAATTTGAAACAAGCTTGTTTTACATGCCAGTCCCAGTTCCCTCACCCTCCCCTCTTCTCCTGTTCCCCTCAACCCCCATCCCATCCCCTTTCTGTTCACCAGGGAGGGATATTAGATATCCTGCTATTAGATACAGTCATAAATTTCCTCCAGATAGAGTAAGGTAAAACTAACCTGAATGATTTAAATTATTTTGATTATTTATAAGACAAGAGAACTATGTGCATATAGACAAAAATAAGATCTATATAATGCTATAACCTGAATTTGAACTCATGGGCAAATCATTTCACTGTTTTTTAAAGTTGAGATAATTATACCATCTCCTAAAATAAGAAATCATGTTTTTATAGTGCCTGATTCAGTGTCTAGCACACAGTATAATATAGTAAACTATTATTGAGATGATGACTAATGAAATCAAGTAGCTAAATTAAATACAGTTCACCCGAAGTGTCAATTTTTATATGGAATAATTTTTGAGCTCTGAATAAGGCTTGATTTTTGTTCCTTTGTAAAACATATTTGAGGAAAATATCAAGTAAATAATCAGTCCTAATAGTGTGATGACCAAAATACAGAATATGTGGTAAATATTGTGGAAATTCAGAAAAAAAGAAAATAACTGTTTTTACTGACCTACATGGGTTCATAGTGCATAATCAGCCTAATGGAGGATGAGTATGATTAGCAGGTAGAGCAAGCAAGACAATGGTATTCCGAATAGATAAAATAATGTACACACTTACACACACACACAGGTTGAAGTTGATAGGTTGAGACTAGAATATGGACTCACAATCTATCTGAACCTGGTTGAAGCAATTATGCCTAAAGCCAAAGACTATATTAATGGTAAAAAAAAAAAAAAAACCATGGGTGTGTGGGGGGGCATACTTTAGAACAGTAATCTCCAAATTCATGTCTGGCTGGCCCTGAAGATACTGTAGAGGTAGAAGTATGTTGTAGAGGGCTAATAACCCAGCACAGCAGTCTCTGTTTGCTGAATCTTATGGCATTTATAGTTCTGTGTTTCAGAGCTTGATAAAAGAGGCTCCTCATGTGTGACAGACTATTTCACTGTCAGTTGGATGAAGTAAAGATGGAATGATTGACAATGTTAGGTGCAATTCATCTAGACTTGTAGACATTTGATGTTTGGCTCATATATTAGCTTGGCTAACCTAAACCTACTTTAAAATTAGTATCTGAAGTTATGTGTAGGCTGTTTTAAAATTTAGCCATGGAGCTATGCTGAATATTTTCATATGCTATGCTTTATAACCTCTACACTTGAAGCTTTAGCATCTTCATGTTACATAATTTGAATACTTCATCATGTAGATGAAGATGGCACAGAGGAAAGATAATGCCAAAACATTAAATTCCTTTGTTTTTCTTTGTTTGCTGAACAGTTATCTGGTAATATACTGCAGATATTGGACTTGCTTTACATGTTCCCCAAGTGAATTCACAAGACATTGTCCAGTGAATCCAACAGATGTTTTCAAGTGACTATAAAGTGCCTTTATGAGCATAGAATTCTATTGTACTTGCATTGTGATTTTAAATTTGGGAGGCAAGCTACCTCATCAACAAATTGAGCTGCTTATCGCACTGGTTATATACAAGTGTATATTCGTCTTCAAGTCATGCCACCAGTGTAAATGCCAACATGAAAAATACTTGGTCTATACCCCCTGTATCCCATTAAGAAAGACAGATGTTGATAAATATAATATAGAATCATTGTGAAGATACTTCCTGAGCAAAAAAGATATTAGTTCGGGGCTAGAGAGATGGCATAAGTGTTAAGAGCACTGAATTCTCTTCAAGAGTAAGATTCCAGCATGATAGAAACTTTACAACCTATAACTCCAATTCCAGAGGATCTGATACCCATTTCTGACCTCTACAGGCATTGCTCACATTGGTACACAGAAATGCATGCAGGCAAAACACCCATATATATTGCATAAAATAAAAACAAAAACTTTAAGTTAAAAAATAACTAGTATAGTAGTACATCAATTAAAAAAAAGAACTTATCTGGAAAGAAGTAAATTCATGTCTTAAAGACAAGTATTATGGAACAAGGGGTGATTAGGGGAAAATGTTGGTTTGCTTGTTATTATGATATATGACAAGAAGAAAGGTCACTACATATTCTGTCATGTCATTTTTTTACTTAGTTCTGTGATTATCCAGTTGTCTCTTCCAAGGAAGATATTCTTGTCTAATTAGTAGCATTTTTTCTTTAATTTTATGTGCAATAGTTAGCATGTACAGGTCATTAACTTAACATCTTAGTGAAAGGAACTTACAGAGAACTATGGGTTCTTCTATTTACATAGTAAATATTTTCATATTTACATTGTCTTTGACTCTGAAGTTCCTATTCCTAATGTAAAGAAGATAGAAAAATTATCAAATTTCTTTTGTTTCTTTCAACCTATGCTGTTTTTGTCTCGTTTTAAAGCTAGTGCTTATGGGGAACAATTTTTGTAGCTGCTAACAAAAATCACGGATTTATTCAGTCATTTTCTAATACTATTGAGCATCATATATATTATTTATATGTACTCTTTCAGGCTATGATACTAAATGTACTCTTTCAAGCTATGACTATATCATTCTTAAAGTACAAATATTATCTGTAACAGTAAAAGCATAAAATATGAACAGTTTATTTCATAGCCCTTAGTTTGTATGCTGACAATGTATTTTTATTGGGAGTTATAAGGGAATTAATTATGATTGGTAATCATACTTATCAAGATAAGAATGGTTTTAATTTCTTCTTACATATACTTTTCATATAAGTATTTATGAAAAAAAATGATGTCTGGAGTTGCTAAGATTTTGTTTCTTTGAGCTGTAAATGCTTAACTTAGTCAATATAATCTGCTTTCAATTTTTTTCATTACAGCAAGCCTTTTAGAATTCAGTATTTACAAAGAAAAGTATTATAAATCAGAATACCTGCTGCATGGCACATTCAAATTAAAAACTTATTAAAATGAAATAGACATTGTAAAATTTTTTGGTATTAATGTTGTATTTTTAGTTAGGTGTTTGATGAGAATTTGCCACTAATGAGGATTTAGCCAACTTTATTTTCAAAAAGGTTGAATGTGCTCCTTCATTTCTTTCATACATATTATTTTATATGTACATAATTAAAAGAGACATGTGGGTTTAATTCTAATTCATTAAGACTAGACTATTTATATTGAATTCTTTCTAAATCATGACTGGTTCCTAGTGCACATTTTAGTGGCCAAGTATATGAATGTATAGGTAATAAATAGAACAAAGAATGCAGTATATCTCATACACAAGTTTTTGTGTTCTTGAAGAAATCCTTTCAATAACATCTATCTTGGTTAGGATTTTTATTGCTGTGATGAAACCCTGTAACCTAAGGTAACTTGGGGAGGAAAGGGTTGTTGTTTGGTTTTGCTATTCTTTCATATGACAGTTCATCACTACGGTAGTCAGGGAAGAAACTCAAGCAGGAGCAGAAACCTGTGAACAGGAGCAGATACAGAGGCATTTAAGGAGTTCTGCTTACAGGCTTGTTCTTTGTGGCCTGCTCAGCCTATTTTCTTTTACTTTTTCTTTCTTTCCCTTCCTCCCTCCCTTCCTTCCATTTGTTTTTCACAGGGTTTATTTGTGTTAACTCCCCTGGCTGTCCAAGAATTTGCTTTGTATACCAGGCTGGTTTTGAACTCACAGAGATCTGCCTGTCTCTACCTCCTAAGATTAAAGGTGTGTATTTCTACTGCTTGACCACCGCCTATTATCTTATGACACCCAGGACCACCAGTGCAGGCTTTCATGTGGACAGCCAGAGTTTATGAAGTCATTTTCTCATTTGAAGTTCCCTGTTCTCAAATGACTAGTTTGTTTCAAGTTGACATAAAAATTAGCTAGCACAACTTTATTATAATTGTTTTCCTTAATATCCCCAAACAGGCATTTGACTGTGGGCTCCACTAAGCCAGAAAGCTCTTATTCATTTGTAATTCTAACATTGTCCCACCATTACCTCTGTAAATTCTTTTTTATCAGTACTTTTTTAATAAAGAAAATATTGACATTAAGTATATTTTTCTCTGTTTTATTCTTCAGAATTATGGCTTAGAAACAGAAAATCTAAAAACTCTTTCTCACAAATTGAATGCATCAGCCAAAAATCTACAGAACTTCATAACAGGAAGGAGAAGGAGTGGCCATTATGATGGAAGAACCAGCAGAAAATTGCCCAATGACTTTCTGACCTCAGTTGTGGATCTGATTGGAGCAGCCAAGAGTCTCCTTGCTTGGTTGGACAGGTACACTCTGCTCCATATTTCATAAGTAACTCCTCTTCATACATCAGTTTGTACCAGAGCATTATTTCATATTTTCTTATGAAAACATTAGACAGATAGAGGAGTAAAAATAATAAATATTTGGTTATGATTCATAGTAGTTTTATGTCATTATCATGTAGATATGAATCTTTTGTAAAATTTTCTATCAAAATAGACAATTACTACTTTATGTCTGTCAAGCACAAAATCCCTTTGCTATTTTATAATCAAAATTACTGTTTGTCTGTTATAACAAAATGTAGAGTCTGTCCTGGATTTCTGCATTCCTTTTGGTAATGACCATATTGAATGAGCAATGAGTACATAGTTACTACTACTTTTTTAGTGTGCACTGATTGTCTCCTTGCCCTGGTTTTGTATCTTGGAATGTATATCATAGTATAAAATTTATAATCTGAAATAGAAAAGATTAAATTTTTATATTTGGTTGGATATTGTCATTAACTTGGATTGCAATTAAAAATAGACTAATTGAGCTCTCTATTTTCATAGTTCATGGTATTAGCGTGTTGTGGTTGAATAACCTCAGAAGAAATTCTGATAATTTATCTTTGCCAAAATTCCTCCAACAAGGAATATCAGTAAGATTCAAATTGACTTTTTGTAGGTCTCTGGAAATTTCTCTAGAGTCAGTTTTCTCTTCAAACCTATAATGGTTCCCTCTTTTATGGTCTCTCTCTCTCTGTTTCTCTCTGTCTCTCTCTGTCTCTCTGCCTCTCTCTCTCTCTTTCTCTCTCTCTCTCTAGTCTATTCCTCCCCTGACACAATCTTCCTAGCCCCACATGCTTTCCTCTTCTCGCCTTCTCTTTCTCCTAGCTCCCTCTCCAATCACTGCACCCTCCACTCCCAATATGCTCAGGAAATCCTGTTCCTTTCCCCTTCTGTGAGGGACCTTGTATGAATCTCTTAGGTTTCTCCTTGTATCCTAGCTTTTCTGGAGGTGTGAATTGTAGGCTGGTGATCCTTTGCTCTATGTCTAAAATCCATATATGAGTGAGTACATACTATGTTCCTCTTTTTGTTACTGAGTTACATCTTTCAGGATGATTTCTTCAAATTTATTTTTTTTAAAAAAATGAGACCTTATTTCTAAAATAAAGGTTTCATACATTATTTATTTATTTATTTACTTATTGTTTTTTGAGACAAGGCCTCACTATACAACATTGGCTCTCCCATGTAGACCAGGCAGGCATGGAAAATGCAGCTCTCTGGTGGTGGCAGTGGGTTCAGGCTGGCAGGAAAAACCTTACTCTTAACAGAGATCCATCTGCCTCAGTCTCTAAAGTGCCACAATGCCCAGCTAGGTTTTGTACTCTTAAAGTAGAAGTTGATTTTACTTAGTTTTTTATCATCTAAATTATATCAATGATATTAAATCCTGATTTGGATACTAAGCTATATATTACCAGATTTTGAAAAAAATAAAGAAAATGTATTTTCAACATAACATAACATGTAATTTTAGTTATAGCTATATAAACTACACTGATCAGTTGTTTAAAGTAAATGTATTTCTAAAATATTTGATAATTTCATATATTAGAATTATACTTACATCATTTCTACTCCACACTCTCCTCCCTCTAATTCTTGCCATGCCCCTCTCAACTTCATGACTTCTTTATTCTTGTTAGATGTATAAACATGTGCATGCATACACAGACACACACATACAAACAAATATAACCTGTTGAGTCCATTTAATGTTGCTCAAATATATACATGTTTAGAGATGACCACTTGGGATTGGACAATTTATGAGGTCTTATTTTTAAAATATAGACTGTAAATAGGATGACAATAAATATTGCTGAGCATTTATCTGTGGCTATTGAATGCTTTGGGCATTTTGTCAAGGATTGGTATAGTTAGTTGGTCATGTGGTAGATTTAGTTTTAGTTCTAACTTCTAGTCTGGCTGCACCAGTTTGTATTTCCATCAACAGTGGATGATGTGAGTTGTTTTGTTGGTCTTTGCCATTCCTTTTTTTTTTTCAGCACCCATGTGGAGTTTATTGAGAGAAGGGAGACAAAGAGGGGGTAGCTGGTGGCCAACCCGAAAGCAGGAGAGAGAGAGAGAGAGAGCAGGAGAGGGGCAAGAGAGAAACCAGAGAGAGGAACCAGAGAGAGAGAGAGAGAGAGAGAGAGAGAGAGAGAGAGAGAGAGAGAGGTGTGAGGCGCTTGCTTTAAAAGAGGCTTGCACGTGCATAACTGAGTCCTCTGGCCGCCAGGTAAAACTGACATAGGGATGACATGGCCATGAGCGTCCTGCCCATCGTCGGGGCGGGGGTCAGCCGGCTGCTAGTTCCTAACACCTATACTCCCCAAAATTGAAAAATTTAAAAGAAATGAACAAATTTTCTGTATAGTTTCTATATACCAAATTTAAATCAAGACCAGATAAACATTTTAAATAGACCTATAACCCCTAATGAAAGAGAAACAGTTATCAAAAATTTTACAACCAAAAAAAAAAAAGTCCAGAACCAGATGGCTTCAGGGCAGAATTTCAAAGAAGAACTAACTCCAATACTCCTCAAAATGTTCCACACAATAGAAACTGAAGAAACACTGCCAAACTCCTTTATCAAGCTGCAGTTACCCTGATAGCCAAACCAAGCAAATATGCAACAAAGATAAAGAAATACAGAGCATTCTCCCTCATAAATACTGAAAAATAAAATCAATAATAGTTTGCAAACCTAATCTGAGTACACATCCAAAAAAAAAAAATCATTCACCATTACCAAGTATGCTTCATTTCAGAGAAACAGGGATGGATCAACATAGGAAAATCAGTCAATGTAGTCCACCATATAAACAAACTGAAAGAAAAAAAAAAAAACAACATGATCATCTCATTAGATGCTGAAAAAGCCTTTGACAAAATCTAATACCCCTTTATGATAAAGGTATTGGAGAAATCAGTGATACAAGGCACATGTTTAAACATAAAAAAGCAATATCCAGCAAGCTGACAGCCAAAATTAACAGAGAGAAACTCAAAGAGATTCCACTAGGTCTTTGCCATTCTGACTTGGGTGAGATGAAACCTCAAACTTGATTTAATTTGAAATTCCCAGTTGCTGAAAGTATTTCTTAGATATACACCCCCCCCTTTTTTTTAAAATTGCCCTTTATTCTTTTTCTTTACTTGACAGAGGCTTTCTGGTTTTATTTTTCATTTATTTATTTTTTTATTTCACATGTCCATCCCAGTTCCCCCTCCCTCCCTTCTTCCCTCCCTATTAATCCACTGTCAGATGTGTGGCTGGCAAAGATTATCTCCCATTATTTGGGCTTCCTCTTCACCCTGTTTATAGTTTCTTTAGCTGTGAAGTAGCGTTTTAGCCAATCGTTGTCCTTAATTCTTGGGCAAATAAAGTCCTAGTCAGAAAGTCTTTTCCTACACCTGTATCATTTTTTGTATAAGGTGATAGATACGAGTCTAATTTCATTCTTTCCCATGCAGATACCCAGTTTTCCCAGTGAATGTTTTTGGCATTTTTGTGAAATATTAAGTTGCTGATGTTATGTATAATCATGTTTGAGCCTTCCCTTTTGTTCTATTTTTCTATGTGCCTTTTGTTGCTGATACCATATTTTATTTTATATATTTATTTATATATTTATATTTATTTATTTATTTTTATTTATTATATATTAAATATATATTTATTTATATTATATTTATATTTACATATTATATAAATATAATATTTATATTATTTTACTGATTTATTTTAATTTTTGTGGTTATAATATTACAACAATATTTCTCCCTTCCCTCAATTTTTCCATACACCCCTCCTCTCCTTGCTCTCTTTAAAATTCATGGCCTTTTTAAAAAATTAGCAGTTATTACATTCGTATCTGTATATGTACATACATATGTAATCTAAATACAATATGCTCTGACTGTGTAATGATACTTATATATACGTTTTTTCAAGACTGACAATTTTGTATGAACAACAATAAGTTGGTGTGCTTTTCATCAGGGGAAAGAGTTTCTCCCACTTTCAGCCTTTCATAGGTGCCTATAGTTTGTTGTGTAGAGTTGGAGCCTTGTGGGATTTTCCTTATTCACTTTGGCATGTCTATTGGTGTAGTTCAGCTCATGCTTAAGCAATCATGTTTGTGAGAGTTTGTGGGTGCAGCTCCTGACATTACTAGTATACACAACCTGAAGTATGGAATAGGCAACCCCTTCCTTATTCTTTTTGCACAGAATTGCTTTAGATATTTAGTGTCATTTCTAGTTCCATATATATTTTTAGGTTGATTTTTTTTCTATTTCTGTCAAGGATGTTGTGGCTATTTTGATATTTAATCTAATCTGTATATTGCTTTTTGTAGTGTGGTCATTTGCACAATATTAATTTTACTGATTTATGAATGTGGGCTTCTTTTAGTTTTCTAGCGTCTTTCCCAAGTTCTTTCTTCAGATTTGAATTTTTCACTGTAGAGGTCTTCCACCTCCTCTTAACTCCCTTTTTGGTTTTATATTTTTGATGACATTGAGAATGAGAGTATGCCCATGGTTTTTCTCAGTGTGCTTGTTGTTGATATCTAAAAAGGATACAGATTTTGCTAAGTTGATTTTTGTACCCTGCCATTTTGCTAAATATTGTTTCTAGCATTTTCATGTAGAATCATGATATCTCATGTATATCTTATCTACAACTGGAAACCATTTGACTTCTTCTTTTCCTGTTAATTTCTCTTACTTGTGTAAGGACTATGTCACTACATACTTGCTTAGTTGTTTCAGCTTGTGTGTCTAGCACTGTATTGAAAAGGAGTAGGGTAGTGGACAGCCTTATTTTGTTCCTGATTTTAATATGATTGTTACTTTTTCTCCAGTTAGGATAATGCTGGTTGTGGGGTAATCATATAGATTTCAATTGAAAACATATTTTAAATTGCGCCATTAAAAAGAAAGCAGGGTGAGCAAGCCATGGGAATTGAGCTAGTGTAAGCATCATTCCTCTGTTGCCTCTTCTTCCATTACCTCCACATTCACATCCTGAGTTCCTGCCCTTTCTTCCCTTCATGAAGGAATGCTACTCTAAGCTTAAATAACCTCCATATATACAAATATAGTAAATGTTACCTCTTTTCAGTAAGATATGGCTTAACTGTTAATGCTTAAATAAAAACATTAGTTTTAGTTTTAGATTTTGTCAGTATTATTTGCCCTTTAACTACATTTGTTCATCCCAACATAAAATGATTTAAGCAAATTACATTATATTTTCTTTTCACTATACTGTTGCATAGAATGATCAGAGAATGCCTTTGTTTCCTAATGGTGGGCATGAATATACATATTCTAATTTCAATATATAGTAGTTTTTAGATTCTGTTGTATTATGTATTATTGCATTTTATCGTCATTACAATTCTTGATAAACATAAATTCACCTCCAAGTACAAATACCCACAGAAATCCATGACATCATCCAATGACTGTTTTATGCTTACTTCATAGGGAGTGACAATATGACAAAAAAGCCTAAAGAAAAATAGGTTAGTGTGCATTATATGCTATGTCTATAGCAGCATTCCATTAGCTTACAAGCTATTTGATATTTTGACCATAAAAATTAAATAAGTAATTAAAAGCAACACAAAAAGATAAATTCTGATAACTTTTAAGTTCTACAGGAACTTTTATAAATTGAAAAAAAAAAGAAATGAATGCTTTTTTATTTTTAATTACAGAAAAATCCAACTATAGACCGGCTTGATTATTAACATTGCTTTAACAGCTTGACTTAAGAGAAACAAAAAAATAATGAACTTGGTGGCACATACATTTAATCCCAGCATTGAGGAGGCACATTGATCTCTGTCAGTTCCAGATCAGCCAGGTCAGCTAGTCAAAGTTACCCACTGAGACCTTGTCTCAAAAAAAAATGTTAAGAAATAAATTAAATAAAACCAAATGATAAGGAAAAAAAAGAAAATCTTGGCCTTACTAATACTAATGCTTTTTTTTAGATCTGTGGATTTTGAAATCTTTGAAGATTTCTTGTTGTAGAATATTGGAGAAAACTATTGGTAGGAAAAGGAATACTACTTTGGAACCTTTTTCAGGTTTTAATAACTGTTACTACTGATAGTGCTTCTTATGCTAACCACAATGGTGACTCTCTTTGGCATGAACAATTTTCAGAATATTTATTTAGTCAAAAGTACTGTCCTTATTATACAAGTAAGCAAACTAGGATTTAGAGTGATTCAATTAAACACAAATGACGAGTAAATGGGGCTAGAACATGCTAGATCCTGACAATCTGACTATATAGTTTATCTTCTCCACTGTTACAAGATTTTAATTAGTGAAACAATAATAAGAATCAAGAATGTTCAAGGTGTTTGTGTAGATAGATAAGGCCTAGGGCCAAATTAAAACTGGAGAGTCAGAGAATGGGGATATTTGGAATGAATAGTCCATGCCTGACTTGGCTGACCCAATGAATAATCGAAATTGTCAAACACATTATCCAATAGATGTAAGGAATATATTAGAATATATTCTGATTTCCCTACTTGATTTTTTTCAAAAATCTTAGACCTTCCTAACATACTATATGACTGTACTTATAAACTACATCTATTGTTCTTATTAACTGTTCTTTCTATAATATGTCGTTCAAGATAGCAGATATTTTTCTTATACTTTGCTCATTGATATAGTAGTTATCCAGAAAAAGTCTTCACCTGTACTGTACATTTTTTTTGAGGGAATAGAGAAATACAGGATAAGAAATGAGCACTGTGGACCACCAGCAATTGAAATTTTTTTAGCTCAAGATGGGCATGGTGGCACATGTCTTTAATCCTAGCACTTCAGAGACAGAGGCGAGAACTGAGTTCAAGGCCAGTCTGGTCTATAGAGGGAGTCCTGGGACAGCTATAGCAATGCAGAGTAACCCCATACCCAAAAAAGATGAGAAGTTTAGCTCATGAAAACAGTTATTGAAGTTTAATCAGAATAAAAATGAATTTGTGAAAGTAGTGTCATAGGAACAAAAGAAAAAAAGAATTTGAAGGAAAACACAGTTAATCAATAGGGTCAGATGTTGCTAAGAGATTAGGTAGGATAAAGTAGCTGGTGGATTAGGAAATCAGAGTATTTGTGAAATATTTGGTTGAACATAATGTGAAAAAAGCTTCAGAAAAGTTTTCTATTTAAACTTTTCCTGTGAATCAATTTTTAATCTTCAGTGGTCATGGAAAAAGTATCTTAAGACAAAATGCTATATCTTAGTACATTGGGGAACTTGGACTTTGTTCCCTCCTTTGTCTTGGGTTGTAAGAGTATCTAATCAGTATTGCTCCTTGGACCATAGAAATTTTAGAATGTATGGATACCAATTTAAATGTAATAGAATGTTATCTACAGTGTGTTAGATGAAAAATATTTGTTTGTTTTCCTGATAAGCAGTATAAACTTCTGTTAGATATTGTTAGTGGGTATGTGTTTATTATATATTTAATTTTCCATCCAATAATATATTTTACATAGCAGGAATTCATTCCAACATTCCACAAACCCCCTTTTATTGGTATATCCTGAAATCTTGAAAAATATTTTTGAACCTTTATTTTTATTTTATGTGTATGAGTGTTATACTTATATGCATGTTTGCACATCCTGCACACGTAGTGCCCATAGAAGCCAGAAAAAGTATTAGATCTTCTGGAACTGGAGTTGTAAGCCATCACGTTAGGTTTTGGGAATTGAACCAGGTCCTCTGGGAGAGCAGTAAGTACTCTTAACAGCTGAAACCATCTCTCCACTCTCCATGTCCAAGTATACACATATAACAAAGCATAATCATTAAATGCTAGAAAAGTGAAAGGAGTAGTATCAATGACCATTGTTGTGAATCTCTAAAGTGCACTGTAATGTATATGCTTTGCACTGTAATGTATATGCTTTTGTTTTCTTTTCATTAACTACAATTTAATTTTAAGTATAAAATTCCCTTATGAATGATGCTGAGCAAATGTTAAGATTTTGATTTTTTGATAAGTATTTGATTTGTAAGGTTTAGCTACTACAATTAAATATTGCAAAGCATTTTGTCTTATTTAAAGTTCTTTATAAATGTCAGCTTAGATGAAATGGAACAATTCCATGAATATATTGTTTTTAAAAGAGATTGAAGTAATGATAAACCTTAGGTAAATTTAATAAGATAGTGTTTAACTGCATATTGCATATGACTGGATTCAGACTTCTGTTCTGAACACTAGCTCCCACACACTAGTTCTCACACCTCACTCTTTTGTTGCTTCAGCAAGTTACTAAATGTTTATTTACCTTTGGTGTTGTCTTTTGTAAAATGAAAATAATAAAGAAATGCCAGTTTCATAACATTTATTGTGAATATTAAGTTAGTATGTATGTCACAATCAGAATAGTAATTTACTTATAGTAAGCCATCAGTAACCATTAGTTTATTAGTATTGCTTGCTAGCCTTTAATTGTATTTCAAGTAAATGTCATATTAAAATGTTAGGTTTCTTTGGAAAGTAAGTATTAAAATATAGTTTTTGATTAGGCTTTTCTTGTCTGCTGTTTTGTATTAGATATTGTGAAGGAGCCTTGAAAACAGCATCAAAGAACTAAAGATTTTATAGAAAGAAAATTACATATTTCTAAATTTTAATTCTTAATTTCACTCATTTTAATCTAATTGAGTCCCAAATATTGTGTTTTATCACTATGTACGCTTTAAAACAATTCATTTCTTTATTTTAATCAAAATCTTATGTTATACTATTTCATTTTGATGATTTTCAAAAGCTGTTAATAATCATAGTCTTTGTTTTCTCTTTGTAGGTCACCATTTGCTGCTGTGACAGACTATTCAGTCACAAGAAATAACGTCATACAGCTCTGCTTGGAACTAACAACAATTGTGCAACAGGTATTGGCTAACAGTGTTCCCTTTGGTTAAATTACTAGCTGATTTATATTTGAAAAATGAGCAAATGATCCATAAAAAGAAAATTATATACTGGAAAAGTGTGCATGAATCATAAGTTTTGTTTATCAGAAGATATAAAATAAATTGGAATACCTACCTTCATTTTTATAGGATCGTAAAATACTGTGTGTCCCTTTGTATTATTTTTTTAAAATCTCAACTAGAAAACAGAATCATAGTATTGTGAGAGTGCAGATTAATAAATGTTTTTTCCATAAAGAGACATGATTTCCATCATATTCTGACCATCCAGATACTGAATATTTTTGTAGGCTACATTGTATCTATCACAAATGTGTCTCTTATTTTAAGGCAAACATAGTAGGCAGGTTTAAATTGATGAGTGTTGTTTAGGATTCATTAAATTTTGATTCGAAAAATAGGCCAAATTTCAGTCATAGTTATTGGCCTATGTTTCAGAGTCATGGAGTCCAGTGTGACAAACTGCTGTTTGATATCATGAACAGATGTTAGAAATTAAAGTTTTTGGGACACGCTTCAAATGTATTATAGATACGACCCAAAATCTTGCATCTTTGCACATTTTTCTAGGTGTTTTTGGTGATGTGCATTGCCCTAGGGTATAGAGGAAATCACAATGACATAACTTTATAGCTAATATTTCCTGTTGTTATGGCCTATCATAAACATTTTATTTGTTGGAAATCTTTTTTTATACAATATATTGTGATCGTGTTTCCCCTCCTCTTACTCCTTCCAGATCCCCTCACCTCTAAACCCATCCAATTTCAGCCCCTTTCTCTTTAGAATACAAACAGGCAACCAATAAAAACAAATCTTAATTCACAGTAACAAAAAAGATATCAGAAACATTTCTTAAAACTGTATTTTCTAGAATGGTGCTCTACCTCTAGGCCTTTGTTTTCTAACACATTCTCTGTGCACAAAGTAATAAAATACATAATTATTAACACTTTACTGTTACATGGCAAAAATCCATGGTAACTATATTACTCATTTAATCTTTTTTACTTCTACATGAGACGAAAGACAACTAGAATATTGAAAAATTAACATGAAATCCATTGTTTTTATTTTTAATTTTTGCACTAGAATTCACACTTATTGCTAATTTATTATCAAATTTGAAAATATTTTCAGGTATATTTTTGAAATAAAAGTTGCTGTATATTGAGTAGTGGGCTAACACTTCGTTGTTTTTATAAAATAAGATGGCAATTCAAAATGACAGCTATGAATTTGCTTAAAATCCGTAGAGATCATCAAGTAGTCATTGCTTAACTCACACATAATCAATGTTTTTTTTATTTGAAAAGGCAATACACAAAGGAATTTTGAACAGAAGATACATAAAGGGAAATAAAAATAGTTTTCTGTGTTTAGAATTCACAAATTACACAATTTACCTTTATTCTTAACCTTCAGCGATTATTTTGAGAAGAATGTGGAAATAATTTCTAGTGAATTTACATTTTTCTGCAGAGAAATACATTGGGAAAATGCAGTACATGTCAGATGTGGCTAGCCCAGACATTCTGTGATTTTTAAGAGCCTGCTATGTAACTAGTACTTAGTTGATTTTTTTTTGCTTTTCACCAGATTGCATAAATATCTGCTATTGACAGTTACTTTATATAAAACATACTCCATTATCTTATTGCCCTCAAAGACTTTATGGTATTCTCAATAGGCTTTTCAAATAGCTCTGTTCTTTAGCTGAACATTCCCCTCAAGTATCTTATTATAAGGCAATAATGAGTTTGAAGTTTTGCAATTTAGAGGTTAGAAAACTTTAAGTAGACTAGAGAAGAGATTGTTTTACAGGTTGAACTTTAAGTACATACTGTCTTGTCCAAACATAAAATTACTAAAATACTCTAAATGTACTTAGAACACAGAAGGACTTTGTACCCTCCACCCACTATATACTCTGTTTAAAAGATATGGCAGGTCCTCTTATGGCATTTTGATCATACATTACCAGCTTCTGTATTTTAAAATTCGGTAGCTCATGACATTTGTCAAAACTTCCTCATGCTCATTTTCCCATCACATGTCCTGTTTGACATGTCATCTTTACTTTAGGACAAAAATCTTATGTTCTTGGTTTGTTTTCCTTGATTTTCCACATTCCTTATACCTAGTTCTGTTGTTCCTTAAAAGAGACATTAAGTGTAAATTTCTCTTAATAATAATGTGATGACATCCTGTTTTAATCTGTCTATAAGTATAGACTGGATCATCTTTGAATTAGTCATCACACATCTAAGCCCATTTTGTTATTTAAAAATGAATTGCTGACACTTTTCTATGGGACTCAAAGGAGCTAAGATGCTATTCTTGCATGACTTAAGTTTTATCTTCAAGAACTCCCAAGTGTATTAACTGTACTCTAAATCATACAGATAAATTATTGTTAGTAAAACAGACCTTAGTTTAGCTATTTGTCTTATGATTCTTCTGTACAATATGCCCTGTATATCTTTCATCTCTGCCTTATTAAAATTATGCCCTGTCCTTTAAGGATTCTGAGAAATGATACTTCATTCATGCAAATTTTCTGATTTCCCACAGGTGTTTGTCTTTTCTCGATATTGAATCTTTATTGTAATGTTGTTCCTGCTATGATTGAAAATAAGTGTAAAACCTTGCTGTTGGTCTTTTACTTTCCCATACATTCATTGTTTACCTTTTTTTCCTGTAAAAGATTAGACTAGTCACTTGTATTATTCTCTTTTATCTTCTGTTTTGACGCATAATTCATTATTGTGTGAGAAGCGGTAGAATTCTTCATTGTTCTGTGCATAGCATTTTACTACCCTTTGGGGCAGTTATATCCTTTGAATAACAATTATCTTACTTTCATCAGATGATAAACTCCCTGAAGACAGTGTCTTTCTTACTTCATATATACTATTAATTTAAAAAAAAAATTGATGGAACAGAATTATTCTCTGTGGCTGGCAGAAGTTCATTTGTCTTTTGCAAAAAGAAAGAGAGAAAAAGAGAAAAACTAATAATTACTCTTTTTATTCTGTTACTCATATTAATAATAAAATCCTAGTGGCACCCGTCACTTTAAATCTGTCTTCAGGGCTTGGTAACATAGCTCAGTGATAGAGCACTTGTATATATATGGCACTACTTCAACCCTCAATTCTATAAAAGGGAAAAATATGTAATAAGTGATTGTTTATAACCCAAATATTTTCTTAAATACCGTATAGATATATAATGCTAACAAACTGTATCTTTTAGGAAACTTTATATTAGTAGACAAAAATTATCTGAATTACTACACTTTTTCTGCTTTAAACAATACAGTCTACTCTATGGGCAGACTTTAATTTTCGATATTTTCCAAATTTCCAAAAGGAAATTTAAGGTATCAGAAAAGAAGGAATATTTTCCACACTGATGGAATGTTAGTTTACGTTTGTCAAAATAACCTATCATAAACAAATCCTAAAGTTATATTTTAAAATAAATTACATATAGTTAAACCCAACAAATTGTATCATCCAGCATGTATGTGTGTGTATATATGTGTATATCTATATATATGTATGTATGTATGTATGTATATATATGTATATATATATTCAACCAAATGTTTATTTGCAATCATATGAAGTACCTAAATATAGTAATTCAACTTCAGCTGACTCTTAAGAGGACAATTTGAATAAGTAAGATATAGACTTTAAAAATTATCTAGGGCATGCATTTATTACCGAGCTTTCAAGAACTCTCATCTGAGTAGTTTTATGCTTTGAAATATTCTGTGTTTAAAATGATTTTTCACTCCACTTTAATTATTTTTATTCCCTTTGCAGCAAGATGAGATAATCAATATCTAAAAATAAACTGTCATAAATAGCTTTTCTCCTTTAACACAAAGGGGTAGTACAGTGAAGTAAGTGGAAAATTCTTATTGATGTTGGACACTTATATTTTGAATAATGTTAAAATTTCGAAAATCACTATAAATTTCTGTTGCAAATCTCCATTTGGAGGCATTTTCTTAGTCCAATTTAATCTATATCATTTTTACTTATTCTGTGTTTGAACAGGTTCAGATTTTTGAAGCTTTTAAGATATTTTCCCTTAACACTTTTGTTCACTTCATAAAATTCGTTATAAAAACAGAAAAAAAATTGGGGAAATTTGTTTTTAAAATCTTAACTGGAAAGAATTCTCACAAAGAACCGAACCTTCTTTTAGAGCCCTGTCAGCAACTGAATCAGAAAAATGAGACAGTTTCCCACGCATTTCTTGTCAGCATTGAAATAATTGCATGATGCCTGTCTTCTTGGGTTTTAGCCTAACCTAAAATAATTCTACTGTACCATTTTAATATGCTGTACTTCATCTACTGAGATTGTCACTAATTAAGAAGTGAGCACTAAAGTGTCAGTTTGAAAGGTAAAGCCTTGATAAGATTGAGACTATGTGGGACAAGGAATAAGGATGAAAGAAGTTTGTTTGGGGATATGTAAGCTAGCTCTGCTGAAGATCAGTCCACACTGGAAAATTCATGTCCTGGCTTTTACAATTTGTATACATAAGTGATCACATCTAGCTCAAAGTTATTGGAAGTACCAACAAAAATGAGACATAAAATTACCAAGAGAAGTCAAGTGAAAAACAAGAGGAATGTAACAAGTGATTTGATAAGAGTGGGGTAAAATATTTTTATTTAAAAACAAAATATACAAACATTTTTCTCTCATTAGTGTCTTTTAGTTTTCTAGGCTAAAATTTACACTTAACTTTGAATTGTATGATGAGAGAATAGTTTCAAATGTTGTAAAACATTTTGAAATCAGATTTTCAATTGTTAGTTTCGGTATGAAAACTTTCTCTTAAAATTCAATTTCTGGCAAAATGCTTTACGTGAAAATGTTTTTGGTTTTTTTTTTTTTCTGAGCTTTTTTTTTCTTTGTTCTGTTTCTACCTGGCATAGTTTTTGTTTGTTTGTTTTTTACTTCATTATGAATACAAATTTAAGAAAAGAAAAAGTTATTATTTTGTTGATATAGTTTAAATATCCATACTGAAGAATGTTTTATTTTGTTAGATAATCTCATTTAAAGTATGTATTTGTGCTTTTAACGTTATAATAGTTTTTGCATAATGTGAAGTTAAATATTAAATTAGCTTTTGAAAGTAAAAATATAAATGTACAAGTTGAGTATACATCCTTTAAAACATACAATCCGATTAAATGTAACTACTTTTTATTTTTTTTTTATTTTTTAACCTTTTTCTTATTTTTCTGATTTTACATATCAATCCCAGTTCCCTCTCCCTCTCATCCTCCTATTCCACCCACCAGCCCCCCAACTCATCCCTCATCTGCTCCCCAAGGAGGGTGAGGCTTTCCATGAGAGAGCATCAAAGCCTGTCAAGTCACTCTAGGCAAAGGGATTATCATCCCTCCAGGGGGGAATGCATTCCAGAAGTCTGTTTGCACTAGGGCTATATCCTGGTTCCATTGCCAGAGGCCCCATAGACTGGCTTTGTGGTGCAATATATAGTACATTTGGACTTCTAGTGACTAAATTTAACTAATTTTAGCTATTTAACTTTGGGATTTTTAGACACTTGTGAAAAATTATAACTTTTATGGCAGTGAAATAAAGTCTGTGGTTTATATTTGTAGATCATACATTTATAAATACCTAGAAAATATTGCATATTTTAAAAATTTAGCCTATCATTCTAAGTTTTTAATTAATGATTTATTCAGAAAAATCTTTAATAAGAGTTGTCATTCTACCTAATCATATTCCATGTATATGAATATCACTTCCTTTACTCTCATGAATACTTTGTATAACTTAGCCCGTACTTTATAATAAAATACTGTGGTAGAACTTGCCTTGAAATAAGATCTGAGCTTAATTATCCTTGATATGCATTGGAAAAATGGCATACACTTAGATAAATTACACCAGAGCCCTGATATTATTAACCTGTAAAAGTTTACCATTTACTATCTTGTTAGATAGCAAGACTTTATGTGAGCATTTGAACATTTCATAACGACTTAATAAATGGTTGTTAGAATTATTAGCAAAAGAGACTTTGGAAACATTAAACTGAGCTAGTTTGTTGCTTGTAAAAAGCTCAAAAGATTGGTACTCTGTATCATTTTGCTGTTGAATGGTCATGAACTCAAAAACATTTCTGAAATGAGTGAATTAAAAGATAATCTGGAAGATGGTGGATCTCTGTGAGTTCGAGGCCAGGCTGGTATACATAGTGACTTCCAATACATAGTGAGCTACATGGTAAGACACTGTCTCGAAAAATTAAATAAAGTGGGAATGGGGGGGACTGATATATAAAATAAGATTGTTTCTAAATTTAAAAAAAATAAAATTTCACCCCCCAAATTAAATAAAATATATTTTGCTTTAATTTTAATCATCTTTATATTTTCATATAAATTTACATAATTTCTATTCTGGAATATATCTTAACATTTATACTTAAATGTAATGCAGAATTCATGTTGGTCATATATGAACTTCACACTCACACATTTATAAATCACCAAGATTTGAATATTTACAATCAGAACATATCATTATATAGTAGTCATACAGTGTTTTAAAGGTTTTAGTAAAATTCAAACTTTAGTTATATACATCTAAAGATCAAAAAAGTTAGCCTAAATGTGCTTCAATAGGCAGAAATATATTCTTTAGTTCATGCAGTGCTAAGGCTGAGCCAGAGTAGTCTTATAGTCATTTCACACACAGCTTTAAATACTTTAACTGAATGCTCAGGGTTAGTGCTTAAGCCTTCTTAAATCAGACAGTCTAGGTGACCTGAAAATTGAATCAGGCCTCTTGAGATCAAAACTGGAGCATTTCAGACCAAAAAACAGGGCAAGCCTTATATAAAGTTTTTAAGCAATATGAATTATATTAATTCTGCATACTCAATAAAGATAGTAATAAACTTGATTCTTTTTGCCTTCATATTTAACCTAATAATTTTAATTCAATTTGTCTATAGTTTGTCCTTTAAGTTTTGTTCAGCTGCTTTAATAAGAAGTAATAGTTATATCTTTTCAAGTTTCCTATTTTATGTTAATATAATAGATCAAAAGTCAGATAATAGAAACATTAGAGAAAGTAGTTAGATAACTTGAAGATTTTATTGAGGGGAACTTGCAAAGTTGAAAGTATGATAAATATATCCACATATATATGTTTTCTGAGGCCGATATGTCTATGTGTATTTATAATGTTATAATCTGATAAAAGTACACACGCATAAGAAAGTTTCAAGCTGGACATTGGTGGTGCACACCTTTAATCCCAGCACTTGGGAGGTAGAGGCAGACAAATCTCTGTGAGTTCAAGGCCAACCTGGTCTGCAGAGCTAGTTCTAGGACTCCAAAGAAATACAGAGAAACCCTGTCTCAAAAAACCAAAAAAAAAAAAAAAGAAAAGAAAGAAAGTTTCATAATCTTAAATAATAATTAAGAGCTCCATATTTTCTTAGGGCTAAGGATGAGAGACTGAGTTAATAAATTATTGCATGCTAGTAATTTCTCAAAGTTATCCTTCCAAAACACTTTTAAAGATGTAGACAAAAGCATTTTTTGTACCAAAAAGAATAGATGGTTTCTACTACATTAGTTAAGTTCTTCTAGATGGGAATTGACAATGTATTACTTCTCAGACTTATTTACTATATTATAGTTAAATTTTGAATTATAGTGTTATGCAATATTATTCCATATGTACAAAAGAATATATGTGACATGTTTGCTATACAGCGTAATAAATACCACATAAATTTATCTTATATATTTAATAATTGGAGTGATAAATAATGTTTTTATTATTGAAATACTTCTGTATCTTGTCTGTCTACCATCTCTCGTGGTTTTTGTCCTTTTGGTTTTCTGTCTTTAAAGATTCATATATAATGCTGTGTTAAACACACTGAATGATGCATTCCGAGCTTTCGAAAAGTATTGCCACTAAGCATCTCACTTTTTGCACTTGGTATGTTTCTAAAGTTTAATTTGATTTATAGCAGTAGTTCATTTCACTGAATGTAATATTGTGTTCTGTTCACATTCGCTAATAAGTTTATTCTCCTGATCATTTGAGTGTATACCCACATTTATATATACACCAAAGTATACAAGCTAAGTTATATAGTTTATGGTCTACTGTATCAATTTTTTTCATTTTCATTAAACCCATGAACTATTTTATCACATATTTTTTTCAAATGCTTTTATACTTTTCTCAAAAAATTCATAAAAAATAAGTTTTATCATTCTGCCTATGTTATGTGAAGAAACATTTGCAAAATGTTAGATTAAGGAAACAGATGTAGACAAGTATGTTAATAGATCTGGAGATCCTCATAGGGAATAAAATAAGCTTCAGAAGTTATTCCCCAGTGTGCTACCATTTGCAACATATGGTGATTACTCTTTCTAAAATTTCAAACTAAAAGTAATATCAGTACCTTTCTAAAAGATTTTATATGACAGATTTCATGAAAACAGAAGGCCTTAGCATATCTAGTACCTAGCACATAAATGTTTGCTAAAAAAAAAATGCATACCTTTTCCCTTAAATATTTACCAAAAGGTTATAGAATTTCTAAGTTAGATTTAGTAACTACTAAAAGAGAACTACCCAGAAAATACTAGTTTTACAATCCATTTACAAGAAAGAGACTTGATTTGAAGATAGAGAAAAATATTCTCCATTGTAATCCAATATACTTCTTCCCTCTACAAATCCAGGTGTATATTTCTTAGAAACATTTGTACTTAAAACCAACAGTTTTGATTTCTTATTAAACTTGGTAATATTAGCCTTAAATATGAAAATATAATGTCCCTGAACAGTGCAATACTACATAGAGTATGTGGGTTTTTTTTTTTTTTTGCATTTTTTATCTATTTTTCTTATTTTACATATAGAGCCCATTTCCCTTTCCCTTCCCTCCCTTCCTCTCTCCCACCCTCCCATGCCCCCACTCAACCACCCTCCTCTCCTATCCCCTCCCCACTCCATATGTAGGGTAATGACTTCCAGGAGGGGTCATCTAAATCTGTCAAGTCATTTGGAGTAGGGACTAGGCCCTCCCTCCTGTCTCTAGGTTAAAGGGGTATCCATCCATGGGGCATGTGCTCCCAAAGTTCTTTCATGCACCAGGGATACATCCTGGTTCCACTGTCAGAGGTCCCTTAGACTGCCCAAGCCTTCTAACTGAGACCCATTTTCAGGGGTTCTGAGTCTGTCCTTTGCTGGATACCCAGCTATCAGTCTGGGGGGGGGGGACATTATCTCCTCCTAGTTCAGGTCAGCTGTCTCTGTGGGTTTCTGTAGCCTGGTCTTGTCCTCCCTCTCTGCATCTGGATTCCAGTTTGGATTAGTGTTTAGATATGGGTGTCTGCTTCTGTTTCCATCAGCTACTAAATGAGGGCTCTATGATAATGGATAAGTTAGTTGTCAATTTCATTATCAGGGAAGGTCATTAAAGGTAGCTTCTCCACTGTTGCTCAGATTGTTAGTTGGGGTCATCCTTGTAGGTTTCTGGACATTTCTCTAGAGTCAGTTTTCTCTTCAAACCTATAATGGCTCCCTCTTTTATCCTCATTCTCTCTCTCTCTGTCTCTGTCTCTGTCTCTCTCTCTCTCTCTCTCTCTCTCTCTCTCTCTCTCTCTCTCTCGTCTATTCCTCCCCTGACTCAGCCTTCCTAGTCCCATCCTACTCTCCCTACCTCCCTTCCTCCTACTCTCCCTTCCTCCATTGCCCCCCCTGACCACCCTCCCTGCCCATTCCCCCACCCTGACTCCACAGGGAGGGTGATGCCTTTCAGGAGGGGTCAACAAAATCTGTCAAGTCATTTGGAGTAGGTACTCATGCCTCTAGGTTAAGGGAGTATTCCTCCATGGGGAATGTGCTCCCAAAGTCCTTTTATGCACCAGGGATACATCCTGATTCCACTTTCAGAGGTCCCTTAGACTGCTCAGGCCTTCTAACTGAGATCCATGTTCAGGGGGTCTGAGTCAGTCCCATGATGGATTCCCAGCTATCAGTCTGGGGGCCCATTAGCTCCTCCTAGTTCAGGTCAGCTGTCTCTGTGGGTTTCTGTAGCATGGTCTTGTCCTCCCCCTCTGCATCTGGATTCCAGTTTGGCTCAGTGTTTAGCTGTGGTTGTCTGCTTCTGTTTCCATCAGCTACTGCTTTCAGGGATCATTTTTATAGTTCATTTCTAACACTTTTTAATCCCTCCCTCACATCTATCACCTGAGAAAAATTCTCTGATTCTATTCCTCCTGATGTTTTTGAATCACTAGGAAGGAAAGGACTGTATATATAGTTTAATATGTGAGACATGGCATTCCTCTCCTAAAGTTAGCATGGTGTCTTTACAACATTATCACATGTTTTTCCCAGAAACTGTTCAGAAATGTTTATAGTTATCTGTTGAGAATTTTGCCCAAGTACCAAATTCATTCAATGCTAGTCGTAAGAAACTGTAAATGTACATCTGGTGTGTAGTTTATTTTCTCAGGAGGCATATCAAATTTAAGCCTATAATTTGGGCTTTTGCTATTGCTTAGGTTTATTAGGATTTAATATTCTGTCTTGATTGTCATCAATCTAGGATATTAACCGAGTGCCTTAGAAAATGGTACTGTTAAAATACTGCACTTACTAAAATGAAATTATCTTACTTTTTTCCAGGAAAATACAAATTTAATAGGTAAAAGCTAAATGGGTTAATTAGTTTTTAATGTTAGGAACTTATTTAAATACATTGTGATATCAGTTTTCTTCCAGCCAGGTGGGAAATCTAGAAGAATTATTATTTAACGTATATCTTTGTTTATGATAGTGTATGGTGTTTATTTTTGCTTGAACTGTTGAAAATTTTCACAAGAAAACTTTTCATAGATTTTTTTTTCTTAGGAAAAGTTAGATGGTCTTTGCAGTAAGTAACTTGAACATCTGGAAGCTAGAAAAGCTTTGAATTACAAAGAAGTGTTACCTTCATTGTATTAATACAAACCTCTTGCTATCTTTTATGCAATACAAAACTTAATGGAAAGAAATGTTCAATTATTTTTATTATAAATATCTGCTGAGATCATGAACATTAAAGTTAAAATCAAACATATATAGAATGCTTTTAAAGCTGTGAAACTCAATCTTTTTTTGTTTGTTTGTTTGTTTTTGTACAAAATAGAATCATGAAGAAACTAAATGTACTATGAGTTTGGCACTTACATGTTTTATTTTCAAATGGTGATTTTTGGAAGTTACATTTTTATACCTTATTTGTAAAACATTTATTATAGAAAGTGAACACTGAGAATCAGTAAAAAGAAACATTTATAAGGTGAATTGATATCATACAATACAGGAGGCACCTAGATAGGTTACAGTTACAAGGCAGTTGTCTGTATAGTTCCTTTTTGATAGTACTGGTAGTTTAGTAGGAAAGATTAAGAACTAAAGAATAAACAAACATAGTTCAACATGGAAAGTAATTCACTGCTTCCTCAGCCTGGCTAAAAAGATACTACAATTACAGAAATTACGGTCTCAATGTAATTAACTTTCTAGTCATTTTTGGTGGCTTTCTATTAATCTTGGAAATTTGAAATCTTTGTAATGTTTAGGGATCTGAATAGCTCTGTAAATAATCAGCCTACGTTTTTTCTACACTCCATAATCTTCATATGTTAAAGGTTTCATTTATCCACCCATTCCACTATTATAAAATTAGCCTTTCATTTTTAAGTAAAGAACTAAAATTGTTACAGCTGAATTGGGCTTCATTTTATATGGTCCTAACGGGAGTGAAATGGAGTAGACTATTGCAAAGTAATGTATAAGGTATGGAAGAGTGAACCATATTCATTGACAAACGAAGTTTTCAGCCTTATCACTGTGTGATTATTTTTTTGTGGGATCCATTTCCTCAAAAGATTTTAGAATTGTATTTGTGTAATTCACTTGTGCATTTTAAATCAATTAATAGCCTGTATCTGTCAATCAGCAGAAGACAACCAATATTACAGTTAATATAAACTAACATTTCATGTACTCTTTTGGAAATACTCATACTAGTTCTTGTGTTCTTGCCCTTTCGGTGTTGTCTCCATTTACTCTCTTGGAAAGTATGGGTAATGATGTCTTCCTATTTTGTTTTATAAATTTATAAACATTAAATGACAGAAAGAAGTGGAGAGTAGCATAGTTAGCAAAACCACATGGTCCAGCACTTCACATTGGCACCTAAAATTTCATCTTATTTTAGAAAAATTCTTACAAATTTCCGATTACTAATTTCTGATTAGAGCTCATCCTGAAAGAAACATATTAGCATTAGCATATAATTTTGAGCCCATGTTTATTATATTTTCTAGTTGTGTAAGTATAACATTGCATTCTGCTTCTCAATTTTAGTTAACATAAAAATGGTATTTATGTTAACAGACAGTCTATTAAGTGGCCTCTTTACATGAAAACTTATGGGGCTATTAATATTTATAGATAAAGAAAAATATAGTTGTTTCTGACATTGAAAGTTCCTAACTTGAATGTGTGTTACTGATGGTTGAGGTGAAGTACTAATATAATTAGAATACATTTTCTAACTGAGAAATCAGCAGCTTTCATATTTCAAAACACGAAAAAGTGGTGGTGAACACCTTTAATCCCATCACTTAGTTGGCACAGACAGGCAGATCTATCTGAGGTCAAGGCCATCCTGGTCTACAAAGTAACTTCCAGGACAGCCATGGATAATCAGAGAAATTCTGTCTTGGGGAAAAAGAAAGAAAAAGAAATAGACAGCAATTAAGTTTCTTTTTTCTTTCTCATAGGTCTTTCAGACCCTTCATAACCCTGAAAACCTCCAAAATGAATACTGTTTTGCTTTCTTAATAATACTTTGTTCTCATGTTGAAATATAGTTTTATATTGAACTTAAGCCACCAAAACACAAAAATGCAACCTTTTACTAATAATTAAACTAACAGAATTTATTGATTTTATGTATTTTTTCCACTTTTCATTACATTTTTATTACATTTATGTATTTACTTATTCTGTATGTGTGTATTTGTGTATGTGGGCATATGTGTAGAGGTCAGGAAACAACCTGAGTAATCAGTTCTTTCCCAGTATGTTTCTTTAGGGAATCAAACTCAATTCATCGGGTTTGTTGCAAGTGCTTTCCCATTGAGCCATCTCACTGCCCCCTTAAATGACTTTTAATATTACAGGGTCTCTGACCAGTAGAGGTAGTGCATACCTTAAGTCCCAGCAGTCAGGAGGTAGAGGCGAGCCTAGTCTACATAGTGAGTTCCAGGGCATGCTGGGCTACAAAGAGAGATCCTGTTTCAAAAACCAACAAACAAGCAACAAGAAACCAAATGACAAGTTCTGGCTATGTAGCCTCAAATTCCCATTTCTCCTACCTCAGCCTTCTGAGTACTGGATATATAGATATCAACCAGCATGGTTAACCTATAACAATTTTGCACTTCTACAAATTTTGATTCTATAACACCTCTTCCTTATTGTGCTTGTTTTAATAAAGGAACCAAAAGGCAGAACCAAAAGCACTCTTGTGATTCCAACACCTCGGAGATGGATACAGGAATAGCAGAATCCAAGGTCATGTTGAGTTACATGGAGAATTTGAGGTGATCCTGGGCTTTGGAACTTTGTCTCAAAAAGCCAAAAACCCTCAAAACAAACAAACAAAAAACACCTAAATATTTTTATGTGATGATATTTACTTCACCAATAAGATGATTTTTGTTTTGTTTTGGTTTGGTTTGGTTTTTGTTTTTCAAAACAGGTTTTTTTTTTTCCTTGTGGCTTTGGATCCTGTCCTGGCACTCACTCTGTAGACCAAGCTGGCCTCGAACTCACAGAGATCTGCCTGCCTCTGCCTCCCAAGTGCTGGGATTAAAGGCATGCACCACCAACGCCTGGCTCAATAAAATGTTAATAAAGCTGTATGCAAAGTCAGTCTGTAATCTGTAATCTAGCAGAAAGAGTTAAAATAAATCAGATACAAATATTTACAGAAACCCTTGTTGGCAGTATTCTCTCCCACTCCTCTTTGTTTCCATAACTCATATTACCACAGTGGAATTGATATAACACTCTCCTGTTTATATCCTCAGGAACCCAACTTAACATACAGAATAAATTTTAACCTTTTCAGCCCTTTTAAAAATTGTTGACTGACAGCCTACCTTCTCCACCTCAAATTTCAGTTGTTTTTGTGTCACAGTTCAAACTTCTTTATTTCAAATTATGCATATTTCCCTAAATCCATGTAATCCTTGCTCTTATGCTTTTCAACGCGTGCTACTCTCCTCACCTTGGCATGCAGGCACTTATCTGCTTCCTTTGATCAAAATATTTTTCTTCTTCTCACTGATTATGTAGGCCCTCTTTTAGCTGTTTTTTTTTTTTCCATTTTGTAACTGCCTACTCATAGTTTTCCAACTCACTGAAATATTATTGACAAAACTGTAGATTTAAGGAATATATGAATGGTACTTTGACATTTATACACTATCAAATAATTATCACAAGCAAAGCAATTAACTTGTTTGTCACCTGACACAAATGTGTCTATGGTATGATCTATTCTGTTAGCAAATTTCAAGTATATTTACTATAATCATCATGATGATCTCCAGAACTATTCTTTTGTTTTAGTTTTATGTTTCTGGGCATGAATCCCATTGTCTTGTGCATGCTGGGAAAGCACTATAAACCCTTTATCACTAAGTCACATCTTTAAGGAAAGAACTATTATTCACCTTATAACTGAAAGTTTGCACCCTCTGAACATCTTTCTTCCATCCTCTAAGGCTTGTAACCAGCATCCCACCAGCATCCCACTTCTTGGTACTATGAGTTTAACTTTGATTTTCAGACCCATGTATAAGTGAGATCATGCAGTAATTGTCTTTCTGAATCTGGTTTATTTCAAATCCTATGATGTCTTCCAGGTTTATCTATGTTACAACAGTTGTCATGATTTACTTTGGGTTGAATGATATTCTGTGTTTTGATGCACATGTTTCTCACATTTTCTGTATTCTTTCATCTGTTTTGAGACAATTAACTATTTCTCTTTGTCCTGTCTTCTGTTACTATTATGACAGTAAACAAAGCAGTGCAGATAAATATCTGTGATGTGATAGTGATTTTTTTTTTTATTTCCTCTGGATATATATACAAAGAGATTTTATTGCTGAATAATATGGAAATTCTAGTTTTAATTTTAAAACTAACCTCATTTTTCTAAATTATTACATCAATTTATGTTCTCATGAAAAGTAGTAGTCAAGATATTTTTTTTCTCAACATCTTTATAATATTTTTGATATTTTGATAAGTGTCATCATAACAGTAGGAAATAATACTTTATTCTGGCTTGAAGCCTCCCTGATATTGACCATTTGTATCTGTTTTGCAAAAATGTCTACTCCAGGCTTTTGCTCATTTTACATCGGATTATTTGGTTTTCATGCTTTATTCATATGACATGGAAGCTCTTTATATATGTTAGGTAACAATTGCTTATGGATATATAGCTTGTATCTATTTTGTTTCTACTATTCAATTTTTAAAATTTGTTCTGGGAGTTCTGAGGATGGAGCCCAGGGATTCACATGTGCTTCTATTTAAGTGTTTTGTTGATATTTTATTTTGTTATGAAAAACTTTTTAGGTTGATATAGTTCCACTTGCCATTTTTGCTTTCTATGGTCCTCATTTTCATCATATGAATGTTTCTGTATGTTTTCTTTCTTGCTTTATATTTTTTTTTCCATTTTGAATGGTATTTGGCTCCACTTTCACCTTTCTATCTTTTGGATGGTCAGTGCACTTATATCTTTTTAGTCTGATCACTCATTGTATTTGTAATAATTTAGTGCTCAAGAAATGTGGTAAAAGTTGAGCATTCCCCTATTGTTTTCTTTTAGACACTGATACTATATTTGTTAAATACCTTTCCTTAATGTGCCATAGAATATGTATTTTAGTCACCTAAAATATATTGCAAACATAATATATTTAATATAATATAGTTTAATAATTTAACACGATATATTGCACAGATAATATATTGCAAAAGTATTTATAATTTCCAAATCACAGAAATGGAACATTTGTTAAGAAGAAAAGAATCTTAGAGGTTGTCTCATTTCATCTGCTTCCATTTCAACCTATGCATAATGATAACTACTAACATTTACATACTTTGTAATTTACCAAACATTTCCATGCCATTTGATGTTCATAGGCAAACAGAGTTGTTATTATTGTGGTACTCATGACAACTCTGTGAGGTAAGTATAAACATTGCCATTATTTTTAATCTACTAATTACAGTTGTCTAGTCAAAAGAAAATTCATTGTTTTTTCCTTGTATTATAGAGTGTGGCTTATTGTAGAAAACAGAAGCATTAAGCATAATAGTGAATGATTTGATGTCTCTATTTTTCATCTGTGAAGCTGAGATGGCTATCTACTATGGTCATGCCCACCCATGTGATTCCATTCTTTTTGTATTTTTTTTTCTCTATTACCACTTGTAATTCCATATAAACTGATAAAAATATAAGGAAATTTTGGGAATAACTGACCCTTATAAATTAAATAGATAAACAGGCTCCTTTTTTTTTTTTTTTTAGATTTCCTTTTCCCTGTTTTTTTTAAACTTTGAAAAAAACCTTGTTTTACATGTCAATCCCAGTTCCCGCTCCCTCCCCTCCTCCGCTGCCCCCCCAACTTCCATCATATACCCTTTCTGTTCCCCTTGGAGTGTGAGGCCTTCCATGGGGGACCTTCAAAGTCTGTCATATCATTTGGAGCAGGGCTTAGGCCCTCCCCCATGTGTCTAAGCTGAAGGAGTATCCCTCTGTGTGAAATGGGCTCCCAAAGTCCATTCATATACTAGGGATAAATAAATACTGATCCACTACCAGAGACACCATAGGCTGCCTAGGCCTCCTAACTATACCCACGTACAGACAGTATGCGTCCGTCCTGTGTTGGTTTCCCAGTTATCAGACTGGAGTCCATGAGCTCCTGCTTGTTCAGGTCAACTGTTTCTGTGGGTTTCTCCAGCCTGGTCTTGACCCCTTGGCTCTTTGTTAAAATAATGATGGCTAGGAAGAACACAAACAAGGGTGTGATAATTGAGCTGGTCAAAATGGTGTATGAAGAAAGCCTGTGCAAGATCTAGCCAGACAAAAATCCCAGCATAGAAGGCATGAAAGTAAATATTTAACAATAGCAATTGATGGCTGCTGGGAGAGGGAACGTCAATGGCTTTTTAATAATATGACTTCCAGTAGGCTGACTACACAACAACTGTAAAGACGAGCTATAAAGCCCAGTCCCAATGAGTATATCTGCAAAACACTCCAGCACCTAATGCTCAGGAAACATTGTGTAAAATGGCCAAAAGACTGTAAGTGGCATAGGATCAGGAACTTTTCTGTGAAATTGTATCTCCTAGTAATAGCAGAAGTTACTCCCGTGAAATCTTACCAATATGACTGCCTAACTTAAGTCAAACAAGGAAGGTACCAATAGATATACTAGTGTGGTTTCAACCCTACACAAAGAACTACAGGCAACTAAGGAATGGGAAACACAGTCTTCTCCAGGGAAGAGCACCCCAACTGGTTATCTGATACCAAATGTTCAACCCTGAAAAAAAAATACAAATAAGTAATATTATACAAATGGAACAGGTTATATTTAGGAATATATACATATAACAGAAATTAATGAGGGAAAGAGACCATGAATTTGAAAAAGAGTGAGGAGGGATATATGGAAGAGTTTATAGACATTTTTGAGGCAGTATTAAAGTTTAAATATACTGTTTCAATTTCTGAATGACTAACACTTCCTCTGTCAGCTGTCTTTCTACCATATATACTCTATTTTAATGAAATTGTCGGTTTCTTGTGGCTTTTGCTGGCTGTATTTCAATATCAGTTCAGCCTTTTTGCTGCTTGCTGGACAGTTTTATATAACATGTTCTTTTCCTTCAGCTACTTCTGATTTCATTTGCCCAAAATAAAATTATTTTTGCCTCCCCAAACTCTCTTCCTTGTCTACTGTGCCCTTCAACCTTTTGCTTAGACTTGAACCCCTGGCATATCACTTAACATTTTCTTCCAAGTTGCCCTTTGAATGTGATAAAGAAATCACCCTTATTCTCTCAGTTTTGACAACCTATATCTCATCCACCTATTCTCATGTCCCCGCCATTCAGAACCTCAGACGATGCCCATATTACAGAATATTTTATTTAAAAAAATACTTGATATTTTTGCTTCCCTTGAAACCCACAATCTCTTCCCCAAGACCTAAAATTAACCCCATGCTTTTCATATTCAAATATGTATAAACACTTTTCTTTTATGAAAAGTAAAGGTCACACCCCTAGCCTTCTTGAGGATAAAATGTTTTCCTGCTATGTCTGAGAAGGTACACAACTTTAAGAAAATTCCATTTTTTTTTTCTTTAAGAAGCCATGAAAAAAGAATAAGAAAAATGGAAAATAAATAAGACATTTTAAGTTGCCTTATCTCAACTCTATACTCTGTACCAGACACATTTACTCACAACTCAAATGCTTTATAACTTTAGTGATTAATTCAGCCATCTCAGCTTTAACCCTTCCTCAAGGAAAGTATAGAAAATGTATCAATTAGTTGTTAAAATTTTGCTACCATCGTGGCCAGGAGCTTTGAAATAAATACAGATTTTTATTCTCCTTTAAACACATTCAAAATTTACTGACTGCCTAATTTTTTTCATATTTTCATAAAATAAGTCCTTATCACTGCCTCTGCTTTCTTTCCTACTGCATTCCCTGTACATATCTTATCTTCTAGCCAAATGTCTCCATATTCCTTACTGATTTTGCCATTGTTCAGCTTTTTATACTATCTGAAATGTTATTTTACCCCGAATCTCCAGTTTTCTGATTTGAAAGTCACTTAGGCCAGCTGAAATACCATCTCTAACCATTGAGAGATAAACCAGAATTACCAATCATAATTTATCTCCTTTTTATAGACCTTTTCATTTACATTATATTGTCTACATTTTGTTATTCTTTTCTCTCTCAGTAAATAAGGAAATCCATGGATCAAATTTAATGTAACTCAAAGATGCCTTTCATCATATTTCAAAAATACCAAAAAGTCTTATGATAAACTGTGACTTGTATGTATAGAGGGAGTGACAGAGGAAAGCAATGAGACAGTTTGTTGCTTGAATTACTCATGCATATCAGGCATTTCAGTAGCTTAATGACAGATTTATAGAGAGGAGCATAGTATGAATATACCATATTCAAAGGCTTACATTGATGGGTCATTTAGAATATTACTTCTAAGTTATATTATTTATGGAAATTATGACATCAACACTAAAATTAGACTGATGAAAATCTAGATCAATTATAAAAATAGTTCTATAAACTACAATTGTATAGATCTCTAGAGACCTATAGTCTTTCTTTTTATGTATTTAGTAACCTGTGTAGTGTCCTTGTGAGTATAATCTGCATATATGTTAATGAGAAGCACTATTTATTCAGAGCATTATAACCGTTTGATGCTTAAAACTTGTTGACTACCTACATAGTATACCACTAGTAGTGTGCAGAAATAGAATTAATTTTGTATGTTCTGTGCTTAGTATTGCAAAGACATCATTCTTTTACAGAAAGGAAAGATTATAATCTATGATACAGCTCATCTGTGTGATGGTGTTTCTATGTATAAACTGTTTGAAACAACAAGTCATCAAAATTGGAGGAATAGTCATCATGTATGAATACATTCTCATTAGGAATTAGGTGTGTAAAATTCAAATCACATGATTTACAGAAGCATTATATGGATAAAGAAAAAGAATTGTAAAATTTATTTTACATATGCAATAAAAGGCAGCTTTAAATAGTCAGAAGAATTTGTGGGAATTTTTAAAACTAAATTTAATTTGAACATGAAAATAACTAGAACATAAGAGTTGTATCATTACATAGCATAGATATGTTCATAAGGATGTAGATTTTCCTGTATGCAATACTATTTTCTTTGTAAAACTTGAGATATATATTTTAGGAAAAGATTTGGCCCCAAGTGTTAATAAAACCTGCATTTTGAGAAGCAAGTATTTTTAAAATCCTATTTTGATGGAAGTAAATTAACTTACTAATAAAATTAATCCTCAAAAGTATCTGCGGCTGTTTAAATATTTACCATTATAAAACAAATTACATAAAATTAGTGCTTAACAAATTATCATTTAATCATTTAGTTTTTATTATTTTCCCTGATAGCAGATTACTTTGTACTGACTCTGTTTCTTGGTTTTGTTATACAGTTTCTAATATGCTGTGGGCTCATCCTTGATAAAAAGCTCTGGCTTTTAATAAGAATAAAAGCAATGTGCACCAAACAAGGTAGAGAAACAATTATGAGCAGCTTTTCAAAATACTGAGCTATAAAATAAGTTTAGTGGAGGTAAAAAATCAACTGGTAAATTGTACGAATGTGTGCATCCAAGTTTCTAAGGAATAGAGGACTGTTTAGAGTAAGCCAGTGGCAGTGTTATTTAAAGTAGTTTACAAGTTCATGAATTCTGTACATTTAATACATTTTTGTTTGGTTGCTTTTTCCACTATCATATAGTTATCCTGGAAAATAGGTAAACTTTTTCTAAAATACTATCTCATCAAAATTATCTTAGCAGTCTCCATTTAGGAGCTTACTGAATATATAATACTGGACATGAAACCTGTAACTGCATTTCAGCTTGGACTCTGGGTAATTCTTATATTGAAAGCCAAAATTTAAAATTGATTACCTTAACTTAAATGTGTTTGACTGCAGATACACTGTTCCGGTAAAAAAAAAAAAAAAAAAAAAGAAGTCTTTATTTGTGTTCCCAGTTAAAAGCTACCATTACTAATTGTTTTTAGGTAGAATTTGTCTGTTTCCTTCCCTGACCTTCCAGCCCTATGACTGTGTCAGTTAAACTAGTCAAGGAATTCTAACATCTTTATTTAATATTTAACTTTTTACCTGTGAACACTTAAAACTTACAAAGTAACAATGGAAAATTCATTTTTTTTTATAAAAATTCACTTAAAATCATTTAGCTATGTTTATCTTATATGGTAAATTTAATTCTAACATCTGTATGTTTTGCTGTTCTGGTTGAAAATTTTAACTATCTTGGTCATCTGATATGTTTCATTAGAATTTTTTTTTAAAAAAAAAAAGATCACATTAGAATCATTGAGCATATACCACTGGTTCATTTTCCATTACACTGTTAAACCTATAGTTATAAATATAATAAGTTGAGACACTGGACCACAACTGGTGAAAATTTTTTGAAGTTTGAAATTTGACTGAAGTAAGGGATGCTGTAATCCCGTTATATTGAATTTTTATAAGAAGTGTATGAACTTTTAAAAGTAAATAATTGCCCTTTCATATAAATTGGTAGCATTTATGCATCTAAAAACATTAAACTTTAAATGTCATGAAAACTGGATTCCTGTGTAGTTTTGGAACATCTGTATAAATGCTATGTGATTTGGCTTCATTTCTGTTGCTGTAATGTAGTACCTGAACATGAAGCAACATACAGGAGTAAGTGGCTTATTCCATTTAGTAATTCCAGCTATTGTGCATCATGAGGAAGTCAAGGCAGAAACTTCAATCACCTAACCACATCAATTTTACAATGAAGAGCAAAGAAATGAATGAATGTTTGCTTGTTTGTGCTCAGCTCAGTGGTTCCATTCTTACATCATTCAGAAACCTTGCCTAAGAAATATCACCAGCCTTAGAGTGCAAACTTGTACAGCCATTTTGGAGATCAGTGTGGCAGTTCCTCAGGAAAATGGGCATAGGCCTACCACAGGACCCGGCAGTCCATTCTTAAGCACATACCCAAATGATCCACATCCATGCAACAAAAGCATCTGTTCAACTATGTCTGTAGCAGCATTGTTTGTAATAGCAAGAACCTGGAAGCAACCTAGATGCCCCTCAACTGAAGAATGGGTAAAGAAGATGTGGCACATTTACACAATGGAATACTACTCAGAGGAAAAAAACAATGGAATCTTGAAATTTACAGGCAAATGGAGGGAACTTGAAGAAACCATCCTGAATGAGGTAACCCAGTCACAAAAAGAGGAACATGTATGTACTCACTCATATATGGATTATAGACATAGATCAAAGGATCACCAGCCCATAATTCACATCACCAGAGAAACTAGGTTATAAGAAGTATTCTAAGAGATTTATACAAGGTCCCTCACAAAAGGGGAAAGGGACAATATCTCCTGAACATATTGAGAGTGGGAAACAGAGGAGTGGAGAGGGAGCTAGGAGAAAGAGAAGGGGAGAAAATGAAAGCACGTGGGGCTAGGAAGATTGAGTCAGGGAAGAAATACATAAGAGAGAGAGAGAGAGAGAGAGAGAGAGAGAGAGAGAGAGAGAGAGAGAGAGAGAGAGAGAGAGAGAGACCATAAAAGAGGGAGCTGTTATAGGTTTGGAGAGAGAACTGACTCTAAAGAAAGGACCAGAGACCTACTTGGATGACCCCAACTAACAATTTGAGCAACAGTGAAAAGGCTACCATAAATGCCCTTATCCACCATCATAGAGCCCTCATCTAGCCTATCTAAAGGAAACAGAAGCAGACACCTATAACTAAACACTGAGCCAAACTGGAATCCAGATGCAGAGAGGGAAGACAAGACCAGGCTACAGAAACACATAGCTGACCTGAACTAGGAAGAAGTAATGGATCCCCAGACTGATAGCTGGGAATCCAGCATTGGACTGACTCAGACACCCTGAACATGGGTTCTCAGGAAGAAGGTCTGGGCAGTATAAGGGACCACTGACAGTGGATCCAGGATGTATCCCTGGTGCACAAAAGGACTTTGGGAGCACATTCCCCATGGAGGGATACTCCCTCAACCTAGAGGCAGGAGGAAGGGCCTAGTCCCTACTCCAAATGACTTGACAGATTTTGTTGATTCCTCCTGGAAGGCATCACCCTCCCTGTGGAGTGGGGGTGGGTGGGGTGGGATGGTGATTGGGGGCATAGGAGGAAGAGGGAACTGGGATCGTGATGTAAAATGAAAAAATAAATAAATAAAAAATAAATATTTGTGTGAAAAATAATATATGGATAATATGTATTTATTATTTTGCCATTGTTCTTATTTAGTTAATGTGTATAATGTAGGACAGATTTAAACTTTTAATAGATACTGAAGAAATTTTGTGGAATGTCTTGTTATCTTTATCATTTTTAATTTAAAATGAAAATTAATATTCACTTAAACAAAAAAGAAAAAGAAATGTCACCAGCCACATTGAACTGGGTCTTCCTACATTAACTTAAGACAGTCCACTGGACTCAGCCTCACGCCAACCCAATTGTATAGTTTGTACTTGAGATTCTCTGTCCAGGTAATTCTAGGTCATGACAAACCCAATTGTATAGTTTGTACTTGAGATTCTCTGTCCAGGTAATTCTAGGTCATGACAAGTTGACAATTTAACTATCACACTGTATTTTACTCATTTTTTTGTGTGCCTGGCACAATAGATTAGTAGTTTCTCATTCAAGAGATAAAGACATCTATTATAGTCCAAACAGTTCAGTATATACAATATCACTACAGTGTTTTACTAAATATGTTTATAACCATTAGTAATTTTAAAAAATGAAAAAATTTCATATTAAAGCATTAGAAATATGTAATTGGTATTCTACAGTATTTAGTGTGTTTCCATCCATTGCACTATTATCTTCTTATGCATTCAGATTATTCTCATTAGGAAGTAGTAATCTCTCCATGTTAACTCATAGATCAGTACTAGTCATCTAAGAAAGTTTCATTCTGTTTTAAATCAAAATATGGTCCAGTCTTACCATGTATACTTCTAATATGATTTGGAATTAGGCATTTTCAAGAAGACCTGGCAGATGATATAATAAGACCACAGAACTGGAAAATTAATTATTATTAAGTTGATCTTGGTTCCTATGCCTTCTCAGTGAGCAGAAATGAGAAATGTTTATGTACATACAAATATACATGCATATATGCATACATAAAACATTAAGAGACTATAAGGTTTTTTAAACTTCCTTATTTTGTGTGTGTGTGTATGTATAAATCAATTTTCTACCTTCTAAAATAATTATTAATGATATTATGCAGGTGTAACAGAATGATACATGACTTTTTCGTTTTGTCATAAAGCATACAGAAGAGATTAATACCATGTAATACAAGTAGTGGTTGCTAAAAATACTTTTGAGTTTATTTTTCACAGTTCTTTGTGTTATGTCCACATTACATGGTGGTGTTAAATTATTATCTTGTATGATTATGCTATTAGTAGGGTATATACATCATTATGACACTAGTAGAATACTCATTTAAATGGTATTTACTTTCTTAAGAGATTCCCTTTGAAAATTGAATGGATAATAATAGCCTTTGATTCTGGAAAGGTAGATAAATGATGAAATTTAAATCCAGTGCTACTGAAACAGGAGTAAGAAATGGCATGGGGTATCCAGGAAAACTCCCAGCATTGTCCAAATTATGTCTTCCCAATACAGTTGTGTTCAAAAATAATTTCTATACCATTAAATTCTTCTAAATCTAGACAATATTATAAGTTCATTTTCCTTACATAAATGTCTTAATTTGGTTTCTCTGTATATATAATTCATAATTAATTATGAAGAGTTGACTTTGTTTTAAATATATACAGACACTTTAAAGAATATGTTGGTAGACACACTTTTCTCGTATAGCACAAGAGTCTCATTCCTATGTTTTACCCTTATATTATAAAATGAATCAACCTCATTTTTCCTCATAAAACCATGTCCTAATATTCCAGGTAAGGTGACATATGCCTTTAATTATAGCTACTGATAAACATGGGGCAGCCAGACTGGGCGATATATCAAGACTCATTAGAAAAAAAAAAAAAAAAAAAAAAAAAAAAACCCTTGCAATTAGTAAATATGCTCTTCTGGTATGAGTATATACCTAAAGAGTATCTGAAGAAAGTATTGTACTTAAACAATATTATAAAAAATGTAGGTTGTCTTTTGTAAAATGAATTTAGAGTAAACAATATTATATGAATATATAACAGAGTAGAATATGGATTTTTGAGTAATGTACAAAATTAAGTATTAAGTAATGGTTAATACTTAATTTTGTATTTTTAAGTAAAAGTAGTAGATTTTTCTTTTGTCAATTAAAAAATTGATGCCAAATCTTGGCCTCCCTCTCTGCATCTGGATTCCAGTTTGGCTTAGTGTTTAGATATGGGTGTCTGCTTATGTTTCCATCAGCTGCTAGGTGAGGGCTCTATGATGGTGGATAAGTAAGTCATCAATCTCATTATCCAGGATGGGCATATATGGTAGACTTTTCACTATTGTTCAAATTGTCAGTTGGGGTCAGTCTTGTAGGTCTCTGGACATTTCTCTAGAGCCAGTTTTCTCTTGAAACCTATAATGACTTCCTCTTTTATGGTATCTCTCTCTTTTTTTCTCTCATCTATTCCTCCCCTGACTCAATCTTTCTAGTCCCACATGCTTTCCTTTCCTCCCCATCTCTTTCTCCTAGCTTGCTCTCCACTCACTGACCCCCACTCCCAATATGATCAGGAGATCTTATTCCTTTCCCCTTATGTGAGGGACCCTGTATGAATATCTTAGAATCCTCCTTATATCCTAGTTTCTCTGGTGGTGTGAATTATAGAGTGGTGATCCTTTGCTCTATGCCTATAATCCATATATGAGTGAGTACATACCATGTTCCTCTTTTGTGACTGGGTTACCTCATTCATGATGGTTTCTTCAAGTTCCCTCCATTTGCCTGTAAATTTCAAGATTCCATTGTTTTGTTTTTTTTTTCCTCTGAGTAGTATTCCATTGTTTTTTTCTGCTGAGTGGTATTCCATTGTGTATATGTGCCACATCTTTATCCAGTCTTCAGTTGAGGGGCATCTAGGTTGCTTCCAGGTTCTTGCTATTACAAATAATGCTGCTACAGACATAGGTGAACAGATGTCATTGTTGCATGGATGTGAATCATTTGTGTATATGCCTAAGAGTGGGATTGCTGGGTCCTGTAGTAGACTGATAACCATTTTAGGGACCTGCCATATTGATCTCCAAAATGACTGTACAAGTTTGCACTCCCACCAGCAGTAGAGGAGTTTTCCCCTTTCTCTACCTCCTCTCAATCATAAGTTATGATTGGTGTTTCTAATTTTAGCCATTGTGGCAGGAGTAAGATGGTATCTCAGAACTGTTTTGATTTGCATTTCCCCAATAGCTAAGGATGCTGAACACTTTCTTAAGTGTCTTTCAGCCTTTTTGATTTCCTCTATGGGTCTGTACCCCATTTTTAATAGTGTTATTTGGAGCTAATGGGCCCTCAGACTGATAGCTGGTTATCCAACATTGGACTGACTCACACCCCCTGAACATAGGTTTCAGTTCGAAGGCCTGGGCAGTGTAAGAAACCTCTGACAGTAGAACCAGGATGTATCCCTAGTGCACAAAAGGATTGGGAGCACATTCTCAAGGAGGGTTACTCCCTTAAGCTAGAGGCAGGAGGGAGAGCCTAGTCCCTACTCCAAATGACTTAAAGATTTAGATTACCCCTCCTGAAAGGCATCACCCTCCTTGTGCAGTCTGGGAGAATGGGGTGGGAGCGTGGTTGGGGGGCATGAGAAGGTGGGAAAGAGAGAGGGAACTGGGATCAATATGTAGAATAAGAAATATAAATAAATAAATAATATTTTTTGAAAAATTGATGCCAAGCAAGAGTAATATATTGTAACTACATATGTGTTGATCTCTGGGCCACACAGCTTATCTCATTTTCTCACCTAATTCTCAGATCACTCTTATTGGTTCATTATTAACACATATCATGTCTGTGGCCAGTTTACACATTTCTTGAAGAAATTGACAAACATTAGGTTTCTAAGCAGTTTTCTTTTCATCTTGTGGCTTCTTGTTTATCTAACATTTCAGATAAAAATGTAGTTGTCTTTTAAAATAAATCTTTACAATTTCAGAGATTCAAATTTATGTAAGAACTATAAACCTTCTTTTTAAATATATAATATAAAGTAGATGGTAGCTTATGTCATTAAAAATGTGAAGTATGAAACTTTGATATGAATGTTGAAAAAAATGTTTTCTTATTAACTGTCTAACCTTCATAAATCAATGGTTAAAATCTTCGAGAAATTTTGACAGATTCATTTATCACAAGTAACATTTTAGATAGAAAATATCTAATAACTTTTTAAAATGTTTCAGAAAGTTGTCTTAATATCTATTTACTTTTGTTGTATGTGTTTAACGTTAGTCAACGAGAAAATACACTTTAAGACAAAATTACGAACCATCTAACCTTACCATTGGTTCTAATTGGGCAATTAAAAAAAATAAACTTTCCAGATTATTCCCATTCTTGTTTTAGTTTTTACTTGAATTGACAAGAAGTTTTCTTTGTACATGTCCTAAAAACATATTTTAAATGGATATCAATTTTTCAACATGTTTGTTCTTGTTTACAGGATTGCACTGTATATGAAACTGAGAATAAAATTCTTCATGTGGTAAGTAGATTTGGATATATTTTATCATCATTAGATAATATTTACTAACAGTTAAAAGAATATGACTTGCAAAGTGTTCCATAATAAAAAAAAAGTTCTACTATCCTACATTAGTTAAATATATGTTTTAGGAAACCTATAAAAGAATCAAAACATGTTAGTTTTGGTCATCTTGTTTTAGCTAAAAAGAAAAATATGACCTAATATATGAATATTATGAGGCAAAATTTGAGTCAAATAAAATTATCTTGAAACCAGAATTTAAAAAGAAGAACTTTTCTCTTTAATTTATGCTTTTAAATATATCACAACAAGGAATATTTTTCAATAATGTGAGTAATTCATCACTATATTCATTTGGATGGTACATTTTCTATGACAATCAAACTACTTTGCTCTTACCTTATACAACCAGGCTTCTAGCTGGTAATTTGTCAGTATTTGTTGAATCCATTAATTTATTTTTTTACATTTGTTTATTATATCGATGATGGGTAAGGTATGAATACATGCATTTAGATATCAGAGGGAAACTTTGCAATCTCATTGGAATTTTGCTGATATTTTATTTTGAAAAGTGAGATATTGTTATATTACATTCAGCGATGAGGTATCTCTTGTTAGCAAATACCTTGCTTTTTTACTTATTGTAAACCTACTCTGTAATGTTTTGATATTTTCTTTACTTCTGCTAAGAGAACATGGCACTTGTGCAGTTATTATGTGGTAATAAAGATCCATATGCCTTGTTCATGATTTTGGGATTTATTATTCATTTTAATACTCACAAAAATATATTTCAGGAGTGAGACATATGTAAAATATTTTTCCTAAATATGTGGGGGAGGTAAACATGAACTCAGAATGGCAGAAATGCTGAGTTAATGCTCTTCCCTTCACTCTATAGCAGTGATGACATTTATCATTTCTTTAGGGTGGTCTCAAGAAAGAACAACTAATAAATTCTTCTCTAATTTGGTCTAGGAAGAAAAAATAACTACCCTAATTCTTTTTAGGTATTATTATCCTTGCATTCTGGAGAACAGGCAGGAAAAAATATTTATTTATTTAAGATATATACATACTATACACACACACACACACACACACACACACACACACACTGACCTCGAACTCAAAGAAACTCAAAGAAACATGCCTGTTTCTGTGTCCTGGATGTTGGGATTAAAGGTGTGCACTACCAAAAAAAATTACTATTCACAATTACTATCTGAAATTGTTCAGGAATATATAACTTATGAATAAATTATATTAATATCCTAAAATATTCATTGGCCAGTATTAAAGGAAAGAGTCTACATTATAAGTGCTAAGTAAATTATAAGCACAAAACTATTAAAATTTTAAAAGTGAATATTCTGGAATAATAGTATTTATTATATTTGCTTAGAAAGATGAAAGCTAAATTTTTATCTTCAAGTAATTTCTTGTTTTTAATTCATCTACAGTATTCTTGTGATGAAAACAAGAAAATTTTATATTTTTTGTAGTGCTTTACCATTCCAAACTATGTTCCTCCTTTTCCTTCTTTTCCACTCTCTCCTCTCTCCTCCTCTACTTCCTTCTCTGTTCCCTCTACCTCTCTGTGACCCTCTCTCCTCTTTTCTTCTTTCTAGCTCCTTTTCCCTCAACCTATTTTTATTTATTTAACTTTGATAATAAATTTGATTACTTTCTGCTTATTAGGTTATTTATTTTATTCTATAAATAGTTTGTGTAATTTTTCATATCTGCAAGTTTATTAATTTTTCTAAATATCCAGCCAATCTGAGATTCTTATACATTATCAACTGTCTAGACTAAAGGAGACATGGCCAACAATTGTATATAACAGAAGAGCCTGGGAAAGGAAGTAAAGAACTCAGTTTAGTCTTTGCCTTATCATTGATAGGATGTATTATATAATTATCCTACACCTTAAAAATTATTTAAGTACTCATATAGCAGCATTCCCCATGATGTAATAAAAGTGATCATATTTAATCTTTAAAGATTTCTTGAATGCAGTAGAATGCTAATGACTTTCAAATTCATACAGAAATTCACTGATCTGTGAAAGGGCAGCTTTTATCAATGATAACCCAGAATCCTCTCGTAAAGCTGCTATCTTTGTCCAAATGTAAATTGAATTTTTCTGTGCTTAAAATTTCATTGTGCCTATGACATTTAAGCATATAAGTTCTAGTTAGTCTCATTAATATGATTTCTAATAATTGAGTTTTCTAGATGAAAAGCATTATGATGCTGCTTGACATATATTGCAATTAATATCATCCTGCTAACTTGGCCTCAATTCACCCTTTGTAGTCAACCTAAAGATGTATGGTAACAGTTACTGAGCCAGAAATTGTTTTCTAGAGTGTTTTATTCGATTTCAACACTTCGATTATTAGAAACATTAGACACTATTTTAACTATAAATTAATCTTTCTAGACTAAAGAGATGGCACTTGCTCATCTTGCAGAGGATGTGGGTTTGGTTCCAAGCATCTATATTGTAGTTCCAAATCATCTGTAACTCTGGTCCCATGGGATTCAATACCTTATTCTGGCCTTCTCAGGCAAGAGGCACACAACGTGTTGCACAGATATCCACACAAGCAAAACACTCGCATAAAATAAAAATAAATAAATCTTAAAAATGATAATTCCTCTATAACTGTTTACCCATACCAAAAGTACAAAGGAGACATACAAGTATGATATGACAGAAGTAGAAAATATTTGCCTTTCCTAGAACAAAAGGAGAAACTTGTCTTCTTAAAAAAAAATTACCCTACATAAAGATAAAATGGTATGATGTTTATAGACAGTGAATGAGACAGTATTCTAGTATTCTAGGTGTAAGTATTCTAGGTGATGTTATACTTGCTGAACTTATTGCACATTGCAGAATACTTTAATATTTAGACTGACTCAGAGGGTGTAGTCATCGTCCTCATAAAGTATTTGTTTATATTGAATACTAATGTAATATAGTAGAAAGGGCACTGATGAGAGATTTAAAAAAATCAGTGTCCCAACTCCAGTTGACACTATCTGTGAACAAGCTGAAATTAGCCTTTCTAATTAACTTGAGGGATTGAACTAGCTATAATTCCTTAGATCTCAATGCCACAGCTATTTTATGATAAACTCACAAAATCATGTGAAAGCAAGTAGCCACATAAAGTGGTAAGTTTGAGGCTAATCTTTTTTAGTCCTGTTCAATTATATTGAAAAGTAATTTTAAAACAACTTAGCTCTACTTTTAAAAATCTAGTATCTTTGAGAACATACAGAATGGGACCAGAATCAGTTTAGAAACAGAAACTGCACATTGACTTAAACAAGGGAAGTGTGGTACAAATTATGATTAACTTATATCAGGAATATCTGGAATCCTAAGCCATTTCTGAAATGTAAGAGAAATGATAACCTTATCTAGGCAGAGCACTCATCCCCAGGGCTTAGAATGTGTGATTGTATCCTCATAGGTTTTCATAGAACAGAGCTAGCACACCATTGCCAGAACAGGAGACAAAACTTTTTGCTATGTAGGCAGATGAAGATGTCACATGGGAGATGTTATAGCAAGAGTTTGGTTGCTGCTGTAGTATAAGAGTTCAAGAGAGCTTGTTAAGATAGCCTCAAGAAGATAGACTCTAAACAGAGCTGCAAAGTTGCTGGGAGTTTTGCATAGATGATCTAGGTGTGTGGGTGGAGCAGAACATTACCTGTAGTCCATTGAGTGTCCTCTGCTTGGGAACCCACCACAAACTTGCCTGCCACTGCTTTCTAATCACAAAACAGCAGGTAAATAGAATAGATCTAGTTCTGGTTTCTAGCTTAGATTGTATCCACATGCTAATGCAGAGAAGTAGGTACTGTCTTATTAAAATCTGTATGTATGACAGAACTTAGACACTTGGCAGGATTAAGGAATTGGCCAATATCATGCAGCTATTGAGTTGTAAACAAGGATTCAATCCCAAGCTCTTCATCAATCTCATATGGTTGCCCTTTTATGAGAACAAAAGTCCAATTCTGTGGCTCAAAAATGAATGTGTATTATTTCAATGGTGTTTTGTTTATAATTTTCCATTTGTATCTATGGTGGGCAGGATTCTAAGATCGCCCAAGATTTATGTTCCTGGCATATAATTAGTAATTCTTGATTGTATTTGTGGTCAGATGCCACAATGAATTCCAGTTCAACATTACCAGGATTTATTCTATGAAAAAAGTGAAGGGATTTTTTTTCCAGATATGTTTAAAACCCTTTATCTTTTGACTTGGATATCATAGGAAAAGAGAAATTATCTTTGGTGAACTTAACCTTTTGTAAGCCCTTTAAAAATGTCTCAAAGAAGACAAAAAGTCTTCTGTTGTTCTTGCAAAAGCCAGACACCTCATTATAAGGTGTCCTATGAAGTGTTTCATGTAATCAAGACCTGAGGGCAACTCTTTGGAGCTAAGAATAATCCCTGGATGATGAGAAGAAAGAAACTGGAGATCTCAGTAGTATATCCACATGGAAATGAGTCTACTAATGACCTAATTGGACATGAAGCAGTCTCTTTTCTTCTTAAGCCTTTCTTTTGGATATTTAGCCCTGTTGACATCTGACAGGCTTATGAAAACATGATCTGCAAAGTAGGGACTGGGTCCAGTATCTGGATACCTATCTCACAGAAACTGGGAAATAAAAGTGTGTTATTTTAAGCCCCTGAGCCTATGATGCTATGATGATTTGTATCCATTTAAAATTTAAATTTAAACTCAGAAAAGCCAAAAAACTTGAAAAATTTTAAATAAACCAAAATAGACTAGTAATCAAGAGAGAATAATTATGAAAACATTTCTTTGATCACATAAATCTAAATGTTGAATACTATATTTCCACCTCTAGTTTATTTGTGAGGAGTTGGCAAGTCAGTGGAAGACAAGTACTTTATTAAGCATCATGGTTTGTGGGGTTTTTGCTTTGACTATTCCTTTAATTCTGTCAACTTGTACAGGTTGTTTGACCTCTTAGGATCCCCATGTGTCATTTAGGAAGATTGCACAAAATGTTTTCAGTTATGTTTATTGAAATTCTATGACCATGAGGATTTCAACAATTAGAAGCTTAAGTGACAGAGTAGATGCTGTCAATAGCTGTCAGGACCTACACATTTCAGTGTAAGAATTTAGAAGGAAAGATTATTTAAGTGCTGTGAGTTTTCAGTTAGTATCTTTAACTCCAAAGTTCTTATGGGTTTTTGCTTCTTATATGTTTTCAGGAACTACAAGTGTACCATGCTTAATGTTTATGATGCTAAGATTATAACCTAAAATAACCAGAAACACTATTCCAAACTATGGATTCCGGAAGCATTGTATTTGGTATTTACTTCACAGAGCATATACTCTGTGATTGTTGACTATATTAATGGCTTTAATGCAGGCATGATTATGGTCATGGAAGGTCCATTTCATCTTATTGTGCATTTTTCTCTCTTACTATATTTTGTAACAAGAAAAATGACAAGAAGGTTTCAGAGCATTAGAAAAATGAGTTTATATGAATTTTATTTACTTCTATCTGTTGTTGATTCGTGATGATATTTGAATCAGTCCTTTCTAGACATAGATATAATTTTGAGATCACTTTAAAATTTATTATTCTATTACATTGTTTTTAAGTTAAAAATGTCTTTCAATTGTCATCACTCATCTAAATAATAATTATTCCTGTGTTGGGAAATATGTATATGAAATAAAACTTTTAAATAGCAACTTAAATTTTATTCCTGAAGTTTATTCTGTCAGAGTTATCTATGATTGATTGTACCTTATATTTTAATGATGTACTGTAAGTAGACATACAGAATTTCTAACTAAATGCCCAGTGAGATGGCTCATTGGGTAAAGATGGTTGCCAGAAAGCCTGACAAATTGATCTTGATCCCTCGTGGAAAACAACAAATTTCCAAAAGTTGTCCTCTGATTTCCACATGCTTGCCATGGTGTGCATGTGTGTGTACTTGTAAGTGCATGTATGGGTCTGTGTGTGTGTGTGTGTGTGTGTGTATGTGTGTATGCATGTACTCATATACTCACAAATAAATGTGGTAAAATGAATTTCTAGTTCAACAAATATCTGTTAATTTCTAGAACACTAAATATTATATTTATATTTCCAAATGAAATTTGCCCTTTAGAATTCTCACCATCATTTGAGTGGATGTATGTTTTATACAAATTTCATCCCAAAGTGACAGAGGTTCAGGCTAGATATATACTCAACTACTCTAATATCCAAATGAAATAGTAAAATAAAAGCATACTCCATTGTCTACACTGTTATAATTTTAAAAATGTTTATATTCGTAACTAGCATTTCCCACAATAAAACTTACTCTTTTCAATGTAACTGACAATAAATCTGAGTTATTTAAATTCTGTTTGTGTTAAATCATGTATTTCATATGTATGCTATTTGCTGATTTCTTAATTTATTGTGGTTTTGTATTTTATAATCTTTGTCATTTGTATTTATGTATAGAAATGAAAAGTAGAAGTTGCTTTTGGTAAAGCCTTTTGTTTAACCTGATGAGCCTGAGTTTTTGTTTTTTTTTTTTTAAAGGTCAGATGGATAAGATGTTTCCACTTTACTTACTCCAATGTATTCTAAAGAATATTAAGCAGAAGAATAGTTATTTTAAATACAAAAATATTCAAGTAACTTAATCATGTCTGGGTATGTTCTATAGTTAATGTAAGACTTTTCCATCTCTAACCTTTCCACTGGGGTTTATGTTTAGATCACTTGATACATTGCCATTTAAAAATATAATAGGTACAACTTTATGTATTAACCTAATATATCAGATAAGTTCAGAGATAATGAATAAATGTTATACCTTATTATTGGTTAATCAAATGAGGCTGTTTTGTGACTTCTCTAAAGTGCTTTATAATAATACTATGCCAAACATGTTCTTCCCAGAGCTTCCTTTCCCCCTTAGAACTTTTATATTAAAATAGACAAGCTGATTCACAAGAACATATGTGGGTGGTATTCTATACTCTAAGATTACAAACTATTAGTTATATGTATTCATGTTTGATATTAACATAAACTATCCAGTAGAAAAATAACCTGGAAGACTAATGCGGTCACCACAGACCAAGTAAAACCTAGTGGCAATGGAGTCTTACACCTTATTTCCTACAAAACAGTAACTCCTCCAATAAAGAATAAAAAAAAAAACTGTTGATTTGATCTTATCCTAATTCAGATCAAATGAGATATATTTGCAACATTAAGATATGAGTGGTAAGTGGGGTACAGCGAAAACTGATAGATGACTGGAATATAAATGTTCCCTGCCTCACAAGGGTTCTGATTAAGATACATTTCTGACTAGTCATCGAAGAGTGAAGAAACAGGTTGAGCTTGTTGCAAATTTTGCCTGATGGAGTTAGGAAGTTTATACAAAGGTAAACTTGATCCAGAAAGTCATGAAAAATGTAGGAAGATTTAACCAAACAAGTAATACATCGTTCAGAAACCTTGATCCGTTTTTGAACCTTTTCTGATCATTATTTAAAGAATCCAGATTTTAATATTATTTAGAATTTAGTTAAATACAATTTGAATTAAATTAAATCTCAATATCGAGGTTTTCAGTTTATCAAAATTGTTGGGTAGCAAGTTAGGCATGATGCATCAAATGATATAAATAATACATAACTATAACTTGGATTAGCACCCAGAAACACAGTTCATGTAATTTTAACTTTAAAATTATAGGTAGATACTTTTTGTGTATTATGTGTACCTGGTGACCTTTTGTACAAGAATTAAGTATGGTGATCAGGGGACATGAGAGGGTGGTTGGGAGGTGTAACGAGTATGGTTTTTCTGCCCGCCGACGCCCGGTCTTGTCCTGCCGCTGTGCCAGCCCCAAATAACACACAGAGACTCTGTATTTGATACAATACTGTTGGCCTGGTTACTTGTTTCTTATCTGTTAGCTCTGCCTTAATTATTAACCCATTTTTGCTGATCTATGTATTTCTCTTACCGGGGAGCCGGCGGCATACTGCTTTCTCCAGACTCTCCATCTTGACCCTCCTTCCTACTTCCTATTTCCTCCTTGTCTCCTAGTCCCTCCTATCTTCCTTTCCTATTGGCCAACAGTGCTTTATTATTAACCAGTATGAGAAACATATACAGAATGACATCTCCCATCATCTCCTCTTTTCTGTCTAAATAAAAACAAGGGTTTTAACCTTAACATAGCAAAATATATCACATAACAGTTATCAAATAAGAATCACAGTTAACACTATTTAGTCCATTAACATTTAGCAAGATTTGAAGAAAATATTCCATCATCTATCATATCTTTGTGTGTCTAAAGTCTAAGTAACTTATCTTTAATACTAAGGAAAACTGTAACCATAACTCTCTGTCTTCAAGTCCCTCAAAGACCACAGAAGGATAGTATAAACTCTAGAAATGACAGGGACAACTCACTGCCTGGTCACCCGAAGTTCTTTTGTAATCTTCCATCTTCAGCCCATAGGCCATAGTGTGTCTGGCAGACTCTTCAGCAACACAGGAAACTTTAAACTGTCTTCTTGTATTGGCAGTTTGTCAGTCACTTTTCTCTGTGTCCTGCATACTGTCTCGAAGACTCTTCCATGAAGCAGGATCTCTGTAGCAATGTCCATCTTGAATCAGCAGTCACTTTTCTGTGGGTCCTGCATGTCCAGTATATACAGCATAAAGTCAAACAGTCCAGACAAGAGCAGTATCTTGTCCAAATGGCTAGTCTTGCCATATTGGAAGTAAACTCCATAATGAGTTTCTTCAATGTCCATCTTCATCTTCCTTTTTGACGCAGGTGGTGTTGCCAGGAACAATTATGTCTCATTGTCAAGAAAAACCCTAAACCATTTTAAATGCCATATTCTGTAGGTCTTTGAAAGATTTGAAGAATATCTATCTATCTCAAATACATCTGCATATCTAGAAAACCTAACTCACCTAGCTATGTTTTGACTATTATAGGTAACTATCTAAAATCTGTACTAAATTATACATTACATTTTTAAATGAGCTATATAAACACAATACATAAACAAGAAGAGAAATATACATATACAACATTGACCTTAAATTGTATCAATAAATGAAAATCCATTCCAAAACAAAGTATTCATATCTATACCATAATTCCCTTTTTACCTTTAAAAAGAATTGGCTATGATCATTAACCATTTATAACCAAGTCCATTTAAATGAAAACAAACATTTATAAACAATATTTGGGAATTTGGGCGTCGTTCTTTCCAAACTACTTCCTGCTGACAGGGGGCGCTGTCATGGGGATCCTAAGAAGATGCAGAAATCCTGGCTCTGTCTCCCAATTGCTGGGATTAAAGGTGTGTGCCACCACACCCAGTTCCTCTTTGTTTATTTAAAACCATTTTTTTGTTTCCCAAGCCTATGTATTTTTTTAAAACACAGTGTAAACTTTTAGCACCTTTTGTTAACGTGAATATGTCTCTACTGTAAATCTTTATCTTTTTTTTTTTTTTTGGTTTGAGTCTTTATCTGTTAAACAACAACATTGTTAAAATGAAAGTCTTTGTTTTTGCCGCGGTTTACCAAAGATGGTGGCGGGTACTTTTACTGTCAGCATTGAGAGCTGTGCTCACCGCCTTGGTCTGCAGTGCCACCCAGAAAGCATTTTAAGTGGAAGTTCTTACTAGCCACGTGGGCGCCATTTGTAACGAGTATGGTTTTTCTGCCCGCCGACGCCCGGTCTTGTCCTGCCGCTGCGCCAGCCCCAAATAACACACAGAGACTCTGTATTTGATACAATACTGTTGGCCTGGTTACTTGTTTCTTATCTGTTAGCTCTGCCTTAATTATTAACCCATTTTTGCTGATCTATGTATTTCTCTTACCGGGGAGCCGGCGGCATACTGCTTTCTCCAGACTCTCCATCTTGACCCTCCTTCCTACTTCCTATTTCCTCCTTGTCTCCTAGTCCCTCCTATCTTCCTTTCCTATTGGCCAACAGTGCTTTATTATTAACCAGTATGAGAAACATATACAGAATGACATCTCCCATCAGGGAGGGAGGAAGAGGGAACTAGGATCGATATGGAAAATAAAAATAAAAGGTGAATTATTAAAAAAAAGAATTAATTACCAGTTGACATTCTCCCACTTTATGTTTTCCTCCTTAAAAAGTTATACTAGGGGCTACAAAGATGGCTCAGTGAATAAGAGTGAGGTTAGTTTCCAGTACCCATGGTGAGTAGCTCACAATTGCCTGTAATCGAGCTGTAGAGACATCTGATGCCTCTGAGGGATCAGCACTAATGTTCACACAAACACATAATAAAAAATCAAATGAAACATTTAAAAAATTATAATAACTGGTGATTTGTTTGTTACGTACACCATGTGTTTACCATAACTTTTCTTTTTCACTTCCAGTGTAAAACTCTTTCTGGAGTCTGTGACCACATCATATCCCTGTCATCAGATCCTCTGGTTTCACAGTCTGCTCACCTGGAAGTGATTCAGCTGGCAAATATTAAGCCAAGTGAAGGGCTGGTAAGGGACACTATGTTTATCAAAGCCATCATCCATCAGCACAAAGCAAATGATAGGGACAAAGAAGCAGTCTCTAAATGTAGAAGTCTAGGAATTTCTACAAAGACTCACCTTTCTTTTCATTTCCTGTAGAGATGAATGAAGGTAGTAGAAGAGTGTCATAAAAACACCTTTAAAAGATAAGCCAATAAAAAGAGAGACATTAAGGGGAATTTCTAAACTATCCTATTTAATTGGGTTGTCATTGGTTGCATTCTTTTACCAATTAAAATTTCTTAGCTTAAGGACATTTAATTAAGAGTTTTACAATAAGCACAGTGTTACCTGCCATTCAAGTAGGAATTTTCTGCGTTTGTTTTACTTTGATTTAACCTGCTTTTAATAGGTCTTCCTTCCCCTTCGGTAAGTAGGGAAAGAAGAGTGACAGTTTTGTGTGTGGGTCCATGTGTAATATATATGTGTGTATGGGCAGGCATACCTATGTATGCACATGTTGGGGCCAGGATTTAACATTGAGCATTTTACTCAGTTGTTCTCTCCAAATTGAAACAAGAGTAACTTACTGACTGGACTAACTAACTTATTAGTCTGACTAGCCAGCAAGCACCCTGATACATCTACATCCTGTCTCTCCCAGCACTGGGATTATAGACAAGTTCCACCATACTTGACATTCTGTGTGGGTGCTGGGGATCTGAACTCAGGTCTTTATACTTACATAGTAAGCACTTTACCCACTGAGCCATCTCCCCAGACATTATAATGTATATGAATTGCATGCCTTCCATTTTTTACATCTCTTATTATAAGAATTGAATAAGCAACTGGATAGTGCTACCACTAGACTAACATTCATGAACAGCATTGATAAATTTTTATTATATTAATAGTATGTTCAACTAGATAAAAGTCTTAATTATAAATTAAAAGCTCTCAAGGGAGAGCTTTTCAAATACCACTGTAGAAAGCAAGTATATAAAATTGATATGGATGAGAAAGACACAGATACACTAAACAGAAACTGGCTGAAGTGCATTTAACCACAGTATACTTATTAAACATTAGTTTCATCTGATGGTGTTCTTAACTTTTTCCCCGTACATAATGATAGTCTAGAAAAGAGAAACCTTGGGGAAAAAAGCATATTCATAATGATCTCTAAGTAATTTTTTAATGTTTTTTTTACACACATATGTCTGTATGTCTTTGTAGTTATGTGTGTAACTGTTTCAGAGAGGAAAGCCTTTGTTGACCACTAGTGACATTTAGTTTTAGGCTGTTCTTGTATTCTGTACAGTGACATTTCTCCTGCTATGTGGCAAGTTTACTCTAGGTATTTACAGTTTCTAGTGTTCTTGTTTGTTTGTTTGTCTGTCTGTCTTTTAGTTTGATTGGTTGATTTGCTTTCAGTTAATTTGATTTTATAAGTATTGCCTTGAAAAGATGAAAATCAAATATAGCATCCTGATTACATAGCATCTTGCTAAGTTGTAAGTACTATACCTACAATTGGCTTAATTTCAAAGCTTATTTTTGATATTTTTAAGTTTATATTAAGAAACATTTATGATTTAGAATTCTCATTGCATCATTTCCCCCTTTATCTGAAGTTTACTTTCTGTGGTTTCAACTAACATGATCAACTGCAATCCTAATATATTAAATAGAAATTCCAGAAGCAAACAATTATTACATTTGAAATTGCATACCATTTTGACTAGTGTGATTAAAATCTCATACCAACAGATCTGAGATGTGTAATACTATTGTCCAGCTTAGCCAAACTATATATGATATCTATATGATATCTACTCATTAGCTCTTTTAATAGCACTTGAGATTATGAAATTGTCAGTCATGATATTGCAAGATCTTATATTCAGTCAACTCTTACTTAACTTGTAAATAACCCCAATGTATACAAATAGTGGTACTTACAAATAAGATATGCTAAGAAGAAGCCATAAAATGATGCCTATAACTGAAAAATTGAAAATACATGATACTTTGAGAGAAGGAAATTACATTTGTTACCATTATTTCAGTATATGATCATAATTTTATTATTAGTTTTTCAAGACAGGGTTTCTCTGTGTAACAGCCTTGGCTGTCTTGGAACTCACAGAGATCCTACTGTTTCTGCCTCACAAGTGCTGGAATTAAAAGCATGTGCCACCACTGCCTAACTATTAATCATTTTTAATCTCATTTACTTTATAAATGAAAATCATTTTTACAATTGTATAAGAAGAAACAATACACACATATAGACATACTATGTTTGGTACTAGTCACACTCCCAGAAACATCATAGACTTTGAACATATCTCCATACGAATGATCACTTTCTCGTGAATGGTTGTGCTCTTTTTGGTTACCTTTACCAAATTTTGTTTTTGAAGGTAAAATACCCTCAAATGGATGATAATAAGTATGTTCCTCTCTTCATCTCTTCTTTTAGTTATTGTCAATGAAAAATGTTCTTAGGATAATGTATGCAATAGAAAATTAGGGAACTAATACAACACTACATTAGCTTAGAATTTACTGATCTGAATTTAAATTATTTACATAAAACATGAGAGCAGTCTCATGGATGTGCAAGATCTAATTTAAATTCTGTGGCCTTGATTTTGTCACAAATAAAATGTAAGGGGATAGTGGAGTATAGGAGGGAGGGAGGGAGAGAGAGATGGAAGGAGCGAGAAGGAACTGGGATCAATATGTAAAATAAAAAAATTAAAAACAACAAAAAAGAGTAGATTATCTTTAGAAGTACTCTGAGCTTTATGACTCAGTGTATTATTCAAATAAAACAACCTAATTATCCCTCTAATTTGCACTAAAAATCAAGAGGAACAATAGGCATGTGAAATGAACTAAAACTAATTGATGGACTTTATGAACAATTTACTTTCACTATGAACATATAGCTCCTGAAGAGATTTTTTTTTTAACTTAAGGTATCTACTATTCGAAATGGACATAAACTTAAAATGGCAAGAACCAAAATTTACATAGTTTCTAAAACAACTGTCAGTGGAAAGGAAAAAAATAGAAGTCAGGATAGGTGTTAGATGAACTTTCCATTTGCCTTTTATTTTCCTCACAACCCTACAGAGTAAGTATTATTTTTTTCATTTTTGCAAGTAAGAAGAGAACCACAGATTTTTACTGATTGCTTTGCATTAAATAATAACTAATAGAGGCAGGGATTTATGAGGTGAATCTAAATAAAATATATCTGGCAAATATGTTTTCATTGTCTTATATGCAAATTTGGAATAGCTAAAGGGAGGTATGAGCAGCTTAAGAGGATAGTGTTAAATTTGAATTTGTATAAAGAACCTCATTTTTAAAGGACAGCAGGCAGTACTTCAACTAAATTGATATTTCACAGGGAGAGAAATAAAAACCTGAAATGTTGAATATTAATTGAAAGAATTAAGGGTGAACCTCTTTCTTCTGATTCATATCAAGTTTGCTAAAGATTAGAGGCTTTACATGACTTATTCAAGATGCTATTTTAAAATGCACTCACTTTTAAGTAACCTTCATAGCTTACAGTTAAAATAATTCAATTTATGAATTTGACTAACATTCAGCAAGTGCTTAACCATGGGAAATGTCTAAAAGGCAAATGCAGGGGGAGAAACTGCAAACAAGTGTGCTTAGTTAAAATTAAGCCATGTGACTTGCCTTTAAAAGCAATGATTAGCAGAAAATGTTATAATGTAGAAATGAGATCTATTAGAACATTTAAAAGCTGAATGACAGACAAGAGGTGATGAGTTGAATAGAGGGGAGGGGCCCCAGGGCATCATTCCGGAAGCTTGGCTTCAGGCTTCTTTCTTTTGTGAAGTGCTTGAACGACCTCCAAATGTGCCTTGTTTTACCATCATGACTGTTATTGTTTGGCTGGTATTTGGAGATGAAATGAAGCAAACATCATCTTAGCAAGCTGAGCAGGGAAAAGAAAGCTGTTCAAATCAACTTGAGAATTAATTTTCTCCCCCCAAAATATGAAAGATGGCTTTAATAAAATACAAGGCCAGTATTCATCACATTTCCAGGAAAACAATGGTATTTGAATGATATGTCCTTCTGGCATTTCCTCACAAAGGAGCAATAATGAGAGGTACTCTTTGTGAACTCCATATCATCTTTTGGTGCCCGACTTTTGGGAATTTATTCTAATTCTAAGGTGAGAGTAAAGGATAAATAAATCCATTTTCATTATTAAATATATAACAAATGATTTATTGACATTAGAAATTATAATAAACATAAATAATCTTTATTCTTGTTCCCTTTTAAAATCATGCTTTCTATCCCTTTGCTCATGTTTATGATAGGGTTTTAGAGTTGAACTCTGTGTATCTATACCCAATCTTAATAGTTTCAGTGTTGTCATTTTGAGGCCCGGTCTCACTGTATATCATATATCCCTGGCTGTCCTGGAACACAATATGAGACCAGGCTGACCTCTGCTTTTCAAATGTTGGGATTAATGGCTTACACCATTCGAAGCACTAACTTTATGTAAATATTAACCTTTATCTGAAAATAGCTTTGATATAAATTATAAAATATTCTTATGATCCCATAAATAATATAATCCTGTGTGTACTAAATACTTAAAGTTAAAATTTTGATTTAAAAACAAAACCTAGTTTCTGCCATAATTCCTCATAAATATTATTTCCTGATTCATAGATTTCCATAATTTTCATCATCCATGGGTTTGGGGTTCTTTTCTAGACACTGTTATTAGTATACTAGATTTTCTTTATGACCAAAACATTCCCAGAATCATTTAAAACTCTTGTCAAATACTAATAATCATAATCAATACACCCTACATTAAAAGATTTGTGGGAAGAAATATAATCAACCTCTACTTAACATTATGAAAGGAGATGACATTAAAATACGTTTGTAAACTATCCAGCATCAAACGTAGATACTCTTTCAAAACACATTATGTATACTGCATATGTGCTAAGGTTATTGTTAGACTTTTAGACTGTAGGTTTCAACAGTTGGGAGTATATGTAGTTCAATAGTAGAGAGCTTGTCTATCATGACTGAGGCCTGTGGTTTGATGCCTGTGCTTACCAGAAAATAATATACATTAATTATTGTTTTCTTTACTCCAACCTTTTACGATGTTCAGGTATTGTGTTTAAATAAGAAAAGTATATTAACTCTCTTGTAAATGATTCCAAAATCAGAAGTCTAGTGATTGAGAGTGTATCTGGATTCAGACATGAGACCTGACGTCACTAGGCATTCTGTTCCTCAGTTTCCTTACCTCTAAAACAGTGTTACACCACATAGATTTTTGGAAAATAAACTTTAGATACTTAAAAGAGGCCCAGGATTATTGTAATAGATAATAGTGGTAATGGAGATAGATAGGTAGATAGATGATAGACACATAGATAGATAGATAGATAGATAGATAGATAGATAGATAGATAGGTAGGTAGGTAGGTAGGTAGGTAGGTAGGTAGGTAGGTAGGTAGATAGGTAGATAGGTAGATAGGTAGATAGGTAGATAGGTAGATAGGTAGATAGATAGATAGATGATTATTGTTTTCTAGTCCAAATATGTTTTATTTCTTTTGCTGTCATTTCCCATTTTGCAATCTTTTAGAGGAAAAATTTAAAAGAAAATGTAGTATTTACCTCTTACAAATAGATCTTAAGATCTTTTATTGATTTGATAAAATCTTGCCAATAGGGTAGAAATGTCAGCACCAATCATTCTCTCCTAAGATTTATATTATTTGCTTTCAAATAAGTAACGGGACTAATATTAACTCAAAAGCCTGTATGTCATACACTCTAACCAGCATAAGGTTGGATATTACCATATTATTATAGCAAAAATGACTAGTCAGTTTGTCAGGTATTTCTATGTATACTTTTGTTTGGGTTATTATTTATTATTCTATTGTGAACTTCCATTTAAGAAACTAGAATTCACTGGCAAACAACCTTCTTTTTAAATTGCTTCATTTCATTTCCCATTTAGAGCTCCAGGTGCAACAGTTTTTATGGAACAGTTTTTATGAAACCTTTCAATATAGAAAATTTTGAAATGACTTTAGAATGAAAGAACTACCCAGTCATTTCTTCATCCTTCCATACAATTAACTATTCTGCTTCTTTTTTCTTTTCATTGAAATCACAGGTACATAAGGGTGTTTGGATAGAGTAAACATTAAAGTATGAGAATATATTATAGAAATTTATTGCATTACATAATCTTAAATGGAAACTTTTCTGCAAATCTATTGTTGGTTATTGTTAAATCTCTTGTACACCAGATATATAAATCTTATATATCAGGAACATAACATACAGGATGCTACAATATAGGAAACCAAAATTTACAGAAGTAAGATTTTATTACTATTTCACCTCCAGCTAATTACACATAGAATATCTCTGTTGATGCCTACTTTTAAGAAGTATAACAGGCCAATAACATATATACAAAAAAATTGAATTTCTGGTGGTGGTGACGCATGCCTTTAATCTCAGTACTTGTAAGGCAGAGACAGGTGGATATCTGTGAGTTCAAGGCCAGCATGGCCTACAGAGTGAGTGCCAGGACAGGCTCTCAAGCTACAGAAAAGCCCTGCCTCAAGGACAAAATTGAATTTCCTATTATGATCTTTATTTTGTCACAGGATACCAAGTAGTTACTTGATTGGATGTAAACTTCTTTAGACAACCTTTAGAAACCTGAACATTCACATGGTAACTTCTTGCCAGTTTTAAGGCAGCACTGTTAACTCATGAATAAATTTACATCAATTTGTATTTTAAAATATGTCTGTTGCTTCACTTTTTTCTGATCCTATCTTTTTCTTAGGGTATGTATATTAAATCCACATATGATGGCCTCCATGTAATTACTGGAACCACAGAAAATGTAAGTATTAAAACATTTCCAAATTGAATATGCATATATTTCACTTGATTGAGGCTAACTTGACTCCAAGAACATATCTAAAAATACATAGTAAATTAGTAGATTCTAGATACATTGGAATTTCACTCATTTTGTTTGTCTAGGATAGTGACTTAGAGAAATTCAGATTTCCTTTTTAAGCCAGAGAGTTATCTTTGTTAAGTACTTTCTGACACATGACAAGTTATTGTGACAACTAATTAATCTACTTCCATCTGTCAAGTAATTTAGTTAAGGAACTTAAATGTTGTGAGAAATGTCAAATCAGCTGGGCTTTCTGGACACTTGCAGCATAATTCAGCTCAGTGCAGTAGAGCTATTATAGCTGAATAGTTTCAACAGTACAATTCCTCCACTAGCAGCATCAGCATCAAATAAGCAGGTTAAGGATGATAGATAGTTATGCCTTAAAAAGAGAAATATAAATACATTAAATCAGTCATTAACACGATTAGCTTAATGGAAATTGAATAACAGAAAATCATTAATTATCTCAGATTTCTTTTTGTCTTTCCTAAGCAGGTGATTTTGTTGTTATTTCCCTTTAGATGTTCAGATAAATTGCATGTGTATGCTGTGTTACTTTAGAAAGAATACTGTGGTGGGATTAAGTTCATTTCAGCTGTCATTGATCCCAATGTTTTACCAATCTTTTCTTCTTCAAAATAACCATTTTCTGCCCTTAATTCCCCTATTAACTCTAATTAATTATTGATGTAACTTCTTGGTTTCTTGTTGAATATGAAACCTGTGTAAGTGAATGTTGTAGCATCTCCTTACTTGATATTAATAATGGACACCATGAAAATCAATAAAATGCATGTTGTGAAATATTTCCTAATTTGAAATTCAGTAAGCATTATGCACTACACTGTTGCCACCATTCTCTAGTGCATTCATTAGATCACTCGTGTACTCACTGGTCATTTAAGAAGCCCATTTACCTGACAGTTGTGAACTGTGCTTCATATGCGTTACATACTCTGTGAAACTTGGTAAATGGTTATATGATGAAAGGAACATTTCAGTCTGGGAGTATTTCACATATCAGTCACATTCATAGTTCATCCTTTGATCCTTTTTCTCCTGATGATACTTTAATATTTTGGAACCCTTCTTAATTGTAATTAGAAGTTCTGTGTTGATTCTTAGTAAAGCCAATAACTATGTTTTTTCTTTGCTGTGTCCTAGTTCTTTTTTTTTAATGTTTGAAGTGAGGAATTAGGGGAAATGATCCCTGAGATCCTATTCCACATTGAAAGTCTATAATTTGTATGGCTCATTCTGATTTTTCCTTTCTATATAAAACAAGTTTCTTATTTTTTAAAAGCTTTATGTGCATTAATCTTTTTTAATAACTTGACCAGAGGGATTTGCTTGATTTTTCTCCCATTCCTCTTTACAAAAAAAAAAAAAAAAAAAAAAACAATCAGCTTTCAGTTTTGAGCCAAATGGCAGAAGTGACTGGTACTATTGCAGTAGTGATTTATAATCCTTTCAAAATAATTACATCGTGCTGATCTGATATAGTAAAGTTGCCACCTAATAAAGATATTTAGTGAACACTGACTTTTTTTCACAATAGTGTTTATATCTCACATGAATTTGCCTCCCTAACTGTATTCTTAGTTCATTTAATAATGTGCTTTTTGGAATATTGCTTTGAATTTTAGCCTATGGTAAATTTTTTTTGTAGGCTAAATCTTTCTTTCCAGTGAGATAATATAATTTGAAGCCTTCTATTTTGAAGTTTTCAAAATAATTAAAAGTTGGAAATGAATTATTACAAAGTAACTGACCTGAGAACGTGGCTGAATTTGTGCTAGAGTGTTTAGAGTACAAACATGAGGACCTGAATTTGGATTCCAAGTACCCATATACCAGCCAGCTACTACAGAGAACCTCTGAAACACCGGTCCTGGGGGTGGAAGGAGTACATAGGTAAATCCGTGGGGCTTGCTGGCCAGTCAGTATAGCTAATCCATGAGCTCCAGTTCACTTAGAGAAGCTGTCTCAAAAGTAAGGTGGTGGAGTCACCAAGAGGATTCAGAAGGTACAGGTGTGTGCTTGCTATTTCTGACAACCTGAGTAGATCCCTGAAACCAATGCAGTGAGGAGAACTGACTCCTTAAGGTTGTCTGATGAATTCCATAGGTATGCTATGGCCTCTATATTTCCCCTTCTGCGCGCGCACACACACACACACACACACACACACACACACACACACACACACACACACACCACACACTATGAAGGTTAAAAAAAAAATAAAGAGTGTATAAAATAGATCAGTGGGTAAAGGCACTTAGTATAAAGCATAATGATCTGTCTTCCCTCCCTGGAAGCAGCATAGTACAAGGAAATAACTGACTCCCCATATTTGTTCTCTGATTGCCATAGATGCCACCAAGATACAAGCTTCCCCACATACATTTTTAAGAAGAACAAATAAGGTAGTGAAACAAGTTGAGAAAATATCTTATGTCACCTGTGGCTTAGATACACACGCACATGCACACACGCATGCACATAAAACAAAATAACCCAAAATCACTTTTAAAGTACATCCCATTCCTGGGTCTCAAAGATAATGCTTTATTTTCTGCATTCTGTCAAACACTACTTTTCTTTATTATTATAATAGATGCTACTAAGTAATCTCAGAGCACAAGCAAATCTATTACATTAATAGATTAATATGTTTTATAACAATCCATCTCTATAGTCAGTATTGGCATATAAAGATTCCTGAAATGCATTTAATTGTTAATCAGTAGTAACTAGAAAAATGAAGCTACAAATCTATTGCAAGACCTGGAGAATAAAAAATATTCTGTCACAAACGTCATTTTAGTTTCCTTTATATGTAGCAAAACTTACAAATTACAAAATTGGCTTTTTTTATTTTTGATTTTAATTTTATATTAAGTAAAGTGATGAAATTGTTATGTGATGTAGACATGTTGACATTTTATGTAATTTAGTGTGATTTGTCAACCAATTGTATTACAGTGTATGAAACATAGAACAGCATGCTCTTGTATTTAGATATTGGAGAAAATGTTATATAATGCAGAATTGACCTAATTTCTGCTTGTGGCTTAATTTTTGTTCTGTATTATTCTGGATTGGTTTTATAAATAGTGAAATAAATTATAAACTTAATTATCCAGTTTCAAATTGTAATGCTAATTATATGTATATGCCTGAAATTATTGATGTTTACATTAATATGTATTTTTATATTAAATGGGGCAGGCCTAATTAAACTCATAGTAATGTGAACTAAAGATATATATTTTTGCATTCTTTTTTATTGAAAATAATTTATGCAGCATATTTTATACAGTATATCAGTTTCCTTTTCTAGTCTCCTCTCAGATCCTCCCTACACTTCCAACTACACACCTTCTGTTTCCCTCTCAGTGTTTCTTGTTTCATTTATTGTCTTTTGTTTTTAAATTTGCCTGTTTGTGAAATATATCTTCAAACAAGCTGCCTAGTAGTATTTAGCAGTTTTCTGGATTAAGTTTGCCAAAGTTACTACCAAGTATTATTGTCCTTTATTGCATTCAGAACGGTGTTATTTTCCAATGTAAATATCTGTGTATGACTTTATATTGGTTTCATCAGTAGCTATACACAGAATGCAAACCATGTGTTAACTATCAGTAAGCACATTATAGTAATTACTTGAAAGGTATAATTAATTTAAAATCCAATTAAAGAGAGGGATTTTTGTAATGTTCCCAGAAGAAAAAAAAAAGCTGATAAACCTTATGTTATCATTTCTTTTATGTTACATTCAGTCGCCTGCAGATCGATGCAAGAAAATCCATGCTGGTGATGAAGTGATTCAAGTTAATCATCAGACTGTGGTATGTATAATTACATTAAGAGTCAGTGGGAGAAACTTTTTTAAAGAGTAGCTAAAAACTTTCAAATGATACCAGTGAAATTAAAAGCCAGAATTTTATATAAGATAATTGAAGAACTTTAAAAAAATAAATAATCACTCTTACTAATTGAAGAACTTTAAAAAAATAAATAATCACTCTTACAAATTGTTTGATGGAATTGTAAGACATGGATTTTTGAAAAATGAGGGAATATTGGGGCTGTGAATTTGGACGTTTTGTGGCATAACAATTTTTTTCATTTTTATGTAATTGTGAATTAGGTAAATTTAGTGGTTATATATACATTCATATATATTCATTTATCTGTTGTAACCTTGACTTATTCATTAATGTGTAGAGGATTTGGGCATAATTAAAATGCACATTTTTGTAACAATTATAATCCTCAGTAGCTGACTTTGCTCTTGGCTTGCCAAGAGGAACTATAGTTTACTTCTAAAAATCTTATGCTAAATTAAATAACTTCACTTTTCTTCTTGCCCTGTGAGGCTCACAAATCTGTTCACAGAACTACGAATGCCATTGGCATTTAATGCCTTTGATACATGTGGAAGATTTTCAAAGATGTCAATAATGAACAGCATTCATTTCCATTTATTTTTTATATGCCTCAGATAGTTTTCTTTATTCCCCCTCTTTGGCAAGCATACGGTTGTTGCAAGAATTTGAAATTAAAATAATATGAGATTATCAATATAATCTTCATCTTTAAATCTTTGGGGATTTAAAAAATAGTCTACATGTAGTTTTGTAACTTTAGGATGAGTAATTGTTTCCTGTTCACACTGTTGCTCTCTATCTGCTTCTGTATGTCCTAATTAGAGAAGAAAATTTGGGAAGACTTTTTCTTTGGAAAAGTTTAGAAAGTCTCCCAATGATCATGAAATTTAAAGATAGTTCTTCAGTGAGTTAATTATCTAGCTGATATAAAAGTGGACAGATTTTTTTTTTACAAGACATATTGATGTGTGGCTGGTACTAAACAATAAAGGGCTGATAATATAAAAAGAACCCTATGACAGTCCTGATGACTTTATTTTCTCTATATAAAGAAAGAATTGTTCAAAGTGATTGTCCCTTGGAAATTTCTGGACTCATATTGTGAGAATTTGGGTAAGGGGATAAAGCAAATGTTGCAGTACATTGGTAGCTTTTCCCTCACTTCTATTCATATTGCTTCCTTCTCTGCAAGAGGCTTTAACCTGTAGACCTCCGTTGTACATTTTCCACATGAATTTGTACTTGATCAAATTAAAGTTGGAAGTTAGTCTCTAGTGAAAAGGAAAATTGTTTAAAGAGTATTCTTTATGGAACAGATCTGACATTCATTAAATGAATATCAAAGTCTAAAAGTTTACAGATGAACTAATGAAATCTGTTCAAATTGGTGACATTTAAATGCTATGAGAGTGTTCATACACATTTTCATCTCAAGATTAGTTAATTTTTTTGGAAACTGCACAGAATAAGGATTCGGAAAACTTAGTTCTAAGTTTAGTTGTGATTTTAATTGACTAATGTTACCAGAGTAGTTCACCTTTTCTAGAAACATTAACTGTAACTGAAATTTCACTATGTAACTAAACATAAATAAGACTCATTCAAAAATTTAATTCATCAATATCTTATAACTTCCTGACTCCATACTCCTACTTCAATCTTATTGCACCCTTCCACAGTTCCGCTTATAATACTATCAGAGAAAGGAGTAATAATATGAATAAGTTAATAATCATTTGAGTAAATCTCAAAATTCAATGTGACATTAAGTGGGCGGAGCATATTAAGAAGCAAAGAAAACAGAAAGTGAGTGTTTAAATAACTGAAGTAGAGAATCCATTTAACTGAAATTTGAATTAAGTTTGAAGCTCATTTTACTGCCATTTCTCACTGAGCTCATTTCCCTCAGATGGGTTACATATGTAAAATGGCCTACCACAAATGCTGGTACACATTAGGAATGCAATAACAGTTGATCTTCCTACTTCTCTTCTATCGTTTTACCTAATACTGTAGTTGAACCACTTAGAATCTTGTTTCTTGGTACACTGCTATTAGAGTTAACAAATGGGTTTGGGGTTAAAACAGAAACAGGAAGATATATTGAGTTTCATCAAAGTAGCTATTTTTAATAATGTGATTAGTCACCAGATTTTCTTCTTTGTGCTCTAGTAAGAGGCTTATTTGTACATTGGATTTTTCTTCTTAATGTAAACTAGCCTTTCCTCTCTCTTTTTTTTTTATTGTTGCCTGTGTTATTGTCTGGATAGTGTGCTACCATTATTCAAAACAAACACACAGAGTAGAATAAAAATTCCCTGAATTTTCAAACTGCTAAAGCATGGATAGGTAAATGAATTATTTGAAACAAGTATGATTTATTTGTGGTCTGCAGTTATTCCTTGTAGCCTTTCAAGTCATTAAAATGGGGAGTAGTGGTTGGCTATAGTGTTGCATTAAAAGTAGTATAATACACTTGAAATGCATAATTATTATAAATTATTGAATCCATTAATTGTTCACCAGAATGATGAAATGTTATCAGAATCAGCCTATACCATTACTGATTCAACAATTTAAAAAGGTGATGCTAAATCTTATTTTTTTATAATATCTCAGTAGTTTTCTGTAATTTTAAAATCTTACTACTGAAGGTAGTATTGTACAATATAAAAATCTACTCATTTTCTTTGTATTTCATTGAAAAAAATCAATTTTAAATATTCCCATGAGGGTCAATAAAAGATAAATTAATAAAAGGAAGTTTTGAATGCAGTTAATTTGAATGGCTGGTATGTTTCATATACTCAATAGAATTGACATTCTTATCTCTTTTACCTCTTCATGTCCATTTAGAAGTGTATGATTCTCCTATGTTCTTTTACTTAAGAGTGTGTGCGTGTGTGTGTGTGTAATTATTTGAAGTGAAACTGGGAGTAACATGTCCATGTTCATGTTTGCTATATTCTTCATTATAATCTTCTAATATTTTCATGTCAACATACTTCTGTGGCTGACAAACTGACTGCCAGATAGGAAGAAGAAAAAAATCATGAATATCAAGCAAAGCAGAGTGATTCCTATTGCATGTCTTCCCTGCCAGTGAAGATCAACTCCTCAAAGGCTGCTGAAAACACCCCAGATTCTGTCTGTCTTCCTCTCTTTCTCCCCCTCTCTTTCTCTCTCTCCCTTTCTCTCTTTCCCTTTATCCCTTGCCTTCTCCTCCTCCCCCCCCCATGCTCCCACCTCTCAACTTTCCCTTCCTGTCTCTCCTTCTCCCATTCTCACTCCCTCCCCATCTTCCTACCATTTTGGCATAGTTTGAACCAGCAACTCTGCCTTCATGATGGAGTGTAAACATGTCTTTTTTGCTGATGATATTGTAGTTATTTATTAAAATCTGAGCTTATCTGTAACAAATCTGCTAAATTACACATTAATCCTTTTCTTTCTTCCTTTCTTCCTTCCTTTCTTTTTTTCATGTGAGTGATCGTAGTATTGTACTTTAACCATACTCAAACGATATACTCCTATTAGGTATATCATTTCAAAGAAGGGGATATGCATGGTGATTGAATTTGGCATTTGGAAAAGATCCTTCTATTTTGTGTTAGCATTAAAACATATCCATTGTGATTGTGAAAGATTTTCTAGCACTTCTTGAAGATTTTGGCAAACATGGTTCAACAGATTTGATCATAAAAGCTACCTAAATGGAATAACCAGGTTGAGATGTCAAGAAGATAGACTGCATAAGTAATATTGTTGATTATTAATTACTGAAGATATGCATTATGAGATAGTGTCCTTTTTATACTGAAGATGGTAAATATTACGTAGTAACTGCATGAGTAATATTGTTGATTATTGATTCCTGGGAGATGGAAGATAAGCATTTTGAGATAGTGTCCTTTTTACACTGAAGATGGTAAATATTACTGAGTAAAACTTGTAAGTCATAGCAAAGGAGACAAAGGACTATGAAATTACCTGGGAACTTCATTCTAATTTTGACTGTGCCTCTCTCATTCTCAGAGTAGCTTCTCATTTCTGTGACCTCACCATTTTATTCTTCAATCACATAATAAGACAGCATTGTAGAGAGGGGGAGAAGTCAACATAATCACAATATATTAAATTCATCTCCCTTTTGTTCCCCTTTAGCACTACCTCATTCCTGGGTTTCATTTAGTAGCATGTATATCATGATACTCTTTAACATTGAATGTGCTTTCTCCCCAGTTTTCTAAGTAAATTTTGTCTTTACATTTTTTTTTATTTTTCTTCCTAATTCATTTATTTTCCTCTTCTCACTATATGTATTTCTTCTCAATTAACTATTTCTCCTCCATTCTTGCCTTGTTCAATTTTCTTTATTCTTCTCTATTCTCTTCCCTCTTTTCAAAGGGGACGTCATTTATTTTATAATCCCTTAAACCTGAAATATTGAAAAGTGAGACTTCAAATGGCAGTGTTTCTGGTATTTCCCAAATATTATTCATATAGTCACAAGATGTTACTAGACTGTAGAAATTAATTACATTGGCAAGGGTGTTTAACATATTAATGAGTAAATGGTTCTTATAATAAAATACAAGAACACTATTGGGGTTCTCCATAATTGGTATTCTAAAACAGAAAACATGAAAGACTATCTTTTAGAATGGGAAAACATAATAGAAGACAGTAAAATTAAACAATGAATCACACATTTCAGTTACTCATAGTAATATGTGTTATTTGTCTTATATAGTAGTTTATGAGATATTATTTTATTATTTAAATTGAACTTCATTAAATTGTATGCAAACTGGTTTTAATGTCTTATTTGGCATAAATTGTATTATTTATTTTGCATAATCAAGTCATTACTTTATCATCTACCATAATATTTCATTGTTTTTCTGTTATCAAACTAGAATTCCATCTATTAAATCCTTATATAAAAAATTATTTATGTTATTAGTTATATCTTAATAAAAGTAACCTCCTGTCAACAAATTTCTTTTCTTTACAGACCTCAGTGTCTTGATTTATTACTTTCTTATTTATACAGTTCATAGTAACTTTACCGTGAAGAGTGTAATTGATTTCTTAAATGGTTACTGTAATGTCTTTTTATTAACAAAACATCTTTTAAGTACCATTGTGCAGATAAATATAATCTAGTTATTAAATGAAATTTTGAATTACAATTTACAATTGATTTTTTTGGTATGTATCTATTTCCAGATGTTCTTTTACATACTCTAGGTTCTTAGTTTAAATGTGTATTTCATTTGCAAGTTGGCAAAAGTAATCTCATCCCTTTCCTAACATTGACAAAAAATCAATAATCTGTCATATTAACCTCATCTAATTCTTCCTATGAGAAATGGAGGTGGACAATTACTAGATAGCATTTAACTTCCTGGTAAAATTATTACATGAAAGAAAAATACTATAGAATACCATGTCATAGAAAATTCCACAGATAATATCATTAATTGTAAATTAGGTTATTTATCCGTACTATTCAACATCATTAATAAAATTCTGAACAGCATTGCAGCTAAAATTTCATATATTGTCAGCCATCATTTCTTATTTACATTTCTTTTCACCTCTGTCCTCTTCTACATTTTATTATCTTCATAGTAGGAAGGAAGAGATTTTTTAATTAGAATATATGGTGTGTATAGTTGACTGTAACCATTGAAGGTTGCGATCAAGTTAAAAGTTTTGTGTTGTTGTCAGAATTTTGATAAAATGAGTTTTAAAGACAATTTCTACATTGTGGAAATCATAGACTAAAACCTTTTATTAATAAATATTTAGAATGGTATTTAGTTAACTATACATGTGCATATATATACTTGGTTTATTTTGTATTGTAATGTAGGCATACAGAAAAAAATAAGTATTTTTCAACAGCCATTACTTTGTTAAAGTGTCTACTTGTAAATGAAAATTTAAAATTATTCAAAGAAATTATACATTTTTATGTTTGTTCTTGGATTTGTTGGGTTTGGTTTGATTTGGTTTTTCAAGACAGGGTTTCCCTGTATTATTGCTTTGGAGCTTGTCCTGCCATTCACTCTGTAGAACACGCTGTCCTTGAACTCACAGAGATCTGCCTGCTGGGATTAAAGGCTTGCACCACTAACTCCCGGCATGTCTGTTAATTTTTAATTTTAAGGTTCAATTTGATTTTTAATTGTTTTTTTGTGACTTGGGCTCTAAAATTAAGTTAAGCCTGATATTTTTTAGAAGTATGTATATTTTCTCAGAATCAATAAATGAGAAATTTAGATTTTTAAGGTAATGAGGTATTGGTTCATTCCATAACTTTGGTAAATGGGAGTATTTCCTTTATTTTATATTTTCAGTGTATTTTGAAGAACAGAACTGAGCTATAGAAAGGAATGATTGAAACAGAATTATTTCAAATTATATAGAAACAACACTGTTGTGAATTTTAACTCATAGTTACATTTATAAAATCTATATTATGATTCTTTTAAAGTGCTTTTATAAGAACTAATGTTCTGTAGTATATGATCAAAGGGTCACCCCATAGTTTTGCCTTGTGCTATGATGTGTTTGCCTTCTTCCTCTTCTTTCCTTAGCAATACCTTTCATACTCAGGTAATTTTACTGTTTAGAAAAATCAAACAGTATCAGGAATGGTATCGAAATGAAAATAAAATTTGGCTTTGATTTAGTTTTCATTGCACATATGAATGAAGACTAAGAATCCTGCAAAATAAACTTTTGGCCTTAAGAGACTACATTACCAAATGCCATGTTGAAATGGGAAAAGGGAAAGTCATCTATGTGTACAAGATACTAAACTGCCCAAAGCTTTGGAATCGTCTTACCAATGCAGAGATGCTAGTAACAGAGGATACACCTAATATAAATGATTGTGTACAGAAATAGGAATGTGTGCATGCTTTATTAAAGGGAAAAACCATGAGTGCTGTTTGCTCTTTAATTAAGATTGAAGCCTCATAACTTTAGGATGACTGAATGGACACTAAAGGGGTGGAGGGACACATTATAACTTCTTAGATTACTGAAATTGCCTTGTTTTATTTCCTTGCTCTATCTAGCTTTGCAACAAGAAATTGTTATCTCTTAGAAATTTCTCTTTTAAGTACTGTACATTCAGATCAAGACCCATATTATATATACACGTATCTTACAACAGTTCAAAATTCATGTGAAAATATTAAATATTGAAGATATGCATTCAAATCATGAACAACTCTGTTTTATATTGAAATTAAGCTACATAGAAATAAAAGACCTTTAAAAAATAGCTATCTATGCCTTGACATGTTTATATTGTATTGGAGAATTTGCATTTCAGTATTATGGAGGATATAAACTGAAGAGTTATTCAATAATCATAAAACTGAAGAGACATTCCCCCTTAAGAAAATGAAATATTTAATCCTATATTCGGTTTTTCAAATATTTGTTTTTTATCTTATCCCCTGAAATACTTTTTCAATTATCTGTGTAAACTGTTAACACTAGGGTTTTATTTAGAACGAAAAATTTTTAGAATGTCTCTGTCTACTCTGAATTATCTTTTAAAGTTAAAGTAACTCAACTTAAAGAACTTTAAATCACTTATATACATAGGTTTTGTTCACTCAACATACATACATTAGTTTACCTTGGGATCATGAATAATTCTATACTTATATTCAAGGAATGAATGATTGTGTGAAAGTAAGAATTTAGTATCTCCAAATGCTTGAGATTGTAGGATTTTCATTCATATTTTGTGAAAACTTGAAGGTGAATTGTGTGGATGAATACCTTAGATGTAGTTCTAGATTCTTTGAAAGACAGGGGGATGCAGAGCTCAATACTTCAGAAATGTTACTATAGATTTCCTCTGGGGAGCTTGTTTTGCTACAATAAAAGGAAGTCACTGACACAAATATTCATTTACTAGATAGTTAAGTAACTTTTTAGTAACTCTAAGAAACAGAAGATTATAATAAATGCCTCAGTGCTAAAAATCTTTAACAAATTTTTCCTACCTCCCTTCTCTCTCCCCCCATGCTCCCAGTTTGTTCAGGAGCTCTTGTCCCTTCATCGGGGGACCATGTATGTCTCTGTTACAGTCCTCCTTGTTTCCTAGCTTCTCTGGAGTTATGGATTGTGGTCTGATAAACCATTGCTCTATGTCTAATGTCCATATGTGAGTGAGTATATACCATGGTTGCCTTTTTGTGACTAGGTTACCTCACTTAGGATGGTTTCTTCTAGTTCCATCCATTAGCATGCACATTTTAAGGTTCCATTGTTTTTGTTTTTGTTTTCCCGCTGAGTAGTGCCCCATTGTGTAAATGTGCCACAGTAGTACTCCATTGTGTAAAGGTAACATATTTGTTGCATAAATTCTTCAGTTGAGGGTCATCTAAGTTGATTCCAGGATCAGGCTATTATTATGAATAATGCTGTTTTGAGCATAGTTGAACAGATGTCCTTGTTGTATGAATGTGCATCCTTTGAGTATATACCTAAAAATAGATTTGCTGGATCTTGAGATAGACTGGTTCCCATTTTCTGGAGGAACCACCATACTGATTTCCAAAGTAGCTGTACAAGTTTTCACTCCCACCAGCAGTGGAGGAGGGTTCCCCTTTCTCCACATCCTCTGCAGCATAAACTGTGTTTTTTATTTTAGCCATTCTGACAGGAGTAAGATGGTATCTCAGATTTGTTTTGATTTGAATTTCCTTGATGGCTAAGGATGTTGAGCACATTCTTAAGTGTCTTTCAGTCATTTTAGTTTCCTCTATTGAAAAATCTCTATTTAGTTCTGTACCTTATTTTTTAATTGAATTATTTGGTATTTTGGTGACTAGCTTCTTGAGTTCTTTGTATATTTTGTAAATCAGCCATCTGTCAGATGTGGGCTTGGTGAAGATCTTTTCCCACTCTGTGACCTGCCGTTTTGTCTTGTTAACTTTGTCCTTTGCCTTACAGAAGTGTCTCAGTTTCAGGAGATCCTATTTATTTATTATCAATCTCATTGTCTTTTCTACTAGTGTTATGTTCAGGAAGAGGTCTCCTGTACCAATTCAGTCAAGGGTACCTCCCACTTTCTCTTCTAAGAGGTTCAGTGTGGGTGGATTTATGCTGAGGTCTTTGATCTATTTGAACTTAAGTTTTGTGAATGGTGATAGATAAGGATCTATCTGCAGTCTTCTACACACAACATCCACTTATGTGAGTACCATTTATTGAAGACGCTTTCTTTTTTCCATTGTATTTTTTTTTTTAGCTTCGTTGTCAAAAGTCAGGTGTTTGTTGGTGTGTGGGATAAAATCTGACATAGATGAGAGTAATAACTCGTAGCTGTGTGGCATATGTCAAGAGTAAAAGGGGGCATAAATACATTGGAATTCCATGTTTAACTAATGGTTTCAATTAAAAAGTTATTTGATTTCTTAAAAAAAAATATCAGGGTCTTCATTCGATTGCATTGGTCTACCTATTTGTTTGTGTGCCAATACCAAGCTGTTTTCATTATTATAGCTCTATAATAGAGGTTGAAATCAGGGATAGTGATGCCTCCAGAAGTTCCTTTATTGTATAGGGTCATTTTGGCTATCCTGAGATTTTTGTTTTTCCATATAATGTTGAACATTGTCCTTTTAAGGTCTGTGAAGAATTGTGCTGGGATTTTGATGAGGATTGCATTGAATCTGCTGATAGCTTTTGGCAAGATTTGTTTGTGCCTATTGTAAATTGTGATGCTCCTCTGATTTTTTTTCTCAGCCCCTTTATTGTCTATATATAGTAGGGCTACTGATTCTTTTGAATTAATCTTGTATCCTGCTAATTTGCTGAAGGAGTTTATCAGCTGTAGAATTTCCCTGGTATAGGTTTTCCCTGGTAGAGATAGTTTTCACTTATGTAATCTATAACTGTCATCATATCATCTGCAAATATTGAGAATTTGGCTTCTTCCTTTCCAATTTGTATCCTCTTGATCTTCTTTTGTTGTCTTATTACTCTAGCAAGAACTTCAAGTACATTATTGAGGAGATACGGAGAGAGTAAACAACCTTGTCACATTCAGTTTCTCTCAATTTAGTTTGATGTTGGCTGTTGGTTTACTGTATATTGCCTTTATTATGTTTACATATGTTCCTGTTGTCCCTGACCTCTCCAAGACCTTTATCATGAATGGTAGTGAAGTCAAAGGATTTTCAGAATATAGTGAGATGATCATATGGTTTTTCTTTTTCAGATTGTTTATATGGTGGATTATATTGATGGATTTTCAGATGTTGAACCATCCCTACATCCCTGGGATGTAGCCTACTTAATCATGGTGGATGGTTCTCTGATGTGTTCTTGGATTCAATTTGACAGTATTTCATTGATTAATTTTTTCATCAATGTTCATGAGGGAGATTGGTCTGTAGTTCTCTATCTTAGTTGTGTCTTAGTTGTGTCTTTGTGTGGCTTCGCTACCAAGGTATTTGTAACCTCATAAAAAGATTTTGGCATGGATTTTTCTGCTTCTATTGTATGGAACAATTTGATGAGTATTGGTATTAGCTCTTTGAATTTCTAGTAGAATTGTTCCCTTAAAAACTCTGGCCCTGGGATTTGGGTTTCTTTTTTTTTTTTTTTTTTTTTTTTTTTTTTTTTTGGTTGGGAGACTTTGTTTGATTGCTTTGGACAAGATTGCCATTTTTACTATGTTGATCCTACCCATCCAAGAGCATGGGCGATCTTTCCATTTTCCGGTATATTCTTTAATTTCTTTCTTTAATGATTCAAAGATGTGGTGTTGTTGGGGGTCATGGGAGGAAGGGAAGAAGAGGGATCTGGATTGATATGTAAAATAAGATTGTTTCTAACCTATGTACAATTTATTAATAAATAAAAATTATTTAGCAAAGGTTGAGACTTAACCTTTGATGACTTAATGTCATCATTCACACATTATCTTTGATCTCCCCAGTCCTTTTATAAAAAGAGAGGAAGACATCTGAATATAGAATAACCCCTAACATCAGATATTTATGTAGTCTCTTTTAAGTTTTCTTTAAGAAAATGTATCATTTGTATATTACCATTGGGCTGCTAAGAATGTGAGTATATACAGACACATATATAAATAATGATAATGAAACTCTTTTGTGAAGGCCAATGGTTTTTTTGTTGTTGTTGTTGTTGCTGTTGTTTGGTGTTTTTGTTTTTGTTTTTTTTGGGTTTTTTTTTTTTTTTTGCACAATTTAGTTTAATTTATAAAGAAATTCTCGACATAGACATGGAGTGGAACTTCTTTAAACTGACAATGACATCTACTGAAAACCTACTTAGAGAAAACAATTACTAAATTATTTTGGAGTTTGATATATTATATATATAAATATATAATATATATCTGTTGGCTTATTACTAACATTTCTTATTGGCTAGCTCTGTCTTAAATATTAACCCATTTCTATCCATCTAAGCATCTCCACGTGGTCTTAGTGGAGAGAGGGTCTGAAGTTATTCTCTCTCGGTCCTACATTTTGAATCTCCTCCTACCTCTCCATGAATTCTCCTTGTCTCCTAGTCCCAGAAGGCCAATGATTTTAAAGTATTTTAAGAGATATCTTACTTTCCGACATGTGGATATAAAGATGATTTTTGTATCTCCACATACAGCCATGAAAAAGGAAAATGTCTAGATTGATATTTCTAAGTTTTACTACTTGGGTCCAAAGAGTTAGACCTGTCATTTCATAATTTGGTTAAATAAATTCACCAGATATTTGGAAAGCCAATAAACCAAGGAATGTTATAAAGACTTCTTCCCTCTGTGTGCCCAAAGGAATGAAAATCTCACATCTCTACAGCAGCAATCCAAAGACCCATTTGTCCAGATCCTTCTCACTTGTGTTTCATTGTACTACAACCTGACAAAAACACTTAACAACCAGAAGGCCAGAAGGCTTCTGACATTCAGAATCTTCATGAATTTCTAGGGAAATTTTATAGAAAATATACCTTGATACTTTGGTTAGGGGTTTCTTATAAGTTAGTGAGTAATAAGTTTAGCCAATCCTCTTAACTTGTCCAATGAGAAGAATAGCATTAGTTCAACATGTGTGAAAAATGTTACCTAGAGTTAATAGTAAGGCATTTTTGTGTAAGACAAATATGATAATTTAAGGTTATTCTAGTTGTAAAATTTTGTTCATTGTACTATTCACATTACAATGAATTTAGATCTGAAATATTTATAAAATACTGTTTTTAAAATATTTACTTACAAGGGTAAATATAATAGCTTTAATAGATGGGAGGTCACTTAAGCTTTACATCTTGATTTTTGCATAAATATTAAGTCAGTTTGGAGTTTCAGAGCATTTTCTTGTCACTGAAACATTTAGTTCTCATTGTTCATATCATCCCATCATCAAATTAACATATACTTATTGTCTATTTTTTGGAAAGCATATATTATTTATTGAAAAGTATATCTAAACATGACACTCTCTTTTTACCCAGAAGCCAGTTTTGTGGTGGTAATTAGAGAAAGATATTAAGGCAAAAATTAAACTAGTGAAATACAGTATTACAATATTTACATGAAGAAAATAGGGCTCTACTTATTAAAAGAAGCATTATAATGGGCATTGCAAGAAGATGAACCTTTATGATTAGGTAAGACTTTAGAAGTAACAGGAAAAAATGAAAGCAGAGGGACAAATGCCCTTGCAAAGAAACAGCTATAAGCAAACTATGGTGTTTGATGAAGAAAATGTTTACTACTTAACCAACAATTAATCGTTCAGTTTCCAAATTCTCTACTAGTGATCTGCTTCTTTCTCCAGCCTCCTCGTCTTTTCCTTGATCTGTCATTCACCCTCACTAAACTGTTGAAAATTCTTTAAACTTATGATAATTTGTTGCACAGGTTTCTGTATTCATTGAATGTCTGTGTACCTTTCACTCCAAACCCTAAAGATTTCAATTTAGACTAATTAGAATCATTCCTTCAATCCCCAAGGATGGAATGCATTGGATTTTCCTTTTTTTTTTGCATGAGTGGGGGGCTTCTACTATATCTTGTATTTGTTCTAATGAAGATTTTCCTTAGTTTTAATCTAAATATTTGTTTACCTGTTCATCTCTTCTTGAGGTCATCATGTTCATAAATGCTCCAGAGATTATGCTGCATTCACCATTATAACCATACTGCAAGACAATCAGTGAATACTGATTTAAGTTATTATGTCCAGTCTTAAATGCAGATAAAATGCTCTAGGCATTGGCAAGTCACTACCTTCAGGGATCTCATCATTTACTATAGCAGTTTTCAAAGTTTGGTTTCAGAACCAAGAGTAAGTTGCATCAGTATCATATTTAAACTTGGATTTAGGAAGCAAAGCATAAGACTCCTACCCCAGAACTACTGGATCAGAATCTCTAGAGGAAAATTCAGCATTCTTGTCATTGAAAGCAAGCTTTGTAGGTGTGTTTAATGTAAACTTGTCTGAGAGCCTTATTTAGGAGAAGAAAAATTATAACTTTGTGAAATTTAAAATCATTGAAAGAAAGAAAATATTTGCACATTGTAGTACTGAGTATATGTAAAAGACTAGAAGAAGAAAGGTAGGTACAGGTCAGATTTAAATCTAGCAAGTAAGTACCCTGTCTAGAATTATGAAAATCAAAAGAAATAATTGCTAATCTTTCTATGATGCACATGCACAAAAAAGGGATAAATATCCATAAGTTAATCCAAACTTGAGAAACTATATGGAAATTGTTGGTAATATTGGTGAATGAAAAATAAAAGGAAGAGTTCATTTGAAGTGCCAGAAGATATTTGAATGAAGATACTGTGATATACAATTCAACTGACACGAATATAAATTATTGTCTCTTTTATATAATTTGTAATCTTGCCCCCCAATCCTTTTTTCACTTTATTACCTTTATAATTGCTTCATTGAGCTGTAGTAAGAAGGAAAATACAAATTAAAATAATTTCATATAAATATAAAGAATATACTTCAGTTAACTATTAGTATGTGATTATTTGGTAGGTATTAAAAACCACAGTTAGGGTATGTGACTGAAGCACTTAATAGGAAACAGAGAGGTTTTCAAGTCATATGTAGGAAGTTGCTAATAGAAACTATTAAGAGAGAAGAGATTGTTATAATAAGACAGCAGGGAAATTCGCTTATACAAAGAGAGGACAAGGAGTCAGAGATGTAACAGGACCATATACTGCTGCACAGGTGGACCTATTTTTTTTTTTTTACCCCAACCTCTCTTGTTAGAGCTGTAATACATTGTGACTTTGGAAGTTCTATAATCATTTGAACTGCAAAGTTATTGAAAATGCTCCTGATGTGGAGCTCAATGTTTCACAAATCAAGTAATTCCTTTTTATATTGCTTGATTTATTAGTGGGTTTTTCCATGTTTATTCAAAGCCTAGTATCTCTGATTTCTGTACTTTGATTCCTTCCAAAATTTTTGGCTTATCCTGATAATAATAATAAACTTTAGGATGTCTTCTCTTCACTTCTTCAAGCTCCCTATGTGTCTTACTGAATGAAAACTCAAAAGCCAGTGGAAAGAATGCCATTATTTTTTCATATTACTATATATGACTTCTATCATTTAAGTCTGCCACACATTATATTTTAAAGCTAGTCAGAAACATAAATGAGATAATGGAATGTTAATTTCAAAAAAAGTGATTAACTTTCATTTGTGTGGTTTATCTATTTTGGCATTTGTACACTTATACTTAACTCTTTATTGGAGGATCCCAACCTTCTCAGAGCTGTAACAAATATATATGTCTCATTATAGCACACCTTCTATTCATGTTCTCTTATTATCTGTCAGCTATAACTATCTCAATAAAGTAAAGGGTAATAAATCTATTTCAAGAATTCTTTGTACCTCATTATATGATTACAAGAATGTGATAATACCACAGGAATATATCTGGGAATCTTTTTTTTCCTGAAGTTGTAAGAACTTATTACATTTGCTAGTACAGTGAAGACAATTGTTACCTATGATAATATAAAACAATATGATCTAAAGCTATGAAACAATTTGAATTTATCTAAATTAATGAGTTCAAAAGAAGGCCAAGGAAATAGACATTCCAATGGTAAAGTCATTACATCCAGTTACAATATTTCTATGTAAACTACTACTCAGGGTTCATGTCCATTCCAAAATTGTTATGAATGAACCTAATGCTTAAGAGATGTATCTACTGAAAATCAGCCATGGAATAAAAATAAATAAACAAATGTAGTTCCTACTGAGCACACCAGTTTAATAAAATTGTTTTGTTTTTACTAGTTATCTAAAATGCAATATTCAAGAAGATGTCATTTCCCATCCCTGTTGGTTTTTTAGTGGAGTTGTCTTTCTAACTCTGTGCTTCGAGTACACATTTTTTCATTCATAGTAAACTCTTCTGATTAGCTCATGAAATTCAAAGTATCCAACCTAAAATACTACTATTTGTAAACTAAAACCTTGTGTTCTATTGCTTTAAATGTTCAAATGTTTATTGGCAAAATTTAAAGAAATAAAAAGAAGGTAAATTATTCCCTGTAATGTAGTCATCTCTAATGATATTATATCTCCTTCTGCCTTCCATATGTATATCCATTTTTAACAAAAATATTTTTGCCACTGCGATACTTATTTTCTACACACAGTTTTATGTCTCTCATAGAGAATATTTACATAATTTACAATATTGGTTTCATTATAGAATGTTACATATTTGGCCTGACCTTTCATTATAATGAAAATAGAATTTGCAAACCAATCATATTTACTACATGTGGTTCTTGATATAGGCTTGTTTGCTTTTGTTGAAACTATTGATGACATTATGTTAAGTGATAGTAGGCACATTGGTTAAACCATAGTCGAACTATATGCTCAAATATTTGGATATTAAATAACATTCAGGTAAAATTAACATATATTCAAGTAAAGTTGTTGCCAGAAACAATTCCACTTTCTTGTGGACAAGCAATTCTGTTTTTAATTATTTACTTCCAAAAGTATATAGAAAGGATAACAGAAAAGAACAAATTAAATTGAACTGAACATTTCACAGGAAAGCACGCAACTTTAAATGTCTTCAACTAAATCCAGCTTAATCATATATGCTTGTAACCCAACTACATGGGAAGCAGAGACAAGAAGATTATCAAAAGGTCACAAGTTTAAGAACACTATATAGAACTATATAGCAAGAACCTATGTCAAAAATATATAAGTATAAATGTAGATTCTACAGAGTGAAATAGGGAGAAACTCTAGACAGAAATGAATATGCAGTTGTTGAAACTATTAGTTATTAATTGCTTGTTTAATTACTAATTAATTTACTAAATTAGGTATGGTTATCATTGATAAATTGCTTACATATTTTGTATGAAGATTTTTTTCTTTGTTCAAATTTGTAGTTCTATATTAGGTTTCATTTGGGGGCAAGAATATTTACATTCACTTACGTTGCCTCTTGTACTAACAGGTATTCGAACATTTATTATCTGTCAGAGGGATATTAGATATCAGAATGGCTATAAGATATATAATAATCCCCTCTTATAGAAAGTAGGAAGCATTAGGCTGATTCCATAATACAAGCTGATCTGCATTTTTTTTCAAAAGTATCGCCCTCTTATTTTTCATAGTGTTCATTTTGATTCATAGCCAAGTATTCAAGATTTTAAGTACTGAAGCAACTTTGTTTTGTTGTCTTGATTTCTTGTCTTAATTCAATTCATCTGTGGTTGAATTTATCAGTTAGAGAATGTTCAATAAATATATCAAAATTCTGCCATTAAACTATAATGGATACATTCAAGCTTAATTCTTCATAGTCTCTTAAGATCTTGGCTTCATTTGGTGAAGTACTTATTCTTTCCTGCTGGTGTGATATCTTCAAAGCAAAAACTTGATGAGTACACAAAATACATCTTTTCTATTTACTATGGGGCCTAAGAAGGGTAATTACAACACTATTTAGAACATTTACTGAATTACTCTTGCAATCCAACTTAAATTTTGACCCCATATATTTGTATAAGACTTCATTAGATTTCAGATAAAAGGGTCTCTATTTCAATATTTAATATTAATATGAAATATATTTTTAAAAACAAATAATATAATAATTGTTTTTTAATGTTCTTTAAAACTATCAGTTTTAGGTAGCCAGTTCTGGGACCTTAATTACCTAATCCATTTTAAAAGCAAACTAACAAAAATTCTATATTTAAACATTTTTAAAGGTGATTAGTGAAATAATTTAACATGAATATTCATTAAGCCAGTTCTGAAATCATTTACTATTTGGCTTAATTGTTTTGAGTTTATATTTAAATAAAATGGCTTCATTAAATTTAGCACACGATATATTAAACTTACAGGGTTATTTGTGACACATTTCCAATAGATGCTACACAGAATTAACACTACCATATCATTTTTAAATCTATCTTTATAACATGATAAAGTTTTATTTCACTGATGCTAGTGTCCTTGCATCAGAATGTTTCCTTGGTGTGTTCGTACCTGCTATTCGTAGCACAATATTTGTCTTAATTTAAAGACAGTTGTAATCACATATCTCTAAAAGATGGTGATGAGAAAGCATGTGGTGTGGTTTGTTAGTACAAGGCATTGCCAGCTCATTATTTTCTGGCATGTGAACTTTTAAATTGTACTAGTGAAGAGCTTGGGCATAGACCTAGCAGCTGAGCAGTACTAAAGGCAATATAATTTCTTTATATCCCAAGTCACTTCAATGGCAAGATGTTTTAGTCTCTGCTTTGATATGGTAAATGTCCATTATGCTGTCTCATAATTATATGGACTCTAATGCATTAATATTGTTAATTAATTCAAATATAAAACTTCTTTCTTGAATATATCCTGAAAATATGTAGGATGATACTCCAATTATGTGACTTTTTATACTAATCTTATTAAAGGGTGAGAACATTAAATCTTTGAGTGCTGTACCTCAATTTTATTGTAATGATTTTGCTGGTTACCAGGTGGGGTGGCAGTTGAAAAATTTGGTGAATGCACTACGAGAGGACCCGAGTGGTGTTATCTTAACTTTGAAAAAGCGACCTCAGAGCATGCTTACCTCAGCACCAGCTTTACTGAAAAATATGAGATGGAAGCCCCTTGCTCTGCAGGTAATGAAGCTTAATCATAAGTCATACACCATCATTTTAGCCATAGATTATCTCAGTAATGCTTTTTTTTTGTGCCTCATCTCAGCAGCATATGAATTAATCTTGTATGCTTTTGAAAATTTGTTTGTGAAATTATCTCTTCACCGATTATCCTTATAGGCTTAATTGTGATGTAATCTGAAAAAATTAACTAAAGCCCAAATAATAACACTAATTCAAGTTTTAAAACTTAAAGCATACTTATAAAAATCCATAAGTTATTTAATGCCAAAATATGGAAAGAAATTAAGAGGTTTATTTTTTGTCATCATCTTACATTTGGAACATTCTAATCACATAGACTTCTAGAAGAAGCTAGCAGATAGTTTATAGAATTACTTTAAAACAGGAAATAAACATAATTTATAGAGTATAAATTTAGTTTTCAAATTAGCAGTTAAAATTTAACTAGTTTATTCCTCATGATTGTTCACTTTTTACTTCTCCCTCTGTGGTAGCAAAACCAGGGAGTGTTACATTAGAAGTTTTGCATTTTTGTTCATTGTGAAACTTCACTATAAAATATTAAATTGGATGGCAATAAGGTATATGACGTATTAAAAAGATATAAAATATTATGGTTGTACAAAGACAAGAAACTAATACATTTTGTTTCTATCAGGATATAGTATTTAAATATATTGAATTTTTCATAAATCTTCAGTTTTGAAAGTAGCAGAATGTGGAATTATAATTGATTTTTTCTTTTTTAAATAGTTGCCCATCTAATTTAGAATATTGACCATTTTTCAAGTTAGAAGAAAAGTTTCATTATTATCTCTGCTATGTAAGATGTAGTAATCTTTCTAATAGTATACTTTACTAGCCACAGATATTTTTCTAATAACTTCTCCATTAAAGGTGTCTTATGAATATTATTTTTTCATTGTTTAAAACTTGACTGCTTATCAGCTTCAAAGTGGACATTATATTTAGATAATATTAAAACACATAAAATGTTCCAATGTTAACAACTTTACATTTTCAATGTAAAACTTCTGTTTTTCCAACGAATAAATGTAGATTGTATTAATATATCTAAATGCATTTGACTTACAATATTTATTTCTACCAAAATATCTAATGATTGTTAATGTTCTGAGGCTATATGCCTCATATTTGTAATCATATCAAAAATTTCCATAATATATTTTTTATTTACACCATTATAAATTACTTTGTTGTTTTACTCTGAAATTTTCTGTTGACATGTCTATGCAAAAGATCCCTTTTCAAAGTGTGGAGGCATGGGAGCACTGAATGAGAGCCCCACACTTTCAGTTATTAGATGATCCGCTTTAAGTATCAATTTATTACTCTTTTATAGACCTTTATAACGGGACCTGAACACCAAACACATCCTAGTTTTTGTTGATCCATGTACTTTGAAGTAGTTTGTTGAGAAAATCAAAATATATTTCATTGTTAGATCTTTTCCCAGTAGCAGAAACTGGAGAATGAATATTAACAGCAATTATCACTTTTATATAAAAAGTAAAATAATCAATAAGCTAGTATTTTACATATTATATACATACACATAATTTTTTTAAGTTAGAGGGCTAAGACTTTTTAAAAATGAATTCCATCATTGCTTACAATATAATTATAACATATTTTAAAGTACTGTTTTAGGCCCATTCTTAAATGTAAATAAACAAGCGGTAGCAGATCATTACTTATACATAGAGTCCTCATTACTTTCTAAATTATTTTGAATATTGTTATGTTTACTTTTTCATAATAAAATCTGGGAGGGTATAAGTTAAATAAGTAAATGTATATATACCAATATTTTTGTAAATGTTCTATTTAACAGATTGGGCTTACCTAAAATGCATTGCCCACATTTCACCATCTGTAGATAAGCAAGACTGCTAGTAGAAAAACAAACAAAAAAAAAAAAACCTACCACTAACATCTTTGAAAATAGCTTCAACGTTGATTGATTTTTGCAAAGCAGAAAAGAATGAATTCATTTAAATTAAGTTATTTCTTACAGTGCTAAAACAAATTCTTGTAAGAATGAGTGTGTTCTGTAATTTATAAAGCATCACCTCTTCTACCACATGATCCTAAGTACTATTTTGAGGACTGGATATTATACCATTATAGAGTTCCTTCTTGATCTTAAGGCATTAACCTGTACTTAAATCAATACACCTTGAGGATTCATGGAAATTACCTAATTAGAATTTTTATAGAATGCAGATTTGAGAAAAAGAAAAGGTGCAAACTCCTAAAATTTCAAATCTAGAATTTAAATGCAGACTATCCCAGAGAGGACAAGTCAAATAATAGAATGAGGTTTGATGGCAATAATGGATTATTTCATACCATTGTATGAGGTATTTTTCTTCCTAGTTCCTGAGAACCAGCCTCAGATGTGAACCATAAAATCTACTGCAATAATAATCCTCTATGTAGACACAGGCAGTAGCTTTTACTGTTTTCTTAATTCTGGTGTCTATACAAATTGGCTGAAACCAGAATGCATATAAATTCATTTAAATATAAATCAATATAAAAACTTAAAGTTTTAATTATGTTGGTTGTTTTTGTCAAGTGTACCAGCAATCTAGTAGATTAATTAAGAGGTATACAAAGAGATGGAGGAATTTATTTAAATCAGTGTGTCTATTTCATATTCTTAATACCCGGCTTAACTTAACTACTAAATTTTTTGAATGACTATTGTAATTTATTTAACATGTAGGCCAAAATTAGTACATGCATGTTTTTCAAACCAATGATTTTAAACAAAAATGGTAGTAATTTTATTTATGGAAATAAAATATCATATGTATCCTAAGGATTTGTTTCTAAACTGTTTAAAATAGGGCTATTTACTATTAACTAACTGCAATGGCAGATTCTGATTTGGAAATTCTTTGGAAATCATAGCCAAATAAGCAAAAGCATACAATTCAACTTCATGCTCACAGAGAAATTTCATCAGCACATTTCATGAAATTTGGCAGCTCTTTTAATACAATTCTATTTTCTCAAACATTTGGTGATAGAACTGAAGGATTTAAAGATCCCTTAATTAGAAACAATGTCCAAATTTAATTACATCTGAAAAATTGAATTCTGTTGTCATCTTTCACAACTCTTTCACAAATAGCAGATATATCGGCCTTTGCGATACAACCTTTTATTCTAAGATGGTAAACAGGGGAATCTTGCCTTCTGAGAGCTGTTTTCAAATCATCTTAGTGGCACTCTGCTAATTTCCAGGATGTGGGTAAGCATGGTGATTGCATATAGTCACATACTTCTATCAGTGAAATAAATTCCAGGGAGTGCTGGATAGACCATAAGTATATGTTTAGAAGTGTGTAGTAGTAAACTAGGATGCATTACAACAAGAACATATGGGCAGTTATTTTCTTCTTACAAAAGTTGTATGGAAGAGTTAGCTGGACACTACCAAGAAATCTTCTTAAATCATCACTGGTGGAGAAAAACATCTCAACCCAATCAATGGTATAGTTCAAAAAAACTGGTTTGGATATTGTTGAAGACATTTTACAAACATTAACATTAAGCTATATGAATAGCATTATATTCCTAAACTGTTTTGATGTCATAGTTATTAGTGTTGGTTTGTGATTTTGTACTTTAATTAACCTTTTTGTTGTTTAATTAACCTTGATGACAATATACAGGGTATTTAAAGGACTTTGAGCACAAAGAAAATAGTCAACAACAGTCTATTTTGAATATCAATTGGTATAACAACTATAGAATTGTGATTACATTAAATTTAAACTACATACAAATATAAATGGTTAAAGTAGTTGTGTAAAAGTCAAAACAGAAAAGCAATAAAGTTTATTTCAAAATCCATGATGCAAGTGATGTTATTAACAAACATTAGTGAAAGAAAATTTGTACATTTCTATGAATTGTTTTAAAAGCATGTAAAAAATATTTTACATGAGGTATAACACTAAAAAATAATTTTAACTAAAAATATAATAGTTCTGGTTGGATAATACTAGTAGTCCTGTGTTTTATATGCTCAAATAAGGAAATAACTATAAGCAGCTATCATATCAATTATAGTTCATCAGTGTTTAAACACTCAAATAAAAAACCTAAGAAACATTTGTGGCTTTCCTTTAAATTATTTTACTGTTTTAACACTGACTACAAATAATAACCTGTGATGTCAACTGTTTAACATTATAGTTAAGCTATGCTTTTCAGAGATCTTAAAATGTAAAGTGTTTCAAGTGAAACCTCAACTCCCAATGTAGTTTCTTCAGTTAATATCCCAGATTGTTGATAATTATATTTTGGAACACATAACTTCAATTTTAGTATTGCCACTTAATTATGCACATAAGGTTGAACAGCACAAAATTACATATACTAGCTTTATCATAAGTACAATATACAGATGATTTGATGGAAAAAGCTATATTGTAATATGAATCCAGAGCGATAGTGTATATTATATAATACACATATTTTTGTGTCCACATATCAGTGCTGTTTAAAGTCAAGGATCTAAGGTGTCCTGATCATATCCATTGCCTTAAAACATTGTTTTCTTTGTAGTACAGTAAGAACAACAAAAAATTCACATGCTTATAAAAACCACCAATGTTTTGTATTTAACATATTGTATTCCAGTACAAGCTGAGAAACTGAGGGAGAACTTTTAAACACATGCAATTATTTTGCTTAAAATCTGTTGAAATAATTTATCACTTAGTAAAACCTTGGCCAGGTAAAACTGTACACATTACTTTCTAAAATTATATCTAGTATTCTTTATGTATTCATGAAATGTACAAGATTGTATGCAAATTCCTATTTTAAAACCCAGAAAACATTTTTGCTGGACCACTGTTAAAATGATCAAGGAAATAGTTGTTGATATAAAGCAATATTCTGGTACTAAATGATAACAGTACTGGGGTTTTCATAAGAATGTGCCTGAACTGCATAAGGACTTAAAGAGTGTCCTGTGATAGAAAATTGAGGTGATGTGATCAGCTGAAGTCTGATTATTTTAAGAATAAATAAAATGAATGGCTAGGTTATATACTTAATGTAATCATTTGTATCTCTGTTGATATTTTTACCCCTGAAAGGCAAAAATAAGTTTGTATATGAATTTGACATAAGTGAATTTTGGGACTAAGGACTATTGCAGTATTTAACATTTTTAATATCGAGGCTGCCTCTATGTCACTGGTTTCATTGAAGACTTATATATCTCTAACTTCATTGGATCATTTACTGAGGGACAACTAAATACATGCTTGCCAAAGATTTTATAATATAAAATATTTCAAGTTAAACTTAAAATTCAAATTTATTTGCTTAAGTGTGGACATTCTTTTTTATAATCTTTGCCATGGAAATTTCATATACACTGATTTATATATAGATAGACTACTACTATCTATATTTATATAAATATAATATATAAATATATACATACATATATCAGTACTTCACAAATGTGCTATTTCTGATATTAAAATTAAGGGACACAAATAAGAAAAGATATGAAACAATTTAAAGTAATGATCCACTTATGTCTTGTAAAAACCAAAAAATTTTTGACAATTATAATCCTCCATCAATGTATAAACTGATCAGTAAGATGTTATGGCTGAAGATTTTACTCATACTTCAGGGAAAGATTTGTACCATTTTGCATTTTGGAGTGTGTCTTTAAGGTAGTTTAAAATGACACTGAAAATGCATATATAAGTTCTAAGTAGATTTCTGAGTCCTAATGACAATAGCAAGTAATCATTAAGCTTCTAATTGTACATTTAAAGAGATGCATACAAATTTAAAAAGATAAATTGAAGTGTTCTACAATAATTTATCAGACTTGCTTTACTAGATTAAGGTGCACACATACATACACTCACATACACACCTAAATGTACACATACACTCAAATGGTCTTCTGTGACAGAATGCTGTCTGTTTTGTGGAAGGAGAGATTTATGGTATAAGAACCATATTGGATACTATGACAAGGACCTACTATATAAAATTGTTTGGATGGGAATTCAAAAAGTATCTAAACCCTAAACCCCACTTGATTTCATCCTGTAGTACCATGTTGTATTGAAGCTTTACATCAATATGCAGTCTTAAAACAATGTCCTTAATTGATGATAGTTTTTTTTTCTTATACATGTTTCACCAAATATATTAAAGTTGTGAAGGAAAGAATCATTAATTCTTTTTCCTGAAAGTGCAAGTCATTATTAGTACAATTATAACTGTTACAATGCTACAAATAAATGACATACAGTATTTGTTTTTAGTATAAGAGAAGCTAAAGTTTAGTTTTAGTAAATTTTCTTACTTAGAATTTTTAGTCAAATAATATACCTTTTAAAATTTGAATTGAATTCTCAAAGATCCTTAGTTTTTAATTGAGGGACACTAAATTTGTCATTTTTCATATATTTTCGCACTAGTGTTAGATGGTTTGTTGTTGTTTTTCTTTTTTGCATACAGCTTGTCAAAATTAAGAATTTACTAATAATGGATTTCAACGTAATTTCTTCATTTATTCTATGCTGTTATACTACTATTGTCTTCCTGAAGTTCCTTAATGATTTTAAAATTCTTTCAGTCATTTAATTTTTTACTATTGCAATTCTTGATCGCAATGTTTTTAAAGTTAGGATATAGTTTACCTTTTCCATTGCCAATGTCAAAGTTGATTTTTAAAAATATGATTCTCAAAATTGATGTTTTTTTCTTAATCTTCTTAGCTTGGTGATAATAGCTCACGTAATAGACAAAAATAATTGCCTGTAAATTGAATATTTACTATATGAGCTTTAATTGGTATAGAGCATACTGATAAGCCATATGACACCCACACAATAAACCCATAAAAATATTTCCTCTGATTTACCTGTCAGTAAAATAAATAGCCAGTTGAACTCAGCAACAGAATTGACTAATTTCTCTTTTGTTCTGTAAAAACAAGTTGGAATTTTAAAGCAATTCAGTTAATTGCACCAGGGTAACATAATCAAACTTGACATCTATTTGACTCTTAAATTTTTTTTCTTATATTAATTTTCCAATATAGTAATTCACAATTACTGATGACATTAAAATAAACTCCTTGTTGAAAATAGAAATGTAGAGATATAGAAACTTGGAGGAAGTTGGCATTGCTAATGCTAAAATCTTCTAGAAGGGAAATGTATGCACTATAAATTTTCTAATGGTCTTTACTTCATATTTAAGGTATATTTAAATACCATTGTAAAAATTAACTGCAAATTCTTTTTTCCTTTGTTTTTGGGGGAGTGGGAAAAATAGGTACTAAGCAAACAAATAAAAGCTATAGATCACCAAAGGAATGGAGAGACATATTGAAACTATAATTCATAACCTTAAAATAGAGGGGAAAACAATGAAAATTTAAGCTAGATTACTTTTTATTGAAAGCTTATGTTATTAGAAAGTGGTTGAAATTCATTTGTACTATTGGTATATTTTAAAGTTAAATTATTTTACTAGTGCATTAAAAAGAATAGTAAATATTAGTTTTTCTTTCGTAGTAAATTGATTTTAAAATATTGGAAATTAATGTGCTGTACAATAAGATTTTCTTTTACTGCTGTATGAATTTGAGCTAAAAGATAATAACAGAATAAAAAACTATAAGCAGTCATGTTGCAGTAAATATGAGTGTGAATGTGTGTGCATGTGTATGTATCACCAAGTATTACATTCAAATATTACATAGGCATGAAACACAGCCTTACAAAGGATTCATTTCTTTAATATCCTTGGGCTTCATGGCATTCCTCATCAGTACAAATGACTCTTCTAGACATCTGAGTTTCTCAGTGCCAAGATTTTATTTCTATAGGACAGGCATAGATTAACTGGATTTTATTCCAAAGAAATTATATTGTCAGACGGGGAAGTCTTTGTTGCATACCATCATAAAATTATTTAATTGATATGTATAGTTTCTGACTATTTTAAATCATCATATGTGGGAGAAGATTAAGATTTCATCATTCTTTTTCCTGTCTTTCTTTAATTTTGATTTCAAAAACATTTAAACTTAACTGTATTTTTGTCAGGAAGTGTGATATCAAGTTATTGAGGTGAGCTGTGTAACAAAAAAGGTCAAAATTATTAATGGAGTCCCAAATTGTAATTTACATTGTATTTATGCCCATCTTTCAAACAGTTTTTGGTTATCTGTATTAAAGTAATGTTATAGTGTAAAGTAGTTGTGATATACATTTATTTGAGTGTCCAGCAATGTATGTTGAAGTAGTAGAATTGTCAGTCTATCATCTAGATATGCCAAATGTGTTTCATACTGGCTAAAATATCACCATTTTGTCATATGCAGATGCAATTCATTTTGTGGTCATTATCTTTGTGTTTGAGACTGCATTGAGATATTGATTTCAATGTTAACTGTATGCATACTTAATCAGTAATATCTGTAAGTTAAATATAAATATTTGTGAATTTGAATTTCAGTTTAAGATAATATTTCAATCCACAAGAATACTGTGAATTTTAGAATTAGGACTGTTCATAAGACTGATATATCATTAATTCAGTTTACATAGTATCTTTAGAAGGCAACTTCCTATTCAATGCGTAAATCCAAGAGTTCATTAGGCATGCAACCAAGGATGAGTGTTAAATAACAGGTAATATATGTGCTTGGAAAGATGAAGTGATTATGTCACCTTATTCATCATGTTTTTGCTGATGTAATATATACTGGCTCTGAACAGATGGCTATCTGTGTTTATGTTGAGAGGAAGTAGAATAATCTCTCATGTGTTGATAGCCATTTTTAGCTTCTGAGCATCCATGACATACTTACTAACATAATACTATAGTTTGTCAAATGTCAGTCAGGATGTAAGTAAGCTAATTCTTTTATGAATTACTTTTTATTACCTTTCAAAAGTGCAATGCAGGCAAAGTTAATTTAAATAAGTTTCATTTTGTGAGTGACATTTATCTTCTCATTATGAATCATTGAATGGTATTTTTACTTTGTGAATAGATTTTGGATGGTTAAACCATTGAAAAGGTGAGTTGGGAACTGCATGGAAAACAGTATTATGTATTATTTGTTTGGGCGGGGGAATCAAAGAAATATCCCTATGGTAAATAACATTTTTCTTGATTTCAGCCAAGTTCAAAACTTTGTATAAAAAGATCATTTTTAAATGATAACCATGTGTCATTGTTGTTGTTTTGTGTTGTTTGTGTGCGTATGTATTTTCTTTTTCATTTTAACCAGCCTCTTATACCTAGAAGTCCCACAAGCAGCGTTGCCACGCCCTCCAGCACCATCAGTACACCCACCAAAAGAGACAGTTCTGCCCTCCAGGATCTCTACATTCCCCCTCCTCCTGCAGAACCATATATTCCCAGGTATAAACTATCAGTTATGTTATTCTTGGCAGCTTCTAGCTAAAGGCTAGTCTAATAACTTCTAAAATATGAAGGCAGTTCTTAAAGAACACTTTGACTATTTCCCTCAGGAATTCTAAGCAGATTCTAGAAAGCACTTCTCATTAGAGCAAATGCACTTTTGTTAATAACGATAGCAGGATCTTACATGCATTACCTGGCATGATAAAAGAGTAAGATTAAATATTATGTGCAAGGTAAATAATAAGGATTTTTGCCTGTGAAGCTTCAAGAAATGTCAGTTTCATGTACAAATGTCATTATGTTCTTAAATGGATAGAGTTTATAGGTGATTTTTATACATTCTTAAAGTCTGAAGTTGTATTTACTCTCACATTTTAGTCACTCAGTAAAGGAATATTGAAAGGGCATCTTTTATAGGATAGGAATTTTGATAGTATATAAATGTAACACAAGTTATATTTGTACTTAACAAGACTTCTTTCTCTATGTTGTAAATAAATAGTTTGTATGTCCTTAAACAATTATGAATTATAATAACTAGTTTATTAGTCTTATTAACCCTAGTATGTCTCATTAAGTGTAAAGAATATTTACAAGGGTAATGATCATTTAATCTGAATAAATTAATCTTGAGCATAAACATATGTTTATTATGTTTGTATATGCACATATGAATTTAAGAAAAGTAAAAGTGTTTATATTACAGTGAATACATTAAGTTTTTCAGAAAATCATAAGTACATATATGTGCACACATTTACATATTTAACTTTATATATATACTTATATATATTATGAGTTCATTCCACTAGAAATTTTTGTTTTCTTGGTACATTTCTAAATTTAACATTATTGAGTATTTTTCATATAGACATGTTTAATAAATCTGACCTGTTGATAAAAGGCTGCTTCTCCATAACACTATATTATAAGAAAAGCCAGATCTTATAATTTTCTACCATAAAGAATGTCTCTGTAAATATAATGTAGAAAATCAATATGTCTGAATTACCTTCTGGTACAAGCTGCATTAGTATTCATGTCACGGGCCCCATAGAGAAATGTGCAAATGTACAAATAAACATAACCTTTTTTCATGTTATGAATTCACTACAACTGTTTCCAAGCTAAATGCAATGTCATTTTCTTTTCAATAGAAAGCTTAACAGTATAAAAATACCACGCAATTAGTTCAAAAAATCCTTTCAGCTAACTAAAATTGAAATTTGTGCTGAGATATATATTGGCGTTCTTTATGTTTCCTAAGAACTGGTTATATATTTATAATTCAATAATAAGCAACACAATTGTTTTAGGAAGCAAAACCTTAAATGATTATACAAATGATACTTTTGCCTGGTACAGAAATAAATTGATAAGACGGCCTTCTCAGATATGAAAATATAATTTATTGCTTTCTACATATTTAAAATACTTGGATTACAATTCTCTACATCCAAACATCTAAGCATTGTAATAAAGATGTATAAAAACAAAACAAAAGATATATTAAAACAGAATTTTTGTAGACTGACTCAGAATTCTCGCTATTTTATATGTCGCAATAGAAGCTAATTAAAATATGACTCAACTTTATAAGTTTTTAATGTACAAGTCTTGTTTTGATTTAAAATTAATGCTTTCTTCTTTGGTAGTACCTATTTATGATACCCTTTAGGGGAACAAGGAACACCTATAACCAATGAAACACAATGATGCATGACAAGACAAAACAGCATTCCATTCATATCATGTTTTGGAAGACAAATTGTTTTTAACAAATAACTTCTCACACACCTAGAAAAACATTTCATAAGAAAAATAAGGTGTTTAATTAATCCTAGGAGGGACCTTTTATTACAAGCTCAGTCATCTGTTACTTTTTAAAAGCTATGACCTTGCACCTCAGACCACTCATGCAGAAAACATTAAATCCAAATTAGACATTCTCACAAAGAAACTGAACACTGCTCATTAAAACTTTCACAGCATATAAAGGGGGTAAATGAAGAGAGATATAAATGTGAGGGAACCTAGGAGAAGTGGGAGCAGGAGAGTGTGTAGGGAGGAATGGATTTGATTAAAATGCATTACACACACATGAAATTTTCAATAAGAATTAAATTATACCAAAAAGCACAAAATGGGATCGATATGTAAAATAAAAGCACAAAAATAAAGTAAAACTTTTAAAAAATATTTTGAAACAACAATAGGATTTAGAAATCCTATAAAATGTTAAGAAAATTTTCTCCATAAATTATTACAGGTAAAAAAGTGGATTTGCTGTTCCCCAAATCTCATTCCTAAAAAAATTCCATATTTTACCATATTTTCCACCCTCCCTCCATAGGAAACATTGCTAATGTGTAATTTTTATGTAGTCTTTCTAAATTAATAACAAATATACATCCTTTTACTCTCAGAAATTATGTAGAGTTTGAATAATTATAGTAATCATTAAAATTATCATTCATTTATATTAATGACCTACTGTTTGTCTTATAATACTGATTTGTGTGGTACTAATATCATTTATAAGACCATAATTTCCCTTTATATTGGTGATAGAATCATGAATAACTCTGTTCTTCAGCAACACAAAATCTATAATAAACAATAAAACAGAAGAGACACACATGGTTTAATTGTTAGCATTACATCCAGTATTTACCCTTGAATTAAAATAAATTTATGTGCTGAAATTATTTTTCTTCCTATGACATGACATATAGTAAAAATGGACTAGAGCAGAAGCTAGAAGATCTATGGTGTATTTCTAACTGTCCTTTATTATCGGTATGAAATTGAGGCAAGTGTTTCAACTATTGGGCCTATTATTTGGAACAAAATATGAATAATTACAACTAACCCCCTAATTCTCAAAGAAATCTATAAAGATATGAAAATATGTTGTAAGGGAATGCTGTTTGTATTTTAAGGCCCCTATAATTTTGTATGGTCCTAATACTACACCCATCTCCTCTACCTTCACTTTGCTTTAGGGATGAAAAGGGAAACCTTCCTTGTGAAGACCTCAGAGGACATATGGTGGGCAAACCAGTTCATAAGGGATCTGAATCTCCAAACTCATTTCTGGATCAGGAATATCGAAAGAGATTTAACATTGTGGAAGAAGACACTGTCTTGTATTGCTATGAATATGAAAAAGGAAGATCAAGTAGTCAAGGAAGACGAGAAAGCACACCAACCTATGGTAAGAGTTCTTTTATATATATAAGAATGCGTATCTTCCCTGAGTTTCTTGATTACCTTTAAGAGATTTGGAGTTGTGCGACTACTGGATTACTCTGAAATATTTAAATTCCTCAGTGTCATTATGTACTTCTAGGTAGACTGTCAGAAGTTTAAAACATGATATTAGAAATTTATTGTTTCCAAAAACTAGCAAAGGTTTTAACTTAGAATGGCATGTGAAATCTTAGAATAGCATGTGTTTCTTCTATAATAGAAGACAAAGTTGGTCAAGAGTTTTATAAGTATAAATACTTGTAACCAACATGATTTCTTTTAATTAAAATCATTTTCTTAATCCTAAGGGAACTAGGATTGATATGTAAAATAAGAAAAAAATGATTTTTAAAGAATCTTTTAGATAGGCTTTGCTGAGGAAAATATAGAATTAAGTCCTATATTCTTTTAAGAAGCTATATGATTGATCTTTGAGTAAAGGAAAGTTTTATTTAGAAAGGACAAACCTTATTTAGGGCATAGATTAACCTAGAACTACTGCGTTAGGATTTTAATAGTATAGCTAAGAAGGTCATACTGTCACATATAGTTGAAATTGATACAGTGTCTCTGCAGAATTTGCCTGTGAAGATACCTATGATTTAAAATGAATGGATTTAATTGAAGTCTATCGTTTACCCTGTTCACTTTCAAATTGATCATTTAGAATGAGGAACATACACTTTGGGAAAAGACAAGATCCTTTCTGATTAATTCAACCTGGTTCCATCATCTGTTCTCAAAAGAGAGTTCATTTCTTCTTACACATGTTTAATTTCCTTAAAACTATTGGCTAAAGTTAGATATGTAAAGTTTTGTCAAAAAGATATCTTAAGAATAGAAACCAAGGTTAGGAAGATGCTCAGTGGGTAAAAAGTGTTTGCTGTGCAAGTGTGACAATCTAAGTTTGGGCCCCGTAACCCATTGAAAAAGTAGAACTACTCTCAGAAGCTAACCTGTGGTACATGATACCTCATGGTATATACACACATGTACCATGACATATACACAAACCCCTGTACACTCACGTACATGTACACAGTGACGGTAGTGTTTTTAAAAGGAACATGAGCACTTTTTTTCATTTGTGTTCATTTCTATGCATGTGCCTCTTTATCATAAGTATTTATATTTTTCACATAACCTCTTAATTGCACTATGATGGTTACACTTATGTCAAATTGTCACATATTGGAGGTATTTGAAATTTTTTTCTGTACTGTTATATTTAAATAAATTTGTGTCATTTTGTTATTCCTCCTTATCATGATCCTGAGATAATATAAAAGTTGTATTTATTTCACAAGCAGCAGTTATTAGGTAGGCCATATAGGACACCTGCTCTTCTTTTATTACATCCTAGGTTTTTCTACACACAAAAAATTGGATCATTGCTTTATGTAAGGGGAAATTTTCAACCCCAAATATAGTCACATATTTACGGGGTTCTTGAATAACTACAGGTAGTTTCTAATTGCAGACTGTATTTTAAAGGATCTAATCATACCTCATAGTAATATGATTTAATCTAAATTTTCAGAATGGGTAACTGTAATAGTTACACAGAGATTTTCAGGTACAAATTGAAAATTGTTCCAAATAAACAACAGCTTAATATATTTACTCTTTCAAAGTCAGATCTTAGGTAACTAAATGTACCTATTAGTTACAGGAAATTTGTTTCCTTAATTTTTGCCACAAAACTCATTCATTTCTTAAGTTATTTCGCTAATATTTGCTGTATACATACATAAAATCACCAAAGCACTGGGGATACAGGGATCAATAAAACTTAAATTGTGCTTGTAAGGTAGGCATAACCCAAAGGTAAGAATCATTAGAAGATAGCAAAGTTGTTTCAGGTAAGTAGAAAAATGTTTATAACATGTTAGCTGTGGAATTGAAGCCTGGAAAGTTAAGCCAACAAACATGATGTTTATGTTGAATTTTAAATGTTAAGTAGTCGTCATCCAGAATTTCTAAATGCCTGCTATACCCAAATATCTAGTACTGTTCAAAACCTAGGCCTGAGATCCATAGACTAACCCTCAAAGTGTCCAGTACAGAGTCCCTTATACTTTGCTAAGTAATCAATGAAAACTTCTTGATTTGAGCCCTCATGCAGTCCTACTGAATGAACAGACAAATCATAACACTATGTTGGGGGGGGGTGGATGAATTTTCTATCCTTTTGGAATATTTTATAAAACAAGCTAAAGTACAAAAGTTTCATATTTCATGTTTTTCAACAAATGATGATAGTTTTACTTATTGACTCTTGTGTGGTGCCCTTTGCACTTAGAGCATTCAATTTAATTAAATTATGTGTGTCTCTTCTGTCTGTTTTACTGTTTTTTATAGAATTTGTGTTGCTGAAGAACACAATTTAATTATTAGTTGCAAATACTCTTATTTTCAAGTATGTAAATTGAGCCACCACTACTTTCCTAATACTTTTCTACATTGCCTCATTACTCAACATCCCAGCACACTGGAGGCAGAGGCAGGTGTATCTCTGTGAGTTCAAAGCCAGTCTGGTCTACAAAGCTAGTTCCAGGACAGGTTCCAAAGCCATAGAGAAACCTTGTCTCGAAAAACCTAAATAAATAAATAAATAAGCATATTACCTTGTAGGCTGAATGGAATGGTATGCATCTATAATCCTAACAGCCTAGAGGTTTAAACATGAAGACTGTTTGTTCAAGTTAATTTACACTAAAGAGGGAAAGCAGAATGTTAGAAAGTTTCAGTAGGATTTTGAGAATATTAAAGGGACATGACACAGTCCACAGTACTGTTGAATATGTTGTAGTACATTTGTATTTTAAAGTATTGCTTAGGAATAAATGAAAATAGTGAGCTCTTTTTAAAATAGCATGTTGGTTACTTTTCTGTTTGCTGCAACAAAATGTCTTAAAAAAGCAACTTGAGGAAGAGTAGATTCATTTTGGCTCACAGAGAATGCAGTCTATCATGCAGATAAGTCATGATGGCAGAAACTTAAGGCAGCTGGTTACATTGCCCCCACAGTCAGAAAGCAGATTCATGCTGATAGTCTGCTCACTGCCTACTTTCCCTTCATTCTGCTGTCCTAGATCATAAAATGGTGGAACTATATTTAGCATGGGTCTTCCCACCTCACTTAACCTAATAAAGATCATTCCTTACAAATGGACCCAATGCTTAGGTTAGTTAATCACCACAGACAATGATAATCAAGCACAGATTTAAAGACAGATATTTGAAGATATTCTAGCTGTGTGTTATAAAGCATACTTACTTAGCCAAGATATTCATCTTACGTTATCTGTTCCCTATTTTTAAATAACAAGTTAAAACTACAGGTATTCAGAAAACAATCATAAAGGCAGGTAAGGATGGTCAAGGGGCAGCTCAATTAAAACATAACAATGCCTATGAAGCTTTTATTTATGTTAAGTACTATTTTATGTATTTAACAGTATGAGGTTTATACAAATAAAATGTCTGTTTGTACATGAAAAACATCTAAAACTCAGAAAAATTAAGTCATTTGCCCAACTACTAAATAATGAAGCTGAAATTAACTCTCTATGTATGTATGTTGACCCTACAAGTGATACTAGCTAGCTGTATATAATTAAATGTAATTATGAAAATCATTTCAAAACACTTTATTAGTCCTTCCAAACTTGAGAATTTTATTTCAAGCAAGCAGAAATAGGCCCATTTTTGTGTCTTAGCTTATATATTGTTTTGTATCTACTCATACAACAATAAACATGCATTTACCTAGACATAGCCATGACAGCTTTTTTAAAAAGCTTGCTGTATTGTGGGCAAGGAACAATACTGGCTTATCATTTTAAACCAGGATAAAAGCAGTTTCATGTTGTTAACAATTGAAACAGAAATAATTTCAGATTTTTTACAAAAGCAGATCCTATTTACAAAACAATGTAGATCTGAGCTTACTATTATTCTCTGTAGGATCAACTGTGTCCCCGAATCTTCTCTTTCACCTAACTACTACAAAATTACCCTGAAGGCATACTACTATATGCCTCAGTTTTTCATTTATTAAATGAAGATGATTTCTGCCTCAGAGTTTTTGTGAAAGTTTAATGACAATGCACTGTAAATTGTGTCAGTATCCAGTATATTAGATAGCAATTTTCATTATTGTCATTACAGAATGAAAGGAAAATAGAATTACATCACTTTAACAATTTGGTTTCATCTTCTCAGGCTTAAAATGCAAAGGTTGAATTTAATAAAGATCAGTTTCTTGGCAACTTTTAAGAGCAGAAATATTTCCCACCAGCTTCCTTGCCCTTCTAATTCATTATAGGACAGTACTACAGTATACTTTCATGTGTAGAAATTCAACTAAAAAGTAGGCACAGTTGGCTGAATCCCTTTGGGGCCACAAGTAGTCAGATTTTGTAGAAAAGGGGGAAAAGCAATTTAAAGTATCTCAATAACTGTGTAAATTGGGACATGGGAATCCAGAACTTTTCTGGATGGTTGAAAAACCAGCACCTCAACAAAAGCATATAAATTAATACGTAACATTTTGAACACTGTTCTCATAAATGTTGTATGTACATGTTGTTATTGTGTAAATTTAGTTCATAGAGTATTATACCTAAGACATTTTCAACTTCACTGATGAAAGGAAATCAAAACTTTCTCCCTTTTAAATCACCTAAATAGTAAATGGCTGTAATGACCTCTTATAACATGGTGAGGGCCAAATTCTACTACTGCAAAATAAGAATGGTATCTGTACATTTCAAAGGTTTTTTTTTTTAATCATACTTACTGCATAACCTTTCTTTTTATATTAAAAATTCTTCTCTTTGAAGAAGTCAAATTATAATTAATAGCATTTTCAAACATTTCCTAAATGTTTAAATATACAGAATACATTATATTTCTTTCATTTCTGAATAAATGGCCGCACTCTTTCTTGTCAATTTTCATTATAAATTATGTCCTTTGAAGGTAAAAATCAGGCTTAATTCATTAGCTATCCTAGAGAGAAAAGAAAATGTTGTACTATCCACAGGATATGTCTACACTGAGGTAAGAAGTACTGCACCCAAAGAAGTAATCATAGAATTTAATGAAGTAGAAATTTGAGATATATGTTATACTCAAAGGAATTAATATTGTTTTGATCTTTTGAAAAAAAATTATAAATGTTTTATTTTGGTTAGTTTCAAAGAATTTAGTTAGCATCAAGCTAACTGTGATAAGGGACCATGTAACTAATGTATAAAAACAGAAAAGTCTTTTCCTGATATTAGAATTTAAGTACTCATCTAGGGAAGGCTCTCTTTCTCAGTGTATACAACTTTATTGATGGAAATAGAAACACATTAGTTCTAAAGTCAGATATTCTTGATTTGGTGTCAGAATTTGGCTATACTTGAACTTTATCTTAATTGAGACTACACTTATACCTCAGGGTTTTATCTGGAAAAACAGAGTGACAGTACTATTACTACTATATCTATAAGGACTAAACACTAAATTACATATGCCAATCACATAGCAAAGTGTTTATCTTATAGGATGTTCTTAAGAAATGGCACCTAAATGGCATAATAAGTGGTTGCTGCTGACCAATAAAGAATTTGAGCTGCTTTTGAATCATATTAGCTCTTAATGTCCTTCCTCTTAGAGAACCTAATAAATAAAGTATTAAAAGAGTAAAAGTATACCTTTATGTCTGGTCTCTCTACTAAAGCAATAACAAACTGAGTAAGTTATAGTAGCTAAAAGAATTATAAGCATAACATTTTTGTTAATTTTGTTCTAGTATTGTAAAAGGAAAGACAGAAGCATTTAAATAACTAATAATACTGAAAACTATGTTTATCCAAATCTTAGATCCCATTGACGAAAACATCAGCTTATATTCTGGGTCAATTTCAGAAATCTGAAAATGACTTGGCATTCACACGTTCTTAAAGTTTTAGATGAAATGCTATAAGACAAAATGATAAAATGATATGGAAAATAAATAAAGGTGTTGAAAACTCTTAGATAAGACCTTGGAAGAAACGTTTATTCTGAAAGAATTCAAGGAAACAGATATTAGATAAAATAGTTAAAAAAGGGAAATTTTAAATATCGTATTAATATATAGGGAAAACTGTAAAGAGAGTTGTGCCAGATTGGTCATTTAATTCACTTATCAGAAATATAACAAACCTTTACATGACACACACAGAATGGAGAAGCCAAGACTAGAAAGTAACTTAGCAGTTCTCATCTGGAAGCAGTCCTACCCATCAGAGGACATTTGACAATTTCTTAGCTATTTTGAGGGGTAGGAGATTAGGAGATTCAATAATGGCAGAATAAAGGATGCAGGGTCTTTTTTTTAATGTCATTTTATTAATTAAATGTTTCATTTATTTTACATACCAGAGTTTCCCCCTCCTTCCTCTACTCCTGTGCCCTGCCCCTACCTCCTCTCTACCCCCTCATTCATGCCTCTTCCATTGCCATTCAGAAAGGGGCAGGCCTCCCATAGGCATCAACAAAGCATGGCAGGATGTACCCACTGGATACATCAATGCACAGGTACCCAATGGGTCAAGTAGAAGATAAAATTGCCACTCTGCATCCCTGTAAGTACTAGATAGTGTCAAAACATGAGAATGTCCAGAAGGCTGCTGGTGAGAAATTTTGACTACCCTAAGAACCAATCTACAGAAATATTAGAAAAATCAAAGTTAAAGACTGTGTGTGTGTGTGTGTGTGTGTGTGTGTGTGTGTGTGTGTGTAAAATACAGAGATAATCTTCTTCTTCTTCTTCGTCTTCTTCATCATCATCTTATTATTATTATTATTATTATTATTATTATTATACTCCTTTTGTAGATTAATAAATGCAAACAGCTTTGAGTATCTTCTTGCATTTGGACTATATCAATTGTTTCCCCAATTATTTGAACACCAAGTCTTTGTTTCTTTGGGTCACAAAATAGTATTAAATTTCCAGTGGAACAAATACTTAATAAAACACATTTGGGAAAAAACAGAAAGACTTGCAATTTAGCTTAAATTCCCCAAGTCATTGGTATTAATAACAGAAATTTCTTTGCATTTTAAGATGCAAATATCTAAAAACAGTTGCAGTATGTCCCACAGTTGTCTTTTTAGATATCTTCATTTATTTTTATAATTTCAGAAAAAAAACAGAATCTACTTATAGGATAAATTGTATTTGTGATAAAATTTAAAATTCCAAAGCAAAGTAAAAACAAAACAAACAAAAAACAAATAGATTAGTGCATGGTATTCTATGCTCTATACTTGCATAATTACTGATATTATTGCAAAATTTTCTCTATAATTCATAGAAGAAAATAGATCCATATAATAGAAAATATCAAGTGTTATATTTAATATTTTTCAAGAATATGTGGCCAAAATCATTCTGCTTGTGACATTGACTATCACATACATTACTACAAATAATTAAAACAATGTTCAACAAAATAAGTGTGAATGGGACAACCTGTCATTGTTTTATGGGTATCACATCCTATAATCTCCATTGTTCTAAGACAAAAAACTTCAAACACAGAACTTTATTGTGTGCTGATTCTTCATTAGTTACTCATATAACTGTCAGTTTTTGTAAGAGTTGCAGATTCAATGTAAAGACAACTACACAAAAGCTACAGAAATAATACATGTTAGCAAATTGCTTTAGAAGGAACACAAATTGATTTTTCTATTTGTGCTGTTTGTTCAGTGATGCATCATGAAGCACTGTGATTTGTTGGCAAAAGCACTGGGATCATGAACTACATATTTGCAAAATCCTAAGGAATTAAAGGTTTTTTTATATTTTACCTAACTTTCTCACTAACTTGAAGAATATGATTTCAAAGAGATTAATATAAGTAAAAAATTGTTATAGGATGTAATTTGTTTACAAATATGAGTCTTAAATTGGTAATCTTTCCACTTTTCATGAGGAAATGTTACTGCATTCTCCATTTTGGTAGGGTTTTCCATATATTATTTCACTACAATTTTTTTAGTTGCTTTAGTTTGCAGTTAATGTATGATGTGTGTACATTTAAGCAAATAACATTGCATGTTCATGCCATCTTTCTCAGTCAAATCTGTATTAAGGCTGAGTGTAGCAAAAGGCCAAGGTATTTTATCAAACCTTGTTTTATGTGCTCTACAATATTAAAAGGAGGGCCCAGAATTCAGAACTCTTCTGCCACCTAGTATTTAAAATATCCTAATGCTTCCTCATTCCTTCCACAACTCTAATGTGATTGTCACTGTACAGCAACAAAATTTCAGATAAGAAATACTGACTTCTCAAATTCATCTAACTATATGACAAACTACTCATGTTAATTACACACACACACACACACACACACACACACACACACACACATCTCTAGGTATAATTACCTTTACAAAAAGGTAACAAGATTTAAACAATGACATAGTAATCATTAAATTCTAAAGCATTAAATTGACCATACGATTGTTTAACACTGTCTGCTTCACTAAAAGAATAGACCACTTTTATAAAGCAATAGGAAAACAATACAGTACATCCATAACTCATCGTCTCTTTCCTTCACCCCTTTCAGCACCACCCTCTTCCCCTCTCCACCAGAGCCATTGCTCATCCCTTTCCTAGGCTTCCAGAGATATCAACTGATCATGGCATGAGATGTGACTTATTTTTGGAAAAGATATTTCCATTGTTTTTTGTTTATCATTAGTGAAACTGAAAATATATAAAGTTCATAACAAATTCAAAGTTTATGTTCGATTTTTATTCTTTATAATTGTTATTGTAAACCATTCTTAAATATTCAACCCATTGAAATACTTACAAGCCAATATTTCTCAAGGTCTTTCACCTTAAAATCAAACATTTTAACAGTAAATTTAAAGATTAAAGCATTCACTCTACTTACTTTATTAGATCCAGATACATTTTCATTCTCCTTCAAAAAAATTACTGAGCTGACTTGCCATTTAATTCAGTTTTTCCTTCTCTTCAAATGGGTGTTTCTCTACCTTAAATAACCCTAGGATGTTTTCCTAGAAATGCAGTCAACCATCTGAAAGTAATTTTTGTGTCTGGTATGTGAGGAGTTTGATGGGTTTATATAGCAAGCTAATAGCCTAAGCATTCCTTACTATACTCATTTTCATCAAACTATTGGCTAAAATATAGAACAGATGTGTATATATGTAACTTTCAGACCCTAGAAAAAAAACTTTCCTGTGAGAATTAAGTACTATGTCAGACTTGGAGAGTTTCTCTGCAGGGTTTTTTTCCCCTTTGCCAACTATGAAAAGAATATTACTTCACAGGTGCTCTTTATTATGCTGAAACCTAATGATTTGTGCATGGAGGGAGAGAAGGGGGAAGAATAAAATTTGAAAAGGAAGAAGCTGATTCGTTTTCCAACAGACATGCTACCCTTGGAAGTGTTTTTAGAAGATAAACCAGGAAATAGCACTTGTAGTTCCTGACATGACCACCCAGCAGCTTTGTAAAGTTCTTTTGCTCTTTTGCTTTTTTTCCCACATGAAGTGATTCAGAGCACTTCTGCTCCACCAGAGAATCTGAGCTCTGTCCCACCACCAGTGTAGAATGTTCACTACTGACTGTTTCAGAAGGCCCAACACCCTCTTTGTACCTCCATGTACCCTTATGTACATGAGAGACTCTCACACAGACACATAACTAAAAATCTTTTACAATTGTTTCAAATGGGTGGGCTGGAGTGATAAACTACCTTGGATGGATGAGAAATATAAGAAAGGAATGAAACAATGAAAATACAAAAACTAAGATGTGATTAGAGCCTTGGTGGGCCAGTACATGGAGGAAACCCTTGGGCTTTGTTTTGAACAAGCTCTTTAAAAATACAAAGCAGTTGTTGCATTTAAGGCACTATCCAGATTATGTGGACACCACAAGACAAGTACACCACATGAATTTATATTAATTCCTCTAAAAGGAAGACATAAATCAAGCAACTAAATCAATACTTATTAGAACAAAATTGGTATATGAAGACCCATGAGAAGAAACTAAGAAGGATTAGGTCATAATTAGAACAAAATTGGTATATGAAGACCCATGAGAAGAAACTAAGAAGGATTAGGTCATAGAAGAAATTAGTGACTTTGCTTACCTCTGAATGATACATGTGAATTTAGAGCTAGAAGAGAGTAAAACCATAAAACCATAGAGAGACTGAGTCCTATGGGAGGAAAGGGTGGAAGGCATTTCTAAGAAAGAATAATCTATCACTAATGCAGCAGACACATCAGAAAAGTCAAGTGGCCTGAGTGATAGTTTATAGGCTGTTTTAAGGCATCCTACTTAATGCTTTTTAGGTAAGCAGGAATGAGATCAAATAAACAATCTGATAAATTGTGATTTCCTTAATGTCCGGCATCCTTTCACTCTAGCACTCAACAAACAAAATCTCATGAATGCTATATCTGAGCCTGCAAAGGGAAGTCAAAACAGAGATATGTAAGATCTGGTTCCTTCAAGAAAGTAGAGAAACATATGTGGACAGCAACAACACAGTATAATAACCATTGCATATACACCAAAGGTATCAGGAAAGATGTTATAGGAACACAACAGATTGAGCAATTCTGTCAAATGGCATTCAAGTATTTCCTTTTTTTTTAAAGATATCAAGTTTCTTATTGGCTAGCTTTATCTTAAATAGTAACCCATCCCTATCAATCTAATTGTTTCCATGTGGTCTTACCTTACCAGAGAAAGGGTCTGGATATCTTCTCTCACATCCTATGTCTTGACTCCTCCCTACTCCATCTCCCAGAATCTTCCTTGTCTCCTAGTCCCATCTATCTTCCATTTCTATTTGCCAACAGCGCTTTATTTATTAACCAATACAAGAAACATATTTAAACAATAACATTTCCCATCATCTCATTTTTTCTGTCTAAAATAAAATTAAGCATTTTAACTTTAACACAGTAAAATATATAACAAAACAGTTATTAAATAAGAACTATAATTTAAAATTTAGTCCATTAACATTATCAGGAAGTAAAGAAAATATTATATCATCTATCCTATCTTTGTGAGTCTAAAGTCCTATATGTAACTTATCTTTAATCCTAACTAAAGAAAACTATAACCATAACTATCAAAGACCACAGAAGGATAATATATAAACTCGAGAATTGACAGAGACATCTTGTAATAGTCATCCAAAGTTCTTAAGTTCTTCTGTAAATTGGCATCTTCAGCCCATAGGCCATAGTGTATCTGGAAGACTTCGCAGCAAAGCAGGAAATTACAAACTGTCCCAACTGTGTTTGCAATTTGTCAGTAATTTTTCCCCATGTCCTGCAGAATGTCTGGCTGATACTTCCATGAAGCAGGAATGCTGCAGCAATGTCCATCTTGTTTCAGAAGTCACTTTCCTGTGGGTCTTTCATGTATATTTTATAGAGCATAAAGTCAAACAGTCCAGACAAGAGCAGTATCTTGCCCAAATGGCTAATCTTGCCATATTGGGGGATAAACTCCATAATGAGTTTCTTTGATGTCCATCTTCCTTTGTGATGCTGTTAGTGTTGCCAGGATCAGTTATCTCGCTGTCAAGAAAAACCCTAAACCATTTTAAAAACCATATTCTGTAGGTCTTTGAAAGGTTTGAAGAATGGCTATCCATTTGAAATATATCTCTGTATATCTAGAAAACTAACTTAACTAAGTTTTGACTATTATAAGTAACTATAATCTTTACTGAATTATACATTACATTTCTAAATGAGCTACAGAAACACAGTACTTAAACAAGGGGAGAAATATACATATCAAAAAATTGATCTTAAATTTATATCAATAAATGAAAATCCATTTCAGAACAAAGCATTCATTTCTATGCCATAATCCCTTTTGCCTTTAAGAAAGAGATTGGATGTAATCATTAGCCATTTATAACCAACCCCATTTAAATGAAAACAAACAAATATAGACAATATTTGGTAATTTGGGCAGTGTTGTTTTCAAACTGCTTCCTGCTGATCTGGAATGCTGTAATAACATGGGAAGGTACAGAAATCCTGGCTGTAGTCTGCAAGGCTGCCTTGTCCCAGCTGTTTTGAATGTTGAATTACCTGGGACACTGTTTTAGAGGGTCTTGGTTGATCAAACCTTGTTAGTCTGGAAGGAATCCACAGCTTTTTATTTTCTGTAGAAACAAAAATAGAAACCCTTTCCCCAGTAACCTGTCCTTAGACTTACATTTTGAAGTCAAAGCATTTTTAAACTATATAAATTGGGTTAATGTAGCAGCATTGATAATCAAATTTATTTTTAGCAGTTGTTGTTCCTTCCATAGCAATTGAGCAATTCAAAGACAACACAATAGCATACAGTATCCAGAGTCTTTGTGTACTTTCCATCTTCATGTGACCTTTTTATTACTATTTCTTTTACTTTTATTTTTCATTTTTTGAGAAAGTTTTTTTTCTGTGTAACTTTTGCCTATAATGAAATTACTCTGTATATCAGGCTGGTCTTGAAATCACAGAGATCTGTTTGCCTCTGCCTCCTGAGTGCTTGGATTAAAGGTGTGTGCCACCACAATCAGCTACTCTCTGTATTTTTATTTTTCCTTTTTTATTTAAATTTGAAACAGAGTTGTTTTACATGTCAATCCCAGTTCCCTCTCCCTTCCATCCTTCTCTATCACCCCCACCAAACCCCTTTCTGCTCCCCAGAGAAGGTGAGGCCTTCCATGGGGGGGTATTATCAAAGTCTGTCACATCATTTGGGGCAGGGCCTAGGCCCTCCTCCATGTGTTTAGGCTGAGGGAGTATTCCCCTATTTGGAATGGTCTCCCAAAGTCCATTTGTATACTTTGGATAAATACTGATCCACTACCAGAGAACCCATAGACTGCCCAATCTGCCTAACTAACACTCACATTCAGAGGGTTTGGGTCAGTTCTATGCTGCTTTCCCAGCTATCAGACTAGGGTTCATGAGCCCTCCTTTGTTCGGGTTAGTATTTTTTTCATAACAAATATTTACTTGTTTGTTTGTGTGTTTATCTATTTTTTTATTTTACATATCAATCCCAGTTCCCTATCCCTCCCATGTCTTCCAGGCCCCTTCCATCCCATGCCCCCCACACTCCACAGAGAGGGTGAGGCCTTCCAGGAGAGGTCAAGAAAATCTGTCAAGTTATTTGGAGTAGGGACTAAGCCCTCCCTCCTGCCTCTAGGTTAAGGAAGTATACCTCCAAGGAGAATGTGCTCCCAAAGTCCACAGAGACAGCTGACCTGAACAAGGAGGAGCTAATGGGCCCTCAGGTCATTATTTTTATTTTTTTTTAAACTACTTTATCCTGTTTCTTTTTCTCTCCCAAACTTATGTATATTTTAAAACACACTGTAAAACTTTAGAGTTTTTTCTTTATCTTAATCTGTCTTTCCTGTAAATCTTTTTATGGCCATGAGTCTTTTATGTGCTAAACAATATTGCTTTCCAATATGGCAGTTGTACATTTACCACCAGAAGTGAGAGCTGTGCTCCCGACCTTGGTTTATGCTGCCATTGAGCAGCATGTTGCCAGCTTAGAGATGTGGTCACCTCCACTCTCTGCTATTCCTACACACCAATTAATTGTTTGCAAGGCCTCATAAAAGAGCACTGAGGATTTTTCTGCTTATGCCGAGTCAGGAAACCTCCCTAAAAGGAGCTTGTCAAGTCTCTGCTTGTCTCTAGCAAAACAGAGCCCACCTGAGAAAGGCTGCTACCAAGAAGCCTTGCTTGTGTCTGTTTTTGTTCCTTGTTTCTAAAATCCCTTTTTAAGCTTTTGTCAAATTTTAAGTGTAAGTTCTTAGTACCCAGGTTGCAGGTGCCATTTTGTTATGAGCAATTTCCTGCCAGCATGGTCCCACAGCCACATCTACCCCAAAATAACATGTATTAGATAGATATAAAGTTGTTGGCCTGTTAGTCACATTTCTGTCACTCTAAGTGTTTCCACATGGTCTTACCAGAGAAAAGGTCCAGATATCTTACTTGTCTCACATCCTACATCTTGACTACCATTGTAGTATTTCTAATTTCACCTAATAAAATCATTTATAAGCAATTATGTGCAGTAATGATAAGAAGCAATTATCTCTTTAATTAGCAATTTTTTTCTTTTGTATACCACCTAAATACTGCAATTACAGGCATGAGATTAGACGATGTAAATTTTTTTAAATTTTTTATCAACTTATTTTAACATTCCATTAAATAGTAATTTTACATCAAAATACAGTAGATAATTTAGATACATCATTATAAAGTACTCTATAGATATCTATAGTTTTAATATTAAAAATCATGTCCCATTTGTGGGGGTGGTTGCAATTAAATAGTAAGTGAATAATCCTTATTATATCTTCTGCTCTTCAAAAGATATTTTTGTGATACGTATAGGTGCTATTAGTTGCTTTAGTTTTGGTGTGCATGCTAAAGTGGAATATATTTTTAAAACTGAACTCTTATATTTTTGGTTGTGAGCCTAGCCCAACTAAACTCTAAAAGAATAAGTTGTGGGTATTTTGAAAAATGTAGCACTTACAAAATTGATAATTTGGGGAACTGATCAATAAAACAATGGAATAGGAATTTTTTAAAGGCTTCTCCTCACATGCTTACCCCGCCTTTGATGAGTAGAATATATTGAAACTACATCATCTCACTCATTCTTTCTGTGTAAAAAGGGGCAGAGATAAATTACATAAGAATGTTAAAATCATAAATGACCAATGAAGTTGCACACCTTGAAAAGATTAAATGATACCACATTGTTGCCTCGTTAGTTTATCATGTCTACTTTATGCTCACACTTTAAAGCAAGCTAGCAAATTATACTAAAGAAATTTTATCTGTACAGATAATTCAAAGTTATAGAGTTGTTAGATTTTTCTTAAAAATATAATTAAAATCTCTCACAACAGCTCTTAATTGGGGTGGAGCTGATACATAAAAGAAATACCTGAAAGTAAAAGAGTGGCTTTGGGGGATGCAGAAGAAGGGGGCAGGAAGATAAGAGTAATCAATTGTAAATGTGATCTAAATACACTACCTATGTAGAAATAGAATAAAACCTCTTAGTTTTCATAATTAGTACATGCTAATTAACTGACAAATCAAATTCATGTAGTGAAGAGAGGAAAGAGAATAACTAAAAGGTTAAAAGAGAAAGTATTACTGAATTTTGGTTCTGTATGAAATGTATTAGAAATATATAAGGTGGTACTTTGACAGCAGTTAACGCCACCCAAAATTATGTCACAACTGATATTCATATGCCTCTATTTGAATCCTAATATTAGGCATTTACCAGATGTGTTTCCTTGGGCACATTGCCTAAGAGGTCTCAGTTTCCTCACAGTAAAATTGTAAATCCTCATAAGCATAATGATTCCTAGAAAATACATGTCATATACTTAGTGAGTGTATGCACTTTTGTTGTTATATCCTAGAATTTTTATGATCTGAGCCTGTGTACATTTCTGGTTTTCATTGATTCAGAATTTACCAAACTGTTGCCTCTTGTCAGGTGTATCTTTTTTAAACTTTTTGGTAATTTGATTTGGATTGGCTACTCTATGCTTAAGGAAATTTAAATTGAACAAAATAGTTTATTACTGCTCAACTAGCGGGTTATATTTAGAGTCTTTGCTATGACTGCTGCATGCTAAATTAAAGTTGTGTTCATTAAGAATAAAGACCCAATAGGAAAATGGACAAAGAATTGAATACTCAATTCTGTAAACTACAAATGCTTATAACAAAATATGCACACCTAGGTTTAAATATAGGCAATGAAACAGAATCCCCATATTGATAAGTCATGGTAGTATCCAAATGCATGATACTATGATTTAGAAAAAAATTAATTAGTTTGTGATAGTATACCAGAAACAGTAGGTTAATTTCCTAAAAGTAAGGTTAAATACAAAAACCTGATACTTTAGAAGTGAATAGTAAACACATAGGTTCATAGGCATTAGGAAGTAAGACTGAAATCTATTACTAAAAATGAAAAGAAATATGGAAAGTGTGATCTTCTTTGTAAAACATCATATACCCTTAATATCCAGGACTGCAAAGAGAGCAAACACGGGATGTACTTTATTACCTATAAAAAGTCATTTAAAGTAGTATTATCTGGACAGTTCTAAGAGGCAGTTTCACCTTCTGGCTCAAAACACACATATTCTTCATCCACACATGCCAACCATAACGTTGCATATGAGAGTGTGTTTTGTATACTGTAGCTGAAAATCAATATAAGTATAAGCCTTCCTGGGGAAGAGAAAAAAATGTGATATGAACTTTGTTCTCTGTGTTTAGGCAAGCTACGACCTATATCTATGCCAGTCGAATATAATTGGGTGGGGGACTATGAAGATCCAAATAAGATGAAGAGAGATAGTAGAAGAGGTAAGTGTTCTAGAATTTCAGTGTAGGCTGGGTTATTTTTAACAATAAGCAAACGTAAATGTTCTTTAAATAGATTATTATGGCTTCAGCAGAAACTCCATCATTGACAGTACAACTAAGTGAAGTCAGACCAACATTTGACTGTCTTGACCTATTACTAATAGTTATCTTATATGAATGCCTTCTAAGAGATTCTAGGCAGATAATTACACAGAGAAAGATCTATGTTTATAAACAGAAAGTTAATATTTTAAAAACAAGGTCAGAAGTGTGAAACTGCATAAAAATTCAGTTCAATAAATAGAAACAGTTGTGTCTTCAGTCCCAATTAATCAGCAGTATATCTCACTTCATTCATGAAACCTCATATGATAAAATCTCATGATAAGCATTGAAGCACATAGGAAATGTAGAATGGAAACTGGGCCAGTGACTCCTTATGAAAACCATAGAAAATTGGGGGAACAGGTACTTTGGGCTTTTTCTGTTGTTTGCTATTCAGCATTATTCTTTCACATGGGAGTGGGCTACTTCTGAAGTATTTACACAAAATAAGTTTTTATATCCATGTACCCTGCTACTGAAGTGAGCAGTAAGAAGCAAGTGAAACCTTCACAGCTTAGTAGACTTTACTCAAGTGTGGATATGATGGACCCAACTTCAGAAGAAGAGAGCCACAAATTGCAGATGAACAACAAAACCAGAACTGTTCTATTAACTAAGCTTCTTTTATGGTATGGTTGACCCGTTTACTTATTTCTATCCAGTGAACTCTAAAACATCCACAGACCGCATGGACATGCAAGCATAAAGGTCTGCTTTATAAGTCTTCTTAAGCCATATTTTGAGTAGTGAGCATTTCAAAAATGTTGAGAAATTCAAGGACACTGTCAGATTCCTTCACTTCACATACATGTACTAATTCCATTTTCCAAGCTTCTGTATCTAATATCATTAGTTTTATTGTATAAATCAAGAAAAAAATTTAAAATACTTATCATAGGCCATCTCTAAGATATTCTTTGGGACTTCTTATAATATTGATATCCTGTAGGAAATATATATTATAACCACTAAGTGTTGACTACTAACTTCAGGAAAGATTCTATGAACTAAGTTCATAACATGGGCTTTAACTTCACCAAGAATGTTAGCTAAAATATTGGAGGCTATCATTTGTCATCAAGGTTTAGGAGAACTTTGCTGTGGAACTTGCTACAAACTGTAAGTTCCACCCATACAGAGGTCAAAATTTAAATTCTGCAGGTGGTTTTGATGTAGTTACTCCAGAATTAAAACCAGGAGAAATAATAGTAAGTCCTACGGTATTGTCACTACATATATTGGAAGTTAAGTCAAGTTAAAGTAATCTCATAGCACAATTTGAAAAGAATGGTACATTTCAGATATTTGCATATTTATATCATTGTATTTCTCTTTTTATGTAGAAAACTCTCTACTTCGATATATGAGCAATGAAAAAATTGCTCAAGAAGAATACATGTTTCAGAGAAACAGCAAAAAAGACACAGGGAAGAAGTCAAAAAAGAAGGGTGATAAGAGTAATAGCCCAACTCACTACTCGTTGCTGCCTAGTTTGCAAATGGATGCATTGAGACAAGACATCATGGGCACACCAGTGCCAGAAACCACACTGTACCATGTAAGTAAACTCAAAAACTCTTTCTTACAGTCTTTCTTAGAAGGCAAAGTAATTTTGTTGATGAAAATGAGATTTATTTTCCCTTTGAAAGAGTTTTAGAAAAGGCTAACATTAGAAATTGACCTTAAAGTTACTGAGGATTGATTTTTTTGTAGCTCGTATGATCAATGTGTTCATATTTTTGCAACAACCTTTATTTTAGTGTAATAACTTAATAGGCACAATATTGATAGATAACAGTAATTAGGTTATTACTCATTTGTATATTAATACACAGTACTTGGGATGCTCCAGAAATCCAGATTAGAGATAGAATGTTGAATATTTCATGCTTCTGCTTAAAAAGGGGTGTCCACTATGTGCTATTAAAAATAGGAAGACACAGCACACCATTCAGGCTGGGGTAATGATCAAGTTGGAAATTTGTTTGCTGCACAAGTGTGAGGACGGAGTTCAGAATTCCAGCTCTCAGATAAAGTTAGGCATAATGGCACTTGTAATCACATAGTCGTGTAATCCTAGTGCTGGGAAAATAGAGACAGAAGAATACTCACAACTCACTGTTTAGCCAACCCAGCTAAATCAGCTGTTACATGTTCAGTGGATGACTTTCTCTCAAAAGTAAGGTGAGGGGCTAGAAAGATATCTCAGTGTTTAAGAACACTGACTACTCTTTCACAGGATGAAGGTTAATTCCCAGCAACCACGTGGAGGCTCACATCCTTCTATAACTCCAGTTCCAGGTGTTTCAACACTCTCTTCTGGCATGGAGCACCAGGCACATACTTGATACACAGACATGTGCACAACAAACACCAAGCACAATAATTAAATAAATGTATATGTGTGTATATATGTGTTATGTTTAAAAATATGATATGAGTGGTAGAAGATAACATCCAAAGTCAACTTTAGCTTCCACATGTGCACACGAGTACACATACACAAATGCACATGGAAAAGCACAACATTATATGGGATAGATATTCTGAAATTTCCAATATAATTTGACTTATGTATGGGACAATACAAAAAGTATAGTAACAAGAACAGTTATTTACTCTTCAGGGAAAATAAGAAGCTTCTTCATGGGTAGCAGTTGAGCCATGAGTGAAAAAAATGAGTAAGGATATTTTAATGAGAATGTAAATGCTGATCATCACAAATGTGTGATATAACATGTTCCAGAGGTTCCATGAGGTTCAGAATTGCTAGTTTGTTAAACAAAAACATATAAGTCATTATATGAGGAAGAGTCAGTACATGCACCTACAAATGTAGGCAGGGCTAGATCAGCAGTTTTGTAATAGAGTTTTGAGACTCCTAGAGTAATAAAGAATGTTGGGTTGAAAACATGATCACGTGGACATGTGATAGTTTTCTAATGAAAGAGCAACACTTGAATGGTCCAAGGCAGGACCATTCCATCACAGATGGATTATGAGAAACCAAAATAATATCCATGTGGAAACTGAAAGTCTTGTGAGTCATAACATTAGCATAAAGCTTCAACATGTTTCATGCTACTTTAGCTAAATAAAGTCTGTTTTAGTAACAGAGCCATAGCTTCCAGTTCCATTTAACCATTGGAAACAGACTTACCATGGCTGGAGAGATAGCTCAGTCACTGAAGTAATTGTTGTACAACTATTGGGACCAGAGTTCAGATCCCTAGTACCCAAATAAAAAGTCAATCATGGCAATACACACCTGTAACCCCCTTGGCTTGCTAGACAGGTAGTCTGGCCTAATTTGTAAACTTAATTTCAATAAGAAACCTTTCCTCAAAAAAAAAGTGAGGAGTCTAATTAGTAGTTAGTGAACTAGAACTTAATGCTCCAAGTATCAAATCTGCTATATTATTTAAAAGGTATACATCTAAAAATAAAAGATGTGAAAGAGTTAAGAAATTTATATTTGAACTATTTTGGGGGGGTTACTATCTTAAATTATCTTTTCTATTCTCATAAAACTAGATTAGAAAAAAAAATTCCTTTATGTGGATTAGAGTTTTATTAGGTTCAGTGCCCACAAATTTCCATGTTTCTTCCTCTACAGGAGACTAATATGTCTTATCCAAACACATTAAATAACTGACAAATCGTATTATTGTTTCCAGCAACATCTAAAGGAAACCTAAAAAACAGTGTTCATTGATAACCTGTGAATGGGACGACTTTTATTATCACAACTCAGAAGAGCTGTTTCTCTGAAACATGTATTCTTCTTGAGCAATTTTTTCATTGCTCATATATCAAAGTAGAGAGTTTTCTACATAAAAAGAGAAATGCAATGATATAAATATGCAAATATCTGAAATGTACCATTCTTTTCAAATTGTGCTATGAGATTTTATTTCATTACTTTAACTTGACTTAACTTCCAATATATGTAGTGACAATACAGTAGGACTTATTATTATTTCTCCTGTTACTTATAATTGGAACCACCTCTAGAGTCTGGTTCCAATTATAAGTAACAGCCTGAACAAAGATCTCAAGATAAGAGACAGACATCCTATTCAAGAGCAAAATTGGTAGTTGGAGATGAAACTGAAGGAACAGAGTAGGTTAGCTGGTAGAGAGGTTAGCTGGGTTTAGCCTTAGAAGAGTGATGATTGATCAAACACACACACAGATATAGATAGATAGATAGATAGATAGATAGATAGATAGATAGATAGATAGATAGATAGATAGAGATCTCAGTGTGTGTTCCATTCCTTATTATTATTATTATTATTATTATTATTTTACACATCAATCCCAGTTCTCTCTCCCTCCCATCCTCCAATGCCCCCAATCCCTCCCCCTGCATCCCATTCCCCACCCACTCCACAGGGAAAGCGAGACCTTCCAGGAGGGATCATCAAAATCTGTCAGGTCATTTGGAGTAGGGACTAGGTCCTTCCTCCTGTCTCTAGGCTAAGGTAATATCCCTCCATGGGGAATGTGCTCCCAAAGTCCTTTTGTGCACCAGGGATACACCCTGGTTCCACTGTCAGAGGTTCCTTAGACTACCCACACCTTCTAATTGAGACCCATGTTCAGGGGGTCTGAGTCAGTCCAATGCTAGTTGCCCAGCTATCATTCTGGTGGTCCATGAGCTCCTCCTTGTTCAGGTCAGCTGTCTCTGTGTGTTTCTATAGCCTGGTCTTGTCCAAATTTTCTTATCACTCCTCCCCCTGTGTAACTGGATTCCATGAGTTCATCTCAGTGTTTAGCTGTGGGTGTCTGCTTCTGTTTCCTAGTGTGTTCCATTCTGTCATGCATGTGCAGATTTGTGTATACTAAAGAAACAACAAAGAGGATGAGTTTTGGAAATTTTGAATTATTGATTAAAGGACGGCAATAAAAGGCAAGCCAAAATACTAAATATTGTGTATTACCTAGGAGGAGAAAGTGTTGCCACTTTTCCAAAGCACATTCATTATTTATTGAGGAAAATCTAAAACCTGGTAAAGAAACTTCATTTAATAGCGGCTCATTTTAAAATGAAAGATTTTTTCTTTATGTTATAGTTTCCTGAAAACACAAGGTCAAGTATCAGTATGTAACTTCATGATAAATAGTTATCTTCATTTTCCCTGATTTTGGATAACATGGTTGTTTTTATACTATAAGACTTAAAGGGAAGGTTGACATTGAGTTTAACGGCCACTGTTTCTGCTATAGTAATAATTCCTTGAAGTCTAAAGATTTTTGCATTCCAATTTAGATAAAATGTTAATTTGATATAAGGATTTTATTAGCATTTTATATATCATACCTTGTTAAGTTGTGGTGAATAACTCCACCAATAAGGAACTGACTGTGAACTGGTATGTTACTACCCTTGTCAATATTTTCTACTTGGAAACAGATCCTTTCTGCATGTCCTATTACAGTCCCTGGGAAGGCAACCAGATTCAATCCATCACACCATACCTCTTATGCTTTAGTGCAGAGATTCATTTCCGGCCAGTCTTGCTTTCTTCCCTTTTTGCCCTTCTGATTAGAGAGATTCTACTGCGCCTACTTCATCAACTAAACATTCTTTTTAACTCCTAACACAGTTTTACTTGTAGGTAAAATAGGCCAGTTCTCTGTCTGAAAATGCAGAAGTTGTTTACTGATCTCAGAGCACACAAAGAAAAGACAAGCAGCAGTGTATGTATTCATGATATCCAAATGTAATTTTAAAAGCCTTTATGAAGATAGAGAATAATTGGATTTCTGTAAATCTCATCTTTCAGTGTTGTAGGAGGAGAAATTGGTACTACCTTTCCATAGAGCATTATTTGGTGAGGTAGATCAAGAACCTACTGGAGTGTCTTTTAAGACAGAAATGGAGAGTGTACATTTTTGCTTAGTATAATTTACAAACAACAATATGCTGCCTCATTAAGACTGCAACAAATTAATCAATTCTTTTTAAATCCACATGCAAAGATACCAGTATGAATAAAATGTGATTGGGTATCAACACATCATACTAGTATAGTTTTCATAATATGATTTTTTAAAAGTTTATTAACAGATTTTGAGTAGGTGTTGAAAAACCTGTTACCACCTTTCCTAACATCCCAACATTTCTCTGATTCATCTTAGTATTTTAAAATGTGAGAACATTTATCTGTTACATTATTCTAATAAGTAGGTTTACCCATTCTGCTAATTTGTGAGGAAATATTTTGTAGAGTTAAAAAGTCATCAGGAAGGTCGAGTTGGGGGAAGAACAATGAAGGAGAGCAAGGAAAGGGATTCCTTAGTAGAGGGTGCCATTATGGGCTTAACGGGAAATCTGGCACTAGGGGCATCTCCGGGGATCTACAAGGATGACCCCAACTAAGAATAAGCAATAGTGGAGAGGCTACCTTAAATGCCCTTTTTATAATGAGATTGATGACTACATTAATTGCCATCATAGACCCTTCATCCAGTAGATGATTGAAGCAGAAGCAGAGATTCACAGCTAAGCACTGATCCAAACTCCTGGAATCCAGTTGTAGAAAGGGAGGAGTGATTAACAAAGGGGTCAAGAACATGCTGTGGAAACCCACAGAAACAGCTGACCTGAGCAACTCGGAGTTCACTGATCTCAGTCTGACAGCTGAGGAACTAGCATAAGACTGAACCAAGTCCCCTGATTGTAGGTGTCCATTGGGGGACCTGGGCAGTCTATGTGGTCTCTGGCTATGAACCCAGTATTTATCCCTAGTGTACAAATGGACTTTGGAATCCCATTCCCTATGGAGTATCCCTTAGAGGGATACTCTCTCAGCCTAGATACATGGTGAAGGGCCTGGGTCCTGTCTCCAAATAATGTGATGGACATTGATGATTCCCCCATGGGAGGCCTCACCCTCCCTCAGGAGTGGATAGGGGTGAAATGGGAAGATGGTGTGGAGAATGGGAAGATGGCAGGGAGAAGGAACTGAGATTTGTATTTAAAATAACATTGTTATAATGTAAATAAAAATTAATTTTTAAAAACTAGGAAAAAAGTCAGTAGCCAAGTGTTAATACTTTTTGTTTATTTTTAAGTTAACAATGAATTAAGCTGAAAAGGGACACTCTACCTAGCACTTTTTAACTATTAATTCATCCTCAGTAACCTATGAAGAAGGTACTGGTATTAGAAAGCTGAGACACATATATTTAAGTAGTTACATGATGGAACTGAAATTTGAACATTACTCTTCCATTTCTTCATCAGCATTTTAACAACTCTCAAAAAGTAGCATAACTGTATCAGAAAGGTAATAATTCTAGTAGTAACCACCATCTGTAAATGTAAACCCTAATCTAACAATTATAGAATAGAAAAGACTGATAAGTATCATTTCTGTAATTAAATATGACCTAACCTTTATCAGTATACCAACAATGCCGTCAACATAGGGTCTTCAAAATGATGTTGGCATTGTTGATTCTTTTTCAGTTTGCAACAATAAAAGGGATAGAGACAATTCATTTTACATAGACATAAAACATATCAAGAATTGAGGGCTGGAGGGTTGGTTCAGCCATTTAAGGCTAGTTTAACAACCAAAAAGTATCAAAATTAACTATCTTTAGATGAATAAAGCCATGTTCACTTGGGAAGTTCACCATCTAATGGGGAAGGCAGATCTGTCGTTTTCTGTAGTCACAATATAAAGCAATTATTAAATTATCTAAATTTAATAAGGTTGGTTTGCCTAGAAGCTCTCTTATTTAACTACTTTGTTTCAGGATCCCAGTAAATAAAATAAGAGGACAATTAATATAAGTGCAAAGAAGCAATCTGTGAGCCAACCACTGTTTAGAACTGATTTTACCCAATTTTGACTTTATTCACCTAGAAAATGGCTTCAATATATTATGACTTGTTTCTCCTTAACAAGGTACATACAAGCATTATAAATATCTATTTTAAATATTATTATGTTTCATTCTGTGCTTACTCTGGTTTCTGTGGATGAATTGGTTATTTCAAAACTAAGTGTTTACTATGCCAAACACTGACAAAGTCTCACACATCAGTCAGTCAGTCCTATGAAACATGCCTCTCAGTAGTCTACTTCTGCAGAGCAGTGATTCTAAGTATGGGCTCTCCCCAGCAAAATGTGCTGGTGCTTTGGATTTGACCCAAAAGTGAAAATCCTTGCTTCAATTTTTATGGGCAACTAGTAAATTCAGCCTTACATATGTATGCATCAAATAATAGTTACAAAATGGCAGAAGTGAAATATAACATTATCAGTTATGATTAGGTATTGCTTATTAATAACCTACTCAAAATTATGACCAGGTATTGCTTATTACTAACATACTTGATGTTGTTTTGAATCTTTATAGACACAGCTGAAAAAGACTTATTTATTATATACATTTCTGTAAGGAGTAAGGTTTTCCTTCCACTGCTGGTCTTGTCCCGCCGCCTATTTGGCCAGTTACTTGTTTCTTATCGGCTAGCTCTGTCTTAATTATTAACCCATTTCTGTTAATCTAGCATTTCCACATGGTCTTCTTACCCGGCAATGGGGCCAGCATCTGGTCTCCTCCAACTCTCCATCTTGACTGCTCCTCACCTCTTCCTCTTTCTTCCTTGTCTCCTAGTCCCTCTTATCTCCTTTCCTATTGGCCAACAGTGCTTTATTCATTAACCAGTATGAGAAACATATTTACAGAATGACATCTCCCATCATCTCCTCTTTTCTGTCTAAATAAAAAGAAGAGTTTTAACCTTAACATAGAAAAATATATAACATAACAGTTACCAAGTAAGAATCACAGTTAACAATATTTAGTCCATTAACATTTAGCAAGATTAAAAGAAAGTATTCTATCATCTACCCTATATTTGTGAGTCTAAAGTCCTATATGTAACTTCTCTTTAAACTTAACTAAGGAAAAGTATACCATAACTATCTGTCTTCAACTCCATTAAAGACCACAGAAGGATATATATATATAAACTCTAGAAATGACAGAGACAACTCACTGCCTGGCCAGTCACCCGAAGTTCTTCTGTAATCTTTCATCTTCAGCCCATAGGCCATAGTGTGTCTGGCAGACTCTTCAGCAAAGCAGGGAACTTTAAACTGTCTTCTTGTATTGGCAGTTTGTCAGTCACTTTTCTCTGTGTCCTACAGACTGTCTGGCAGACTCTTCCATGAAGCATGAACTCTGTAGCAATGTCCATCTTGAATCAGCAGTCACTTTTCTGTGGGTCCAAGAATCCATGACAAAGTAACAAAGCACAAGTGTAGGTCATTCTAATTTACATGGTTTTCAGAAGAAAATGTATGCTTATGCATCATTAGAATTTTTTAAACTACTGATTTTTTTAGTTACTATTCTTTCCCTGTGTAAGTTATCAGTATAGTTCACCACCATCAGTTTCAGTTTGCTTAATGTTAATCACTTTATCCTCTGATATGTAGTAATTCATGTTTTACCATAGATGTCTAAGAATGATGCTGTGAATCACTCATATGTAGTAATACCTATAAGATAATACTGAATTTGGTCTAAACAACCTATTTTCCCTTATTAAAAAGAATGGGCATGAAGATCTATGGAACCAAAAGGTCTGTTGATGTGTCTTAGATGTCCATATTCAAAAACAATTGAGATGCACTTTCTTAGGTATAGATATATGTTTAAGTGGGGAAACTAAAAGAAATCCTGGCTATAATTTTTTGAGTATGAAAGTTTTATTGAATCCTAGTCCATGAAGATATCTGAAAGGAAAATGAAAATTCACTTGTATTTTCATAATGTAGGTATTCTAACAGTTGTTTTTGCTTCCATACTAGAAAGGTTAATAGGCTTTTTTTCTTGTTGTTTGTTTTTTGTTTTATGGAGACACAGTATTGAACATGTGGCAGTCCTCTGTCCATTGCCTTCAGAGAATTAGATTACAGGAGAAAATCACCACATACAGTTTTGGTTTTGGTTTTGAATGAGTTAACTATTAATACCCTTATTTCCACATTTTAGGTCATTACAAGCTCATATATATATTTATAATTGAAGTGATTATACTAGAGAATAAATTACTTATGAACTTAAAAGATTTACAAATTCGGCTTTAGATATAGTACAGACATCCATTTTCTTTTTCCTACACATCACAACCCTCTCTCCTCAAAAAAAAAAAAAAAAAAAAAAAAAAAAAATCTGGACTCACCTGCTTGATATGCTGAGAGGTAAGAAGGCCAAGAACCTCCCAGCATAAAGTACATCCTAGTACTAAGTTCTCCATATTTTTTACTTGACTACTATGTAAACTGGCCCTGGTTCTAGAAACCTGTCTTGTAATGTTTTAGTCTGCTTTTATGTAGCTATGATACATTGATCAAAAATAACTTGGGAAGGAGAAGGTTTATTTTAGCCTGCAGGTTATAGTCCATCATCAAAGGAAGCCAAAACAAGAAGTGTTGCAGAGACCATAAAGAATGTTAAGTGAGTGGCTTCCTTTAGCTTGCTCAACTGCTTTCCTTAGTTAACCCAGGCCCTCATTCCTAAGGATAATAAGATTCACAGTGGGCTAGGTCCTCCTACATCAATTAAGAAAATGCCTCATAGATGTGGCCACAGTCCAAATTAACAGAGGCAATTCTTCAGTTGAGGTTTTCTCTTTCTAGGTGGCTAGATTTGTGTAAAGTTGAGAGTTGACTTTATGACACCTAGAAAGCTTAATGGAAAGAAACAAAATATGTCCCAAGAAGCACTTTTCTTTTTAACCAATGGACCAGAAAAGAGGTAGTCCAATAGGACACAAACTCTTTAAACAATGCCTATCTATTGTAAACAATGCCTATCTATTGTAACAGCAAAACAAAAGGAGAAAGAAAACAAAAAGAAATGTCGTGCTTTCTTTTCTCCTCCACCACAGCAAAAAAATCATTTATTTACAAAGAATAAATGACAATATTGCATGTAAATGCACCAAATAATTTAGATCCAAAATAGAAGAATGAAAATAGACTAGAAAGGAGGAGTTCATAAACCTACAATTATAGTTGGGGACTTCAAATCCCTCTCAGTAATTTATGGAATCACTAAACATGTTTTCAAGAATATAAATGTATGGAATGACTATCTGTACATAATTGGATCTGTTACTGTGCTGCATGGTGTTATGTCAACTTGACACATCAGTTACAATGAAAAATATTTTGTCTTACTGAAAGGTTAAAGTTATATAATGCTTATAACTTTTTCATATACTCGTGTATTTTTATTTTTCTGTCAGATTTTATGGTGTGGCTGAAATGCCTTAGTCCATGATGATGACAATATCAATCTGTAAAATAATATGTAAAAGAAATCATACCCTTAAAAAAAATCATCTGAGAGAAGGAAACCTCAATTAAGACAACACCTTCAGAAGATCCAGCTGTATGCAGGCCCACAGGGCATTTTTTAAATTAGTGATTGATGGGAGAGGGCCCAGCTCATTGTGAACGCTGTCATCCCTGGGCTGGTAGTCCTTAGTGCTATAAGAAAGTCAGCTGGGGAGGGAAGGAGGGAGGGATAGGGAACTGGGATCTATATGTAAAGTAAGAAAAAAATTATATATATAAAGAAAGTATGCTGAGCAAATCATCGAGAGCAAGCCAGTAGTAAGCAGCTCTCTTCCGTGGCCTCTATATGAGTTCCTGCCTCCTTGTTTCTGCCCTGGTTGAGATTCTGTCATGCATTCCTTCAGTAATAGTAATATTGAAGTATAAGCCATATAAACCTTTTCTTCCCCAAGTTGTTTTTGGTTGTGGTGTTTCTCACAGTAATCATAACCCTGAACTAAGATGGTACCTGTTCTGTGATATATTCATTTCAAGCACACATTGGACAATCATTAGGACAAGACAGTATGTTGAACCATTAAAAAACTCTAATTTTAAAAGAAAAGAAATAATGCAAAGTATACATTTAAAAAAATAGAAACCAATAACAGAAAGGAAATAAATAAATATGTAACTGCTTGGAACCTAAACAGCATAATTCTGGATAATCCTTAGATTAAAAAGAAAGTCTAAAGAAAATTAAGTGGAATGAAAATGAACAACATATGCTTAGAGGAAAATTTGTAGCTATATATTATTGTATCAGGCCAGGAGTGTTGATGCACACCTTCTATCTCAGCTCTTGGAAGGCAGAAAAGCAAATTTCTATGAATTTGAGGTCAGCGTGGTCTACACTGTGAGTTCCAGGCCAGCCAAGGCTATATTGTTATACCATGTCTCAATTATTTTTCTTATATCATTAAAGGCAAGAAGTATTCATGATTTCAACTCCCACCTCAAGATTAAAATAAGAAACTGGACATAGTGTTGCATGCCTGTAGTCACAACACTTAGGAAGTACAGGCAGTGGGATTACAAGTTCTAGGCAAGCCTGATCTATATACCAAGGTGCTATCTCACCAGAAAAGCAGAAAGAAGACTTAGTAAAGAGGAAGCTCAATGCATCTCTAAATACAGGGAAAAAATGAGGCACTGAAATAGCTTTGAGGTTTTTTTTTTTGTTTGTTTGTTTGTTTTTTTTTTTTTTTTTTTATTGATGAACATCTACCAGGAGTAAGATAGGAAAAAAGAAGACTCAAATCACCAAATTTAGGAATGAAAGTGTGTACATTACTACATGCCTAATTGGCACTAAACAATAGAAAATTCCTAGTTAGAGGAAATTGATCAGTTTCTAAAAAATTACAAAGTTGACTCAAGATCAAGTATATAATCTGAATGGTTCTATAAGTGTTAAATAAATGTAATTATATAAAGATACACACACACACACACACACACACACACACACACACACATATATATATATATATATATATATATAGAGAGAGAGAGAGAGAGAGAGAGAGAGAGAGAGAGAGATTGAAATAAGAACCAAGCCCCAAGTGATGTAAGTGGTTGTAACCCTAGCATTTGTGAAGCTGAGGCAGGAGAACCACAAGTTTAAGGTTAGCTTGGACTATATACTGAGATCCTACATAAAAAAAAAATTATATTGGTTGAGTTTAGGGTAAGCCAATTTCACTATATTGTTTTGTGGGTTTTTTTAAGTGTTGTAAGTATGGTGAAGGTATTTTGATTTAATGTAATTCCTATGAAATTGACTAAATTTCTAAAATGTATTACTCTTTATGATATATAAATGTATTAAATTCTTTCATTTTGTTTTTAAAATAGAGTATTGAATAAACAAAAAGCTTCATTTATATCCTCTAATTTTCAGAGTGATGTCTGCTAACATTATATAAGACAAATTATTGACTTCAGTATTTTCACTTTCACATTTGAACAAATGTGGATCTTATTTTGCTATTTACTGATTAATGACAGTCACGAAGCAAAATGCAAACTCTGGTTTAATCATTAAGAAACCATATAAAGTGGAACACAGAATAATTTATTTTAGGAATTTAATCAATTTAAATTTATTAAACTTAAAACAAATTCCTTGTTGCCCTCAATGGGGCGGGGAACAAATTCTAAATTGGAGACCCTTGACTTGATTACTAAGGTCAATCACTGCAATGCTTTGAAGACATACTTGGCTTTAGTACCTTTGATCACAGAGCTTTTAAAAGCCTCAGTTCCGCTTTTAAAAGCCTCATTTCCTTTTATCTTATAGACCTGTGTTTCTTATCCTTTATAACATCAGGAAACATCCTCAAATTTAATAGACAAGAAGCCATTTTTGTTCTCATAATCACTACCCATATTGCTTCACTACCTTAGTTCATTTAACCAAGCATCTTAAGTTTAATAAAACTAGTAAAATTACCTTGCCTTCAGAACTCTGTGAAAGTCTATTAATTGTAGGACCATAACTTATATAGTACATTCGTTTCTTCTCTAAATTCTTACATAAACAGTCACCTTGATTGTTTCAGTACCCCCTAACTTCACAAAAGTGGTTTGTGACTTTTTGAGAAATTGATCTATGTCCTCTAAGAATTTATTGTTGTTTAATATCAATTATACTCTTTTATTCCCATATCTACAGATTTTTGCGTCTTCTTTCCTTATCATTTAAGCTTAATTATTTGCTATATGTGTCCAAATTTTACATACTTTCCTCTTAATGAACTATATTAAGGCATAATTATTGATGACTGTTACTTTCCAGTTTCTTAAAGATAGTTTTTTAAAGAACAATGTTTCAGAAAACACTGATATGAATACTGGAAACCAAACTCTGGTCTTCTGGAAGGCAAGTGCTCTAAATCTTTCCTTTCCAGCTTTTTTTTTAAACTCTTAATATTAACTCTTACTATATGGTGCAGTGTGAAAGAATAGAAAAATATGGCATATCTCTCAATAAGTTGATTTCAGGTGGTGACTCAAAATTTTTTAAATTTATATCTGATTTTGATCTCTTATTTTCTCTTAAAACATTTCTGTTAAGAAAAAAAAAAAACTCCAGATCAAAAAAAGAAGTAAAGAAAGGAAGAAAGAAAAAACTTCACACAATTGATATATATGGCTGCATTTGTAATAGTTATTTTAGAAATTATGTATAGTGTAAATGGCAGCACATTTCCATAAGTATGAGTTTGACATAAGCACACTTATCCATTAAGGAATTAAGATAAACAAAGTCCATTGACAGAAAATAATTTCATGATGCTAAATTTCATGACAGAAAAGAATTTCATGATGCATTATCATCAGAAAATAAATTTAATCAGGAAAAGCTGTTTGATCTTTTCCAAACAAAGCCATTAAGTCATTAAGAAAAGCTTTTCAATAACTGATTCAGCTATATCATTACTAACAAGAATAACCATACCACAATTCACTTGAGATACTTAGATTCTGTGCATTCTCTACTAGAAGTGACTCATTTTTATTATTCCTCTCTTCTTTTTATATATCATTTCTTTCCCTGCCATTTTATTCCAGGTGTCAAATCTCTTTATGTCCCCTTTTTTCAGTCATTCTCATCACTTTGTCACAAAAGATTGGCAAGCCTACCCTGATTTCTCTGATATCTATATGTTAACAGTTTCTGCCAAACAGAATTATTAAGAGCAATATATGCTGCATTTCTGCTTTGTACCTTTTAAAAACCTTCCTCCTTTGTTTCAAGTACAAAATTAATGTTAATTGTACATATCAGTTAGATGCCCCAAAATAACTGTACCTAATATAGCTGGTGTTAGGTTATTTCCATATATGGTGGAGTTTAAAAGGCGTTTTAGCTTTATGCTATTAAAACAGGTGCATATAAAGCCTAAATCATTGGTAATTAAATTTATGTGGATGACTAATTAATTACCTGCTCTTCAGTTACAGATGACATTCAAATAAAGTTAATAGTCTATGAAATATTCTGAGAGAATCTGATTTATATCTTTGATCTTGTACATAAGAAAATTGAAGTTATTAATACTTGAATGACATGACAAGTCATAGAACTGAAGTAGTAATTACAATATGGATAATTATAAGTCTCCTGGTTCCTTCTAGAATGATGCTCCATTGACACTGTGCATTCCATTTCAAATGAATATCCTAAATTATCACCTCAGATGTGTATTGAAAATAGATTTAAGGGGCTAGGGATAAGAATTGAAGTAGGGAGATAAGATATGATAGGGTCAATTCAAGTGAGAGGGTAGAATAGCTTAAGCCTATATACTAAAGTGAAAGTAGTAAGCAGAATTACACCCTGGATATGTTTTGAAAATAAGTAGACAGGATGTAGTGACGAGTTATCTGTGAAATCCTGTAACTTACAGCCTATGCCACAGTTCCCCACACACTCAGGTGTTATAGTAACTGCTTGATTTGTGCTTTCAACAGGAACCGTGCAAGGATCTGAGTAGTCTGTACTGACCAAAGCAGATGATTTCTGCCTTAATAGTAGTACTACGGGAGGCAAACAAAAAAAAAAAAATCATAAGACACTGAGCGTCAAGTAATTTGAATTACTTTTTAATTAATTAGGAATGGCTTTAGTGAAAAAACTGCATAACAGTGAATGAGCTCCAAGAGGGTTTTCCAGTATAAAGAATTTTTACAAATACAGGATTCCTCCGATCCATGCTTTCCTCATTCTTACATTGATATGGGATTTTCAAACTCCACATTTCACTTAACATTGTTAATAAGTTTGAGATAAAATACGACTACAGTCCCATACCTGTCTACTTTGGCTGAGCTTTATGGCTTTCACACCATAAATTCTGTCTCATTTACAAAACTGAGAGGTTAACCTGACCCTTCATGTTGTGATATTATAAGTGTAAATCATCCTTTCTGAGCTACAGAGCAGTATGACTTTCTAAATAAGTTGATGCATCATAAAATTAGAGATAAGTATTACTGATTTAAATAATCTCCACTAACATGTAATTACCTTTTCTGTTTTGTAGAACCCTTTCTTTCCACATAGCTGTGACCTTGTATCACATGTCAGGAAGCATTCATAGATGAATGCCTTGTGTCATTTTGTGTCATTTTCAGTCTCCTTTAAATGGCTACTGTGAATACAGAATACTTACTTTCGAGACAGTAAGTAGTACATGTGCTAGGAGCACAGAGTTGACAGACACAGGAATGAATTTTACTCTGCCCTTACTCATTTGAGCAATCTATACATTCTACACCACAGTTTTCTCCCTACTCCCAATCCTGTACCTAACACAATAATCCCTGAGTAAATAATTATCATGAACTCATAATGATGGTTTCTATTTTCCAACGGGGGTAATTCTTGTTAGCATGTATAATAACTCCCTTTGTCTATATCCTTCTCCATTCAACTGTAATACATAAAAAGAAAAGTCACCTAAAATGGGATATTGCATAAGATTCAGTCACATTCTTTCTTTCATAAACTGGAAACAGATCATTCTTAATTGACTATCCCTAATCTAAACAGTATGAAGTGATGGAGACTCATTTAAATTGTCATTTTATTCTAATCTGACCCTTCTTTGATTATGTTTCAAAACATGAATTTTGAGTCACTGTGAATACATTTCTAGTTAATAAAAACTCAGGTTCATGAACAGCCAAAAGCTACCTTACCCAACTGAAATGAAGCATCTAGTCTTACTCCCCTCTATTCCAAGTTATTATTTCATGTAGTACATGAGCAAGATTATCACCACCAGCAAAAAAACCAGTTAAGTTCTGTGTTGTTTCTTACAAATAGATTTTTTTATGTAACATTCACTGCTATTAGCACATACTCCACTTCTCATTTACTCTTTTACTGCCAAAATATAATAATTAGATAGTAAGAGATAAAGTGTTTTACTTCCTAAAATGTTTAAGTCTTCAAATAATTTTGTTTATTTGTTTATTTGAAAAATTAAATATGTAGAAGCAGCTGCCATTTATCCCAAGTACTTCAAATTGCTAAGCACCTTCTTTTCTCATGTAGACGAAGGGATGCTATTGGTTTGCCTAGTCACTGAAGAAATCTTGGAACTTTGTAGGAAATTACAGTGAAAGAAAGTTGCTATATTGCAACAAGAGAGTATTTTGATTGCAAATTTTTCCATAAGTGCAGTAATTTGCAACTTGAGAAGAATTTAATAGTAGCTGAGCTTTCAAAATGCAACACAGAAACTGTCATTTTCTTCTACAATTAAAATAAGTGCTTCTGAAATTTTCAGGATAAGAATGACCCAAATTACCACCCCCCCCCCACTTTCTTCATCCAAAAGACGGAAGAATGGAGTTTGAAGAGAACATCTGTGGGCAAATGAAAAACAAATGGTCTTTTCAGGCAAATGTCTGAAAAGGGATCTTTTATAGCCAAACAGAATCCTATTGCATGCATCACCATGGTTAAGAAGAGGATCAACAATACTTTCATAATAGCTTTTTATTTTAGCACATTCTATTTTTTGGATGGAATTACAATTCTAACACATCCATTCATAATTCATCATATAATTATTTGCATAAATATCTCTTGACACAGATTTAATGTACTTTGTGGTCAACCACCTCTTGAATCTAATATGTTAAATGCTCTAAAACAATTTCAGTGCAAATAATGCTAACGAAGACTGGATAAAAAAGAATTTTTTTATCCCCCAAAGGGATGGTCTACTAAAAAACATATATTTCAGGAATATATTACACACGGATTATTGGACATGAGACAACTGGTTTGTTGCCTACCCACCAGCCAATAACTTTTTAGGTTAAAATAATCAGCTAGGTAAGATTATGTCATGGACTCTTTGCTGGTGTTTATCTCAGTAGTTATTAACGCAAAACCTCTAATTCAGTTTCTCTATATTAGGCCCTCTTATGAGCAGAGGATAAAACAGTATATAAAACAGAATTTTTCTTTATGAGAATTCATATTTGGAAGGAAGTCTGCAGTAAGTAAGAAACATAAGCATATTTGATGTTAAATGAGAAGAAGAAAATCAAATGGAATATTGGCTACAAGAAGACTAACACTTTTATTTAAAGAATGCTGAAGTTACTTTAAAAGTAAACATCTGAGGAATTACTTGAAGGAGGTCTAGAGTAAGCTGTGATAGTATCTGGGTAAAGGAACGTTGAGGTAGCCCCAAGAGTAAAGTCTGTAAGATAGACCTGTACTTTGGCTTGATCTGGAATCAGCCACTATGGTAAATTTAAAAGTAATGGTAAAAATAATAGGGAATAGATCGTGTAAGGCCTTCAAGATTATGAAAGAAAATGAATGTGTATTCACAGTGAAAAACCATTAGAGATTATTTATTGCATGTAAGAATCACTGTTTTTTGGGCATTTTAATAGGATCACACTGACTCTTGTACTAAAACTGGAGAGATTAAAAGTAGAAGCAGAGACTATGGTATGGGTACTTTCCAATAATAAAAGTAAGCAAGGATGGTAGCTTAGACAAGAGTAGCAATAGTAGGAGGAAGCTGCAAATATATGTGACAATTAACCTTATACAGTTTGTTGTTTATGTCTTGGCTATAGGCTGTATGAAAAAAAAATATGAACAAAAAAGTGTTAAACTTGATGCCAAGATTTTATACCTGACCTGGTAGGATGGAAAAATAATGAATAGCCATTCACTTGAACATAGAAGACTGAGTAGCACATTTGGCAGGTGACAAATATTATGATATCAGTGTTGTACATATTAAATCAACTGAAATAGACAGTCTATATAGCTCAATCAATAAGTCCTGGTTAAGATATAAATTCAAATGTTGTTAAAGATTGGAGTATGTAGAACAGTCTTGAAAAATTAAAGGGACTTTTATGATGTAAAAGTATTTTTTTTTCATATGCACTGTCAAGCCAGGCTTGAGGGGAACTGGATCTCTTTGTCCCTCTTCCCAGTGTGACCATACTGAATAAATCTCCCTCTTCTACTTTTCACTTTTGGCCTGTTGGGCTCATGTGACTGAGCCTGGCTTCTTGTTGGAGTGCAGGTTATGACCCCTTCATCTGGGCGTAATGGCAACTATGACAAGAAAAAACATACATTTTGAAATGTCTGCTCCCTGCAGCAAGTGGAAACATGGAAGTTTCTAGCAGCTACTGGAGTTTGTTTACTCTAGGGACATTTTCCTATCACTTCACAAGAACTGGCATTGTTTACTGGTGGTTATTTTTCTTTTTTGAGATGATAATATAAATTACATCACTTTTCCCTTCCCCTTTTATTCCCTCTAACCCCCCCATATACTCTTCTGCTCTTTTCAATTCAAGGCCATATAATACATGGATGTATTATATACATACATATTTATAAATGCAATCTGATCATCTGTATAATGTTATGTATTCATATGTTTTCAGGGCTGGCCATTGGTATTGGATAACCAATTGGTGTGCTCTTCCCTGGTGAAGAATATTTCTCCTACTAAGGATTCCTTAGTTCACTGTAGTTCTTTGGGTTGAGGCCTCATGAGTTTTCCCCATACACTTTTGATGTCTGTTGTTTTTTTATCTTTATTTGATGAAGTTGAAGAGTGAGTATCTACACTCTGTTTTGGTTTCTTAAGAAAGTTTGATCCTTAGTAATTCTCCCCAGTTGATACACCTTGAGTTTTGTTTTTCAGTTTGCTTTTGCGTTCTTGAGTAATTTGGGGTTCTTTTGAACCTTTTGGGGCATCTTTGTCTTTTGAAGTTCTTCTGTTGAGCTCTTTGGGCTATTATTTCTTGATTTGTTTATTTATGTGTATGAGTGTTTTGCTGTATGTATAAATGTACAGTGTGTGCATGCCTAGTACCCTTGGAAGTCAAAAGAGAGTGTCATACTCCGTGAAACTGTAGGTATGAATGGTTGTGGGCCCCCATGTGAGTGATGTAAACCAGACCCAGGCTCTCCACAAGTATAACAAATATTCTTAACCACTGAGCCATGTCTCCAGTCCCAAAGGCTATTATAGTGAAGTAGAGAAACACAGTAACCACTGTGAAAGAGAGCTCTTGGGGGCATTAGAGTTGAGGAAAGAGACAGCTTTCTGATGTTGCTGCAGTCAAACTCTTTGGGAGAGGCTTGCTTAGGACTCCTTTGTCTTGGGTTTCCTTTTTCTCTTCAGAGACCTGTGTATTTTAATCCTCCTCATAGGAATTTCTCAGCTCTAGGAGGGACCTTGGATTAATTTCTTCAAGCAGTGAGTCCTATCTTTCTAGAGTTTCCAGACTCTTAAAGGGACAAGCCTATATTCTAATAATGATCTCATTTGTTGGCCAGGCCTAGTTGATTTGGAAATAATTTTTTGTTTGTTTGTTTTGTTTTATTTTTTAAACAAATTTAGGAATCTGTTGAACAGTTTGTCCTGTCTTCCACATGACAGGAACATTCGATGATTCTTATTGAGCCACTGGGTTCTGTTGAATCATTTGAGATAGAGAAACAAGGGTATTGATCACTACTGTGATTTATGTAACTATAAATATATTCCTTACTACCTTGGTACACTATAAAGAGAGCTGTAGCTGCTAGTCTTTTATAAATGTGGGATGATTTCTATAATAATAATGGGGCAAAAATAAAAACAGTCTCTGTACCTGGAACTTCTGAAATTAGCTAAGAAACTTCTGGACAGTTCTTATTATTTCCTTTGTATGGTGATAATTTTGATTATCATGCCTTTTTTAAAATGTATGTGAAAATGTTTGTAATTTGGGAACTATTAAGTGCAAATAATTCTGTGCCTGTTTTTGAAGCTAATTAAAATGCAAGGCTTTAGATACAATTTGAATTTGAGGCAAAAAAGAATTGGTTTTACTAGACTTTGCCTCTAGCAGGTTTATCTCAAATACCAATTAGTGTACTTTTGATGCTAATTTTAGAAACTGACCGGTGAAAATTTGATTCCAAGATTTAGGAGAGATAACCTAAAGATAATTAAAAAATACTATTTCATTTAATCTTAGAACACATCTAAACATGACTCAAAAGGAAGCTTGAAGGCTTGAAGTTAGAGAAAGACAAAGTGTGCAGCCTCGGGAATAGAAGTCTGTACAAAGCCAGTGAAGGAATGGGCTCCCCAGCAGGTGAATAAGAATGCCCACTGTCCAGATTTTGATGATCCCCTGTAGAAGTCCTCACCCTCGCTGGGGAGCAGAAGAGGGAATGGGAGGTCAGTGGGGGGCAAAGGAGGGAGAGGGAGCCAGGATTGATATGTAAAATAAGATTATTTCTAATTTAAACTTTAAAAAGTGAAAAGAAGCAAGAATGTCCATTGTCAGGATAGCCATGGTTGGGATTTTCTTAGTATCTGAAGAAGAGGTAGAAAGAGGGAAAAAGTAAAGATAGTTTTAAATTGGATGTCACACAGTCACGCATGCTTAGCAGCAAAGATCTGTAGATAACTGCATTGAACATGGGAGTGGGTAGAGGGCTGCTATCTTTGGGATAGACTGGAGTATCATGTCTCTACCTAGGACCAGTGATAAAACTCAGTCAAGGGAAAGTACCTTTTCCCTTAATGCGCTTTGAGCTAACTCTGACACCTCCTCTTTCCGTCCTTTCATGTAGTATTTGTGTTTTTGAGAAAGAACAACTGGAGAGCTGCCTTTATTTGTCTTTGTTGCCTAAGAAAATATGAGATAGCATCCAAAGATGAGTGTGAAGGACAGGTCCATATTTATTGACCTCCAAGCCTTCTAATGGCTATCTCCTATCCTGTTTAACAGTTTGATATAAATGTATGCTGCAAACAAATTAAGCTATAACATTCTTCTCAAAAAGGGGCAATGTTGGAGTTAACAGTTCATTGAATTATTAACCTTGATATTCATGTTTGTAGATAGAATCATCTTAGGATATATGTGGTGTACTATGTAACTTTAGCAGGTGAAACATGATGAAAATGACATTAATCATTTTTGTTTATGTAAGGTTTTATGGAAGTAGAATGGTTTATTAGGAGCTAAAGATGGCTCGATAGTTAAGAGTACTGTCTGTTCTTCCAGTTCCAGGGGATCCAACACCCACTTCTAGCCTCTGTGGGTACTGTACGTAGATGGTATGCAGAAATAATTGCAGACAAAATTTACCAATACACATAAAATAAAAATAAATATTTTTGAAATAATACAGTAATTATAGCTATGCATATGTTGTATTGAAAAGGAAACAGAAAATACTACTTACTGGGACCATCAAAAACTTTAGTGCAAATGTTCTACAGATAGATTATGATAGAGCTTTGAAGAGAACTAGCTTTCAGGATGCTTTAAAAGGGAATGAATTTTTGGTGACCAATAAACATTATAAGTTTATGGGTCTTTTATTGTTGTTTTTTAATATATATTTATTGGTTTTTTTCTTATTTTACATATCGATCCCAGTTCTCCCCCCCATACTCCCCAACTCCCTTCCTATCCTACCCCACACACACACTCCACAGGGAGGATGATGCCTTCCAGGAGGGATCATCAAAATTTGTCAAGTTATTTGGAGTAGGGACTAGAACCTCCCTCCTGCCTCTTGGTTAAGGGAGTATCCCTCCTTGGGGAATGTGCTCCCAAAGTCCTTTCGTACACCAGGGATACATCCTGGTTCCACTGTCAGAGGTCCCTTAGACTGCTCAGGCCTTCTGGCTGAGACCAATGTTCAGGGAGTCTGAGTCAGTCCCATGCTAGATTCCCAGCTATCAGTCTGGGGGGCCCATTAGCTCCTCCTTGTTCAGGTCAGCTGTCTCTGTGGGTTTCTGTAGCCTGGTCTTGACCCCTTTTCTTATCACTCCTCCCTCTATGCACCTTGATTCCAGGAGTTCAGCTCAGTGTTTAGCTGTGGGTGTCTGCTTCTGTTTCCATCAGCTACTAGATGAGGGCTCTTATGCTTGTGTTTTAAACTGAGTCATATACACACCTCCTCTCCCATACAATGCTTTCAGTTTCATTCTGCCTTAAACATGTAGCAATAAAACAAGCAGAGAGATGGCCATAGTAATATATACACAAACACACAGACACACACACACACACAAAAAAAAACAGAAATGGAAAAGTTCTCTGGTAATTGGGCACTAAAGCTATGTATCTAGTAGGAAATAGAGATGACCATAGGTTTTGTAATGAGAACCTGAAAACAAAGTGACCTTAGCAGTGTCTGGAAAACTAATAATTGACTCTCTGGTTGAAACTAGAAAGTCAAAGAGAAGTAGATTCACATCTGAGATTTTGTTTTGCTAAAGATACAACCATTGACCAAAGAGAATTCCTGGTGTTAATAGGATACAAAACATACCTTTACTCAGAAAAATGGGCCAAGCCTCCTATACTGAACTATATGAATGAAACAGTATGCAATGTCATCAAAAAAAAAAAAAAGTCCTGGTTAGTTTCTGAAAGGACCCAAGGAATAGAGACAGGAGACAGCAAAAGTCCTAGCAAAAAAAGAAAGAACTTTCTACTCAGTCTAAATTCTGGTGTCTAAAATAATGTTTAAGAAAGAGCAGTGAACTGAACAATCAGGTGATATGTTATACATTGGATTAAATATGGCATAATTACAAAAGTACTTAAATTTCAAAACACAAAATTCAAAGACAAATGCTGTTTTAGAGTCAATACCAACAGTTTATCCCCAAAATGTAAAGATTTAGTGAAATAAGTATAACAGATTAGATAAAGTTTAGATTGTATATGTTCAGAAAGAGAACTAAATAGGAAGGAAAAGAGTAGAATTAATTTACTTAAAGGACAGTGCCAAATAATGAAAGGGAAAATGTGAAATACACATACTTGATGAATTGACACATGCCAACCTTCATCTAGAGAAAAGGGTAAAGACAAAATTTAAACAAATAATAACTGAAATTATTCAAAATGAAAGAAATAATACAACCTAATGAATGCTAAATAAGATTAGGATAAATTATATTTTAGACACTTAATGAAAGTATAGAATATAAATAATGAAGAGAAAAATGTCTTAAAAGCTAGCAAAAGTCTAAGCACAGATTGTGATAGAGTAGAAATAGATGTCTTTTTTAAATTTCACTTTACAGTCCATCCCCCATCATCCTCCCAGACCACTTCCATCCACTCCTCCCACTATGTGAGGGCTCCCAGGAGGAGTCAACAAAGTCTAGCACTTTAAGTTCGGCAAGACCAAGCCCCTCTCCCCTGCAATAAGGTATCCCAACATAGGGAATGGGTTCCAACAAGCTAGCTCATGCACCAAGGATAGATCCTGATCCTACTGTCAGGGGCCCCTCAGATAGTCCAAGCTTCCCAACTGTCTCTCCCACATGCAGAGGGCCTATGGAGACTCCCAAGGCTGTCTGTCTAGAGTTCATGGGTTTCCACAAGCTTGGTTCAGCTGTCTCTGTAGATTTCTCCATCGTAACCTTGACCTCCCTTTCTGACTGGATTCCTGAAGTTTGGCCTGGTGCTTGGTTGTGGATCTCTGTGTCTGGTTCCATCAATTACTGGATGAGGGCTATATGATGATAGTTGGGGAATTCAGCAATGTGATTACAGGGGAAGACCAGTTCATGTATCCTCTCCACTATTACTAGAAATTTCAGCTGGGGTCATCCTTGTGGATTCTTGGGAATTTCCCTAGCACCAGGTTCTTCCCTAACCCTGTAGAGTGGTTCCCTCTATCAAGATAACTCTTTCATTGTCTTAATAATCTGTCCCCATCCCCATCATCCCATTCCTTCATATTTCTCATCCCCATCCCCTCATCTTTACTGCCCACCTCAACCAAAGTTTACCCAGGAGATGTGAGTAGATATAGATGTCATAAGAACAGCAATGAATGCCAAAACATAAAATGTTCCCATTCCCAAGGTTGAGCTAATCATGGTGACTCATACCTAAAATACCAGCAGTGGGGGTGCTAAGACTAAAGGATCTAGAGTTTGAAGCCAGCCTGAGATACCTACTGAGACCCTTTAAAAAATTATTTTTAAATTGTTCATTATTTTAAATTGAAGATACTATGCCCAGCCAAACTGTTATTCAAAGGTAATTTTATAATTTTGAGCATAAAAATAGAATTTAATACTCACAGTTATGCAAGAGCCTATAAGAGATATTTATTTTTGCATGAATTTTTGAATAATTGACTTAAAGCAATTAATCCTTTCATTTTAGAAAATATAAAGGCCATTTGAAAAATAAGGAATGATCTCTGTTTAAAATGTTCCTCATATTTAAATATTCATAAAACATCTGATATTTTCCTTGTTGAATATGGATGAATTTTTTATTGCATACCTGGGAGTTCTTAATTTTCAACCACATAGGACTCTGAAAACATGATATTTATTAAAATATTGCATATTTATAGGGAAAAACAAGATTATCTTGTTGAAAGAAGACCTGGAGAACTATTTTTTTTGTAAGTTTTTAAAAGACCTTGAGACTCTAAGGAATATTATACATAAAGCATAGGAGGCCTCAGGCATAGCTTAGTAATAGGAAATTTTCAAGTATGCATGAGGCTCTCTAAATAAACTAAAGAAAGAAGTATAAAAGATACAACATTAAATAACCCAATTCTTTTTTCCACTCTTTTTAAAATTTAATTTAGAAACAAACTTACACATCAATCCCAGTTCTCTCTCCTTCCCATCCTTTCATGCCTTCCACCAACCCTCCATCTCACCCTCATCCCCTCCTCCATGTATGTGGGCTGCGAGAGTAGCCCTCCATGGGGAATGGGTTCCCAAAGTCCATATGTTCACTAGGGGTAAATACTTGTTCTACTGTTAGAGGTCCCATAGACTGCCCAGACCTCCTAACTGGCACCAACATTCAGAGGGCTTGGTTTGGTTCAATGCTGATTCCCCAGCTTTATGCCTGGGGTCCATGTGCTCTCTCTAGGTCAGTCAGCTGGTTCTGTGGAAATAACCCAATTCTTACCAGCTGAAATTAATATTGATAGCTTCTTAAAAAACAGACATCATCCCTTCTTTGTCATGTTTCAGAGTAATGAGTTAGGAACTATAATGATTTCTTGTGGGAACACAAAACACAGAAACTGAATGAATAATTTCATAGAAACAATATATGGAAAATAATCATAGGTATATTAAGTATACTTAAATATACTTAAACACACTAGCCTGAATTACCAATATGCATAATGAGTTTTGTCTTTTATGCTGTCCCTCAAAAAGTAATTGTGAATTTCTAGAGCCATGATTCTTACAAAGGTTACTGTGTGAGTGTGTCTGTATATATGTGTGCATGCGTGTGTGTGTGTGTGTACATATATATATATACATTTTTATGTGTACATATATGCATGCAACACAAACAGACATTAATGGTGCTTTGAGATTTGGGTCATTATATTTCTGTTTTACACTGTATTATCAAAAGATTATCTGATTCTTTATATCTGATGCCCATCCTTATGTACTAGATATTTATAAATCATGCACACAACAAAAATTATGTAAATATATTATTTTAGGAGCAAATATATTATTGATATGAATTTTATATAGTCAAAATGTATTTGACCCTTAATCATTTGTGTAGGAAAAGAAAAATCTGTTATTCGCAAGTACATTCACTTCAAAGAAGGACTGTGACAATCTCTGTTCTCTCTTCCTTAGCTAATCATAATTAAGCTTATTATAGTAGTGAGCAATTTATATGACTATATCACTGAAGTAGAGCCAGTAAAGTTATTAATTAGGAGCTAAGTGAATCAATACAGCTCTGGGTTTTATTGCAAACATAGTAAACTATTATATAGGTACTTAGAATTAAGTTGTTTAGCTAGTTATAAATAGATGCAAAAAATAGTACAAAGGAACGTAGGTAGGACAAATATAAGCACAATTGGTTGGTATGGTCAATGATTTAGATGACAATATTATTTTCAGTGATAAGACAGTTTTATTGGACTTTATAATCCACAAATATTAAAGGCAGTGTCTAGGAGATATTCAAAATACCGGACATATAGTTGTAAGAGTTGGTGGTTGAGGAGTGGGAAGGTCCCTATGAAAGAATCAGAGATGAGAAGCTGGGGTGCTGATACCATTGACAAGAAGATTAGTCACCAGTAATACTGATAATAGTAGGTATGAGATTAAAATATGTATCAAAGTGCTTATAGATTTAGAGACTTAAGGGAGACCGAAATGAAAAAGACACATTTGCCTTCTGGTTTGTCAGATTATGTGAGTGTCAGATGAGATACTGTGTTAGAAACCACAGTGAGTCTCTCAGAGGGAGCAGTTATGGGGGAGACAACATTTACTTTCACCAATGTGTTTAGCCTGGAATCTGTCAACAAAATGAGGATACTGATAGGCCTTCTCCTGCCTCAATGATGATGAGAAAGTTAAGTAATCTGATTATATTAATTTATTTTAAAATATCAATGAGGTGAGGTACTTCTCTAACCTGGCTTTAGAGTCATCATTCAGCTTATGAGAGTTCTGTGTAGCCCCATGGTTCTCTGGATCACACTCTGCATGTAAGGTAATAGTCTTCCCTATCTTTAATTTCAGACATTTCAGCAGTCCTCTCTGCAGCACAAATCAAAGAAGAAAAACAAAGGTAATAAAAGAAAATGAACCCTTAACTTCCTCCTTTGTACTGTGCTAATCACCAGCAGTTCTCTCATTGCCTTGAAGCCAGTGTGTTTCACATCACTTACCATGCAGATACCTTTAATAACATATGGCCTCAAAGACACTTGAGATAAGAATTATGTATTTCCAATTATACTGTCATCTATATGGAAAGAAGGTCATCAAAGATCTCCCCATTTTCTGTAATAACACAATTAGAAAATGATAATTTTAAGATTATGGACTAATCTTTTGTCTTTATGCACTTTCCAAAATTAAGACTATTACTACTCACTATCTTTAGGAGCTATCGCAGGCAAAAGCAAAAGACGAATTTCTTGCAAGGATCTTGGCCGTGGTGACTGTGAGGGATGGCTTTGGAAAAAGAAAGATGCAAAGAGCTATTTTTCACAGAAATGGAAGAAATACTGGTTTGTCCTAAAGGATGCATCCCTATACTGGTATATTAATGAAGAGGTAAGGCAGAGCACATTTGTATTCTCATTGTTTCATTATCTGTACCAAAGAGTGCCGACATTTGAGCCATTTGATTTTAATTCGTATCATCCTCAAGCCAATTCAGGATCCATATTCAGTATTCTGGAAGAACAGTTGCTCTATTTTTCTAATGTAGCAACATATCTGAAGCACAGTTGAAATATAGTGAAATTCTCTGTATCTAACGATACCAAGCAACTAATGTAGTAACTTAACTAAAAATGGAGATTTTTAAAACCCCTTGCTCAAAGTTTTATAGGGTTTTTCTGTTTCTGTTTGGAAGGGGGAACTATGTAGCAACTTAAGTAAGTATTGTTTCAATCTATTTCAGTTTCTCCTGAAAAAAAAATGAACAAGTACACTAATTTTGTAATTAAGTATCCATTACATTTGGCCAACTTGAAGGTATTTTAATGTATTTTAATTGTTCTTATGACTTTCTAGGGTTTTTTTTTTTTGGTATATCATATTTGTATCTCGGCTAAGCATCACCATCAATTTTGTATCTCAATAAATATGCCAAAGTCAGTTTTATTCATTGGAATTGCCTTGACATTGCTTTGACTTGTTTGCTGTACCTCTCTACTACTTCAATTTATTATAATGTGTGTATGTGTATAATGTGTGTGTTATTTTTATACAAATAGGGCCCTAAAATATTAATCAATTTTATTTGAATAGTGATTCCTTCAAGTTACCATAATTATTAGATCTTTGATTATAACATACAATATCTAGGGAATGTTTTGTTCCCTAAACAAGCTATTATGCTGCTGTCTTTTACCATGGGGCAAGAGTAGACACACAGTTACACTACTTGAGCGACCATGCTTAGTTCTTCATCTGCTTTCTTAGAGATGAATGAATAAACAATGTCTGACAAAGTGCTAAATGTTCAAGTAATGTTCATCAATAGAAGACTTATTAGGAAGATCTTAATAATTTCCAATATACTTATGTGAAAATACTTTTTGCTTTAGTATTTTGTGACAATCATATAATGAAATAAAATCTGCTTGCATTATGTCTTGTTTTCTATAATAAACAAATATATATTTTATTTGATAAATATACTAAATTCATATGTTAATCAAGTAGTATCAAAATAAACTATCTGTTTCTCTTTATTGTGATTTACTTATAGATAAGTCTATGAGTAAATCTATAGGACAATCTGTATATACTAAATTATATTTTATCTTTCAAACTAGAAGGGATAAAATTCTTTTGTCCATTTTATTAAATAGTGCCTATATTTCAGTCATTGGCAAGTTATTATTACTATTATTCATTTAAAGTATAAATAAGTAATGTTGTAGTACATATTTTCAGATTATTTTGCAGGAAATAGGGTATTTTATGTTGCATCATTAAGATGAGATAATATTCCAAAATATTTCAGATTGTAAATTAAGGCTGTCAAATGTAACATAAGATAGAAGTCAATGGTAAAAATATTTAAAACAAAATTTAGTACTGCTTCTGTATATAACATACAATTTTCAGTTGCTCAAATTTTTTACTTTAGTACAGTTCATTAATAACAGAAATAAAGCAAATGCAAGAGAGAGAGCGAGAGAGCTGAGAGTAGCATTTTTCTTCAGAATATTGGGAGGGAGCATAATCTTGCTTATCTTACTTAAATTTGATATATAAGGAGTTATGAACTTGTTTAGCAAATTAAACAAAATTACGGAATTGTAAAAGTATATGAAGCTTTCTCATAACTAGGACAAGGAACACAATGACTGAAAAGTGTAACCACCAAATCACATTACAGTTGATTTAATTTGAGGCAAATATAGTATTTTGGATAATTCTCCTACCTTATTTTATTAAATAGTATTAAGGAAAGGAGGACTTATGAATTTTATTAAATTTTTCAGATGAAAAATGGTGTGTGTGTGATGTATCTGAAACCACATATTTGAAAATCAAGTTGACCTATTTAATTTCTAAACTACTACATACAGAAAATAATAGCTATATAGAAAAAAATCATTGAAATTTGATTAGCAAATTGCTATAAATTAAAAATCTGAATGGGTAAACAAGTCTGTATTTTATATCAAATATTAAAATGATAGAAAATGGGGCTGCGATATTATTTAGCATTTGGGAGCATTTATTCTGTTTCTAGCACCTATATGGTGGCTCACAGCCATCTAATACTCCAGCTCCTGGGGATCCAGTGCCCTCATCTGACCTCTGTCAGACAACAGGCATGCACATGATACTCTTACATGCATTCTGATGAAACAGTCATACACATAAATCACTCCTTAATTTTGTACTAAAAATGTACAGCTATTTTGTATATTTTGCCTGAAATCTTTTTCCCTTTTACTTTGTTGTTGTTGTTTATGTTCTAAAGATCAAGCCCAAAGCTCAGTACCTCCTCCACAAATGAGAACTCTACCACTGAAATACTTCAGCCTCCAAATTTTTTATAAAATATGTTTTACTTTGAAAGTTATTTTTCTATACTCAATTTAATATAAAAATAATGTGTGTGTCTTAATTTGTAAAAATTCTGTTTTCAAAATATTTCTTTAATGTATGGATATGTTGAATTAATGAAATGTAAGTGGAATTATGAATTAAATGAGTAGCACATTTATTACTCTGAATATCTAAGTCATACTTACATGGTTTAATTAGCTTCAGACCTCCTTGGTATGATACACTAAACAAAAATGTTGTTTCTTTAGGATGAAAAAGCAGAAGGATTCATCAGTCTGCCTGAATTTAAAATTGATAGAGCCAGTGAATGCCGCAAAAAATAGTAAGTTAATTTTACTTGGAGAAAGGGGGAATTTCTAGATTTTAAGTTATAGTTTCTTTATCTGGTGCTTCAAAATTTAAATTATAAGAAAGTAGTTTTGAGAACATAGTATGAAATTTTACTTATTTCTGTCATGATAGAAGCATTATATATGTGAAATAAGGTTAGACATTGCATTAATTTCATTCATAAATATTATTTAGTTTGAGCCACCAAGATGTCTCATGATTACATGCAAGCCTGATGACCCAAATTCAATCCTAGAATCCATGGTTAGAGGGAACCAGTTCTCAAAAGTTTTTCTTTGGCATGTGCACATACATAAAAACAGCTCTGGCTGTTCTAGAACTCTGTAGACCAGGTTGGCCTTGAACTCATAGAGAACTGCCTGCCTCTGCCTCCCAAGTGCTGGGATTAAAGGTATATGCCACTACACAGGTTCCAAATTAGAATTTCATTTAAAATTTTTCAGACAATATATTTTGATCACATTATTTTGCCTGTCTCAACTCTAACACAAAATTTTAAAAGTATTTGATTTAAAATCTTTTTTTTTCATTTTGTAAGAAGTAAATTTAATTCATTTTTTGTTGTATTCACAGTGCATTCAAAGCCTGCCATCCTAAAATCAAAAGCTTTTATTTTGCTGCTGAACATCTTGATGACATGAACAGGTAAAGTATTATTTACATCTCAAATTACTTAATTAGGCCTTGTGTTCAATAATCTTTAAAGACTCTTCATTGTAGATTCTGTATGAATTAAAATTTGAGTAGTCCAGCTATAGGTACATATGATCATACTTAATTTTACAAAAATAAATCATTATTTAAATTTCAAATGCACAGAATACAATTCATATTTAAATAATAATAAAGAATAACATTTTAAAACTTCAGCTTTTGTTGACTGTCAATTTTACCACAGAACTACCATAACAAATATAAATCCAAAATATTACCACAAAGGGGTCTGGTTTTAGATGTTAAATTATAAGAGTATTCTGAACATGTATTTCTAGATGCTCTAAAAGGCACATAAAACCTGACTTACTCAGGTTCTAAGTATATTTGATAGAATATCCATTTTAATAATTTAGGTCTACTATCTAATATAGTAGTCATTCCTATCACCTTCATCTGTCACTGTTCAGGATTATATAGCAAAGTGGTTTGATGGCTCTGTTTATTTGGTGGCTAAAGGAAAACCTACATAGTTTCCTCTTTGTATCCCACATTGTTCCACATTACAAGTTTAACCATTTTAAGTTACTTTTCTTTCTTTAATTTTCCCTTTCTATTTAAAAAAATATAGAAACTGGATATAAAAATGAAAATATCCTCCCTTTTACAATTGCAAAAGCTAATGTATATTGCATATAATTTCCCACATAGGAGGAGTGGCCCTTTAGACAAGACTGAACCCTAGATTACAACTTATTTTAGCTATGTAATTTATGCAAGAAACTTAGCCTTTCTGTACTGAAGGAATGACCCTTTTATATACAAATGAGAAAAAATAGCCTTAGTAGGTATTTTTAATGCTACCTAAGTCTTCAATATTAATAAGTATTAGTGAGTATATACTTTTGTTCTCTAAGCTCATTTCCTTTTCTTTAGATGCCTCTAAAATGATATCTGAATATTTTAAGCACAAAGGTTGTGCTGCTTTATAATTTTATCCCTAGTATTTACTTTCAATAGGCAATTTAAAGAAGTACTTGGTGTTTTTAGATATAATTATTTTATTTTTTATAAATCTTTATTTAAATTAAAAATAAGCTTTTTTTACATGCCAATCCCAATTACCTTTCCATCCCCTCCTCCCCTGCCCCTACCAACCCCCATCTCATCTGCTTTTTGCTCCCCAGGGAGGGAGAGGCCTTCCGTGGGGGATCATCAGAGTCTGTCACATCATTTGGGACAAGGCCTACCCCCCCCCCAGTGTATCTAGGCTGAGAGTATCGCTCCATGGGGAATGGGCTGGCTCAGCTGTTAGAGGCTAGGCTCACAACCAAAGAAACATAAAAAAAAAAAAAAAAAACTGTTAATGGGATAAAATAGTCCATGCTAAAATCATTTACACATTAGTAGTAATATGGAAAGGTACCCATATACAGCTTTGTTTGGTCACCTGATTATTATACATTAGCAAGATAATGTAGGTATTGATTTATTCCATATGTATTCTTTGAAAATATGCCTAATTAAAGAAATGATATTTTTAAATGACCATAACTATATTTTATAGTGCTTTATCTGATTATTTTATGACTTTAAAGGGCATTATTTTTGTATTAAATTATAACATAGTACAGAATAATATATATTTGTACTCTAGGTTTTAAAAAATATGTAATGCCAGTAGTAACAGGACCTAGTAATTAGGGTATAAAGGTATTCATTAAATTGAGTTTTCCCATAAAAATTGTATACACAGATATGTGCCTCTCTCTCTCTCTCTCTCTCTCTCTCTCTCTCTCTCTCTCTGTGTGTGTGTGTGTGTGTGTGCACTGTGTGTGTGTGTCCTTGTAACTAAGATTTCTGGCACAACTAAATAAAGAAACTGAGATAGTGTTTTGCTGTACTAACAATAGCAGCAATAGTTAATGAAGAAAGCACTAAGAAAAATTAACTCAATGTTATTCATGAAAATGTTTTCTAGATCATAATAGGTTAAAAATGTATATGTACTTTCTTTGGTGAGCTAAATACTCTTGTATTTAGAGACAAGATTCTAAACTATTTGGGAGATGTGTTTCCCCTTGTGTAATTCAGCTTAAATGAGTTCATTCAAAACTATTATTTTATGGTAAAACTATTAATTTTACAGGCAAGCCTTGTAACTTTTTCTATCTCTATAAATTAGATTGACTATTAAATAGTGTCTCCAAAGGACCATTTGTTTTGAAAAAAACAAAAAAACAAAAGAGAAGGTGTATTTTGGAGTGTTTATACATTTGAAGGAGAAGAATTGAAATGGCTTTGGTCATTTCAAAACCTTTTTTATTACACACATTAACAGCTTTGCATAACTGTTGCATTGAAGTTACATCTTCAGTCTGGGAACAATTTGCATTGCAGTAGATTATTGCCTATTGAAGATTTCAATTATTTTTCAAGTTTAATAAAGAACATATTTTATATGTAATACTATCCTATATCCTATTTCTTCTTTGACATTTGCAATAAGTATTTCTAACAAGTAAATGAATTGTCATTGATGTCTTTCTTTTTTCCAGGTGGCTTAATAGAATTAACATGCTGACTGCAGGATATGCAGAGCGAGAGAGGATTAAGCAAGAACAAGGTAAAGAAATAACTTTTATTTTATAATCATATTACACTTTTGTCTTACATAAAAAAGGCAGGGATAATGAAAATTTTTTGAGGAATATCATGTGTGACTCTTTTTTTTTTTTTTTTTGTTATTTAAAAGTTATTTTATTCAGGTTTAGGTCTCAATCAGTTTCCGAAATTCCATTTGTAAGAAATGGTGGTCTGGACTCCCATTGTTCCTAGAACATTCTGCTTTTGGATTGGTTAGAAAAGGCAGGGAACAGACACCTGAGACTTTTAGATGTCCCTTCCTCTCAGATGTGAAGTTTAGAGTGAAAGAGTTTTTTTTTATTTTTGCAAGTACCAAGGAGTGAATAAATCCAGATGCATTGTAATCATGTAAGGTTTTGCTACATTTCCTTGGACAGTCACTAACCAGCAGACAATTGCTGCCTGTGGATGTTTGCACTTGGAAATCAAGGAATGTGCTTGTACCCCATTTGCTGGCAGTACAAAATGGTATCTCACCTTTACTGAGTTTTTTGCCTATGATTGAAAGGCACAACATATATTTCAAAGCAAAGGTACCTCTTTAGGAAATAATTGTGTAATTTATGTGATCACAGAATGGTACTAGGAACGTTCACTAGATAGGCAGTTACCTTAGCAAAAACTACAGATGAGGGAATTAACTAATATTAATTAATGCACCTAGTACCTTAATTATTATGTCTGGTATATAGTTGTCAACAAAATCTATCTTATAACTGACTGAAACCTGGGATATTTGGGATATTTTATCTGGTTATAAATTACATAGGTGAAAATGAATTAGTTTTGTTCATAACAGTGTATTCTAACAAACACACACAGTGCAGTAGCTACCCTACTCAACACATGGAATATTTTATTGTCCTTCAGAGTTGCCTCATAAGATTATTCTCCTCCCTTGGCCTCTGCTCGTCAGTTGTATATTTTGTACATCTCACCAGAGAGCTGGACATACAGAGCATCAAGTCATTTCTTTCCTTAGTCTAACACATTTGAGATTCGCCTATGCTCATGTAATTAGCACTTTATTGTTGACTGCCATTCCTTTGTATGACACAACATAATTTTCTTTTTTTATATTTATTTTTTATAAACAAGTCCATTTAAATGAAAACAAACATTTATAGACAATATTTAGGAATTTGGGCATCATTCTTTCCAAGCTACTTCCTGCTGGTAAGGGGAGGATCCCCCTGTCATGGGGGATTCTAAGAAGATGCAGAAATCCTGGCTTGCAAGTCTGCAAGGCTGCTTTGTCCACCTGTTTTGAATGTAGGATCATCTGGTACTCTGTTTCAGGCAGTCTGGCTTGATCAAACCACATTAGTCTGGAAGGAATCCACAGCTTTTCCTTTTTCTGTGGAAACAAAAATAGAAATCCTTTTCCCACAGTAACTTGTCCTTGAACTTAAATTTTGGAGTCCAAGCATTTTTTTTATTTAATTTATTATTTTACATGTCGATCCCAGTTCCCTCTCCTTTCCTCCCTCCTTCCCTCCCTCACTTTTACCCTCTCTGCCCCCTCACATGCACCCTAACCACCCTCCCCTTCCATCCCCCCACCCCAATTCCATATGTAGGGGAATGCCATCCACTTGGGGTCATATAGCTCTGACAGGTCATGTGAAGTAGGGACTAGGGTTTCTCTCCTGTCTCTAGGTTAAGGCAGTTATCCCTCCATGGGGGATGTGTTCTCAAGGTCCTTTTGTGCACCAGGGATACATCCTGGCTCCACTGTCTGAGGTCCCTTAGACTGCTCAGTCCTTCTGGCTGAGACCCATATTCAGGGGGGGCCTGAGTCAGTCCCATGCTGGCTTCCCAGCTATCAGTCTGTGGGCCCATTAGCTCCTCCTTGTTCAGGTCAGCTGTCTCTATGTGTTTCTGCAGCCTGGTCTTGTCCTCTCTATCTGCATCTGAGTTCTAGTTCGACTCAGCGTTTATGTATGGGTGTTTGCTCCTGTTTCAAACAGGTATTAGATGAGGGCTCCATGGGAGCTCCAGTGGCGCAATCGGTTAGCACGCGGTACTTATATGACCACTTCTAAATCTTAAGTGTTACTTTCAAATTTGTTCCTTTACACAGTCTTTCTAAAAGTATATAGGATGAGAATTAAAGTGTGACTCTTGATACAGCATTGATAATGGAAAAAAAGATAAAATATTTTATTAAATATTTCTGCAAAAGTCCCTCAGTGCCACCTTTGTATGAAAATGTAAACATCTATCCTGCAGTTATACTGGGTTCTGTTAAAAACAAGATAAGTTTGGTGCAATATAGAAAATGAAACATAGTAACATACAAATCAAGTTCCAGGGGAAAAAATAAGTATAAACATAGTCCTTCTGGGAAAGGAATGTAGAAAAGACTTTTGGTTGGTTGTTTTTTAAATTGATTTTTCTAAGATGGAAATGGTGTGAACCAAAAGCAATAACACTAATATTCCACAAAATGGAAGCAGATTGCACAAGTCTTCAAATAATGTAGAGGCCGTCTCCATCAAATCAGTATGCACAGGCACACCTCATATAACACTGCAGTGCAGTAAATGTGTCTGGTGGCTGAAACTTCCTCACCTTTACACCTCAGTGTAATTTATAGACCTTAATTTATGGTAAAAGTACTTAAAAAAAGCCTTCATTTTCAACTTTATTGAATGGGTCTGAAGTAGCTCTTTTAATGCTGTTCTCATGTGATTGTTTAAAGATATTTGTTGCAAATATGGGTATATAGGTAATATGTAGATTTGAAAATTAATCTAGAAAAATGAAGTTGTATGTAGCATAGGATTTTTATTAATTATTAAGATTCAGAATTTTGTTACTTGATGTTGCTTTCAAGTTGGGCATAACCTTGATTATAATGAATTTCATTTGTTATGGAACTAAGTTTCACTATGGTTGAAAGAACAGGTTAATTTATATTGAATGTACAAGTTCCAAAGAGTATTTATTTTGTGGATGCATGCTGCCTTGCTCTATTATGTATGTATATATTTTAATGCCTATTAAAGTTTGGTAGAAAAATCATAGGCAAATGATGATATTTGCTATTTCCACAGAGTGAAAAGGCACTGTAACATACATCAGAAACATATTAGACCTCCTCCTTAATATATGGTTAAGTCCCTTGGTCTTTTTCTTAGGAAACTGGTAATTATTCCTGTCAACTCCACTCTTTTATGGTTATTTGTTATCTCCTGAATAATTCCTAATGCTGAGGTTCAGCTATAAACAATATAGCTCTTTGAAGTTAAAAAGAGAACTAGTACCCAAAGGCTGAGAAGAACAAGTAGGGAGTAGACAAAGTATTGAACAGGTACTGTTATACTTACATAAGAGTAAATAATGAAAGTTCTGGTGTATTTTTGCACAGTCAGATGGATGTAGATAATGGCAATATGGGGTATACTTCAATATTTTAGAAAAGGGAATTGTTATATTTTACCATAAAAATAATTCATTGATGTTATTGTAAAGTTTTAGTCACAAAAAAGTAAGTAACCTATATTGTATATTTTTGATAGTTCTAAATAAGAACAAGTTTTAAAAATATGTCCTAAAAAGTATGTCTTCTGTGTCAACATATAATGGCGAAAGGGAATTTTCACTCTTCTACTGATGGCCATGTTTATTCATAATTACTTATAAAATTTGCAGGACACATCAAAGCATATATTCATATTATTTTAGAGAGCTAAAAAGTTCATTTGCTCTTAGAAAAAAACAGTGTGGTTTCATCCACAAAGCTATAGTGTGTATAATATTTCTCATGTTCTTAAAGAGCCTAAGATTTTCACTGTTGCCTTTTTTTGGCATTGTCCTCTCCCTTCCAGCTTAGCATAAGAAGTTGATTTGTTGATTTGTAAAGTAATATTTCTTCTTTTTCTTAAAAAAACCAGCAAATGATTAGATTGATACTTCTTTTTAATAAGCCAAAATGATGTTAAATAAGGATTAGAATTTTTCCTAATTTAACTGAGGAGGAAAAATAAAGACTTTGAATCTCTTACGTATGGTAACAGCTATGGAACCCTGGACAAATGCTAGTCATCATCTCCTTTTCCAGTGTTCTAATAAGGGCCACTTGAGGTATTGCACCAAAATGCCAAGGTATCAAGGCAAACATTAAGTATAAACTCAGCCAGTATTCTTGGAAATAGTGGGAAGGATCACAGTAGAATGATCTTAGCAAGCTCACTATTTCGAGTGGGGAGCAGGGAGGTGTATGCTAGCATTGACTTCCAGGAAGATTTCAGGCTCTCACAAAACTGCCCAGACCCTAGGACTCCAATTTCATTTCTCATGCTCGGAAATGCTACAAAGGAAAAAAAAAAGAATATCTGTGAAAATGAACATCAGGCATTTGCTTCCTTTGTGATCTGTGTCAGGCTGTCCTGGCATAAAATCAGCAAATATATCCAAGAAGATAAAAGCTCCTAATATTTCTTGAGTGTATTCTAGGTACAAAGCACTTGAATATATGTTAATTTATTTAGTACTCCCCCATATACAACTACAAAAGTCAGTTGTTATTATTAGCTGCTCTTTTACAGGTTATAAAATAGGCCCAACAATGAACTTAAATTGAGTGTCAATGTATGAAGTAGTTGTATGGTGAAGAATGTAACATTTACCTGCTTCTGAATATCAGTCATGCTTTTTTTTTTTTTACAGTCAATTTATTAGATCTGTTTCTGGTTATCTTTGTCAATTCATCTTTGGGGGAGGTCTTAGTTATATTGGTAGTCATTGTCCAGTATCTTCCTTTATTTATTTCCACTGAGCTTTTTGAGACAGGGTTTAGCTATGTAACCACAGCTGATCTCAAACTTAAAAATCCTGATCAGCCTCCTCAGTAACAATTTCAAAATAAGAAAAAAGAAAGGAAGGAAGGAAGAAAGAAAAAAACAAAGAAAGAAAGGAAAAGAAAAGAAAAATTGATATCAAATTGGGATTAATTAGACAGTGTATTTTTTTCTCAATGGGTATTGTCAGGGTCCTTATGTTTTAAGGCCTGAATAGAAGGAGCAGTTTATTTTATGTCCAGTATCTATTACTAGAGATTTTCTATTCACAGTATCAACAGTTAAAAATCAGGAATGGGTAAGGAAAATTAAATCACATCCCCATACTTAATGTTAAACTTTCTTGATGTGTCAAGCAAGAGTCACAGAAATTTAGATCCAATCAGAGCTTTGGATCAAGGCAATTTCTCAGTTCCAATCCAGCTCTGTCATTTCCTACCAGAAATGTAACGATTTCTGGGGGGGGGGGGGAGATGTTATTTGCGATCATTACAATCGAGACTTTCTAGAAAGGAAAGGGCTTCTACAAAAGTGTGTGCTGTGATTTTTTTCACTTGACTTTGAATTCTGCTTAAGCCTTGTGGTAGTTGTTTTAGAATCTAAATTTTCATACAAGTTTCCTTTTATCTTAATACCTCTTCTCTCACCTGAAATTGCTGTGGTAATCATCCTAGTTCTTTGCTTGCAACTCACATAGGAATCAATCAGCACTAATGGCTGAGATATATAATCTAACTGATTCTGACTATTGACCTTTTGTTGGATTTGATTTAATTTATCTCTCAGAGTTCTTTAACTTCCTTCTTGCATCAGTTCTCCCAAGTAACGTTGTCTAGCAGCTTATATCCCCTACTCTTTTAAGTAGTTCTGGAAATTTGGTGCTTGTAACACACATCAGCAAGTGTGCATTTATTTGCATTTGGCATGATTTAGTTTGCCATATCATTCCAAGGAGAGGTGGGAGTAATGTGTTATAAAGATTTATGTCACCATGACTCTAGAAAACAGCAATTGTTAGATAACCAATGAATTGAAGCCAAAAACAATTAGAACATTGATTTTGGAGATGTTTATATCAGAGGAGATATGCAGCAGCATATGGTATATTGCTTTTCTTCTCTGAGTGTTCATCGCAGTAATGTGACACACTTTAAGAAACATCCTGTGGTATTTATTAATTAAGGCTTCTGGGAAAAAATGCTCTAAAACTAGACATACCCTACACCTGTTTTGGCTTATAGAGTGCCTTTTTCTTGGCTCAGTTAAGACTGTGTGCCACTACTTTTTAATGAGGGTGGGATTAGGCTATTGTGTTCTTCTTTCTTCTCCAAAACAGCTAACAATGAAACTTGATGACTCTTGGGTAGAGCAATGATGATGAACATACTGTAGTAATTAAATTTAAATCTTTTTTTTTTTTTTTTTTGGTTAACTGATTTTATCTTTTCTTGAGAAATGTGGCTATAAATACTTAATAAAACATGGAGGTGTCCATGTCTGTAAACTTTCAGATTACTGGAGTGAGAGTGACAAAGAAGAAGCCGATACTCCGTCAACACCGAAACAAGACAGCCCTCCACCCCCCTATGATACATACCCACGGCCTCCTTCTGTAAGTTCAATATGAGTTTGCTTAGTACTTGGCAGGACAGGTTGAACTTCAATCCATTAATATGTTAAACTGAAAATATATTAAATTATGAGTCAAACAGATTTCATAGGGAAAAGAAAATTGGTGATCTAAAATCAGAAGGAAACTATGTCTAAGTTTACACAGGTGTTAGAACGAATTCACCTGGTTTAAAGGAGTTTAAAACAAGCTGGGTGTTGGTGGGGCACGCCTTCAATCCCAGCACTTGGGAGGCAGAGGCAGGCAGATCTCTGTGAGTTCAAGGCTAACCTGGTCTACAGAACTAGTTCCAGGACTGATGGGAGATGTTAATGAATAAAGCACTGTTGGCCAATAGGAAAGGAAGGTAGGAGGGACTAAGAGACAAGGAGGAAAGAGGAAGTAGTAAGGAAAGCCAAGATGGAGAGTCTGGAGAGAACAGAACCGCCATTCCTCTGCTCTCGGTAAGACCACGTGGAAATACATAGAAATGGGCTAATAATTAAGACAGAGCTAGCCCATAAGAAACAAGTAACCAGGCCAACAGCATTGTATCAAATACACAGTCTCAGTGTGTTAATTGGGGCTGGTGCGGCGGCAGGACCAGACCAGTGGCGGGAGGAAAAACCCTATTCCTTACACAGGACAGGCTCCAAAGAAATACAGAGAAGCCCTGCCTCAAACAAACAAACAACAACAACAACAACAAAGGGGGAGTTTCAAACAACAGAAAAGTTTCCTGAGAAAAAGATATAAATTGCTTCTATACTAATAAAGTCAATTTTATATCTTTTAGAAACAACTGATAAATATTAGCACTATAGTGTTCAAGGTATAGCTCAGTAATAGATATCTGCTATATTAGTTTACTTTCTGTTGTTGTAAGAATAAAGCATAACAAAAAACAACTTGGGGAAGTCTATTTGGTTTAGAAGCTCTAATCATAATCCATCATTGAGGGAACCCAAGCCAAGGTAGGAACACAAGCACAACAGGAACCTAGAGGTAGGAACTCAACCAAAGGCCCTCCCTGGTGGAACTTTGTTTACTGGCTTGCTGGGCTAGCTTTCTTATACAACTCAGGACCACCTACCCAGGGGTTTCACTATCCACAGTGGCCAAAGGCCCTCCCACATCAATCATTAATCAAGAAAAAGCCACACAAAGTTGCCTACTTAACAGTTCAATGTGGATATTTGTCAGTTGGCATTCCTTCTTCCCAGATGACTCTAGCTTGTGTCAAGTTTGAAAAACAAATAAGAAGCACAGGTGCACATATCTCTGGGTTTAGTACTGATTCCCCAGTACTAAAAAAACACATGCTCCTGTGTGTGTGTGTGTGTGTGTGTGTGTGTGTGTGTGTGTGTGCGTGCGCGCACATGCGCACGCATATTTTGGATATAGCCATGGTATCTGCTTTACTGTGTGTGTGTGTGTGTGTATTCTACAGAATTTTCTTAAATCTATAAATTACTCTATGTATAGACAATACTTCAGTCTTTAACTGAGATAATTACCCTACTTTTCTTGAGACTATGCCAATTTATGCCCATTTCCCATCAAAATTGCTGAGAATATGTCAGTGTCTCCATTTAATTTAATGGTCATATTACCAAAATAATCAGTTCTCTGTAACTTAGGTCTTAGTCTTCCACAACGGAAAAGAAAGCTAGTTTATGTGACTATACCAGTCAAGATAATTTAACCTCTTTGCATTATTCCAAGTATTTTCCCTTTGTTTAAAAACACTAGGCTCTGTATGATTCCTTTGAGATTTATAGAAGATGAAAGGGGAACCACAGCTTCACTTTTTTGAAATTATTTTTTTTAATTATCTTACCTTACCTTAAGTTTGCTTAGCCCTACCCCTGCCCCCCCATTCACCAACCCTCCTGCCTGCAACACCACTTAAATCTTCCAGTTCCCAATATTTCCTCTGCACCCTTGTTCTACTATTCTTCTGTCTTTTTCCTTTGAACAACAGTAGCATCTTGGAAAGAAACTATTCATATTATTATGTTGTTTTTCAACATAATACTTAATATGTTGAAAGGTAGCAATCTACCCATGGATGATGCTAAGTAGTTTCTCTCCCTTTTCCAAAAGGAGTGGTACGTTATCTCAGCTAAATTTGTTCTAGCTGCCACTGCAGCCCCATTTGTGATTAACAAATGTAGCTTCTTGAATAAAGGCACTTGGGCTAGCCTGCTAGTGTCTGGAGCTGGAGTAAGGCTTGTCCCAGGTAGAGTGTCACACTGAAAATGTTTTATAGCATTTTATTGATGCTATTCTTCCTTCTTGTCTTTTATACTATAATATATATATCCCCAAACTTTAAATTCATCCACAAAATATATCTCTTTTTATGTGCTCTATCATGCCTATATTCACAGAAAGTGCTAGTCCCCAACAAACTATAATTTCATCCTACCTGTATTTTCAGTTCTCCAAAAATTACCCAGAATTAACCAGAACATCAGACAGCTTTTCTGTGGTACCCATAGAAACAGATATTTACTTATGAAGAAGCAGAAAATTTGCTTTGTTTATAGGCAACTTGTTCTCACATACACTCACCCACAAGCTGCCTGAAATCCAGAAATAGGAATCTAAGGGCGGTTTTTCCCCCCCCTTAGAATTTCAAAATATGTAAAGATTTTAAAATTGTTTAGTTGCTGAGTGTTTCTTACATAAACATTTACAATTTTTCATACTTCCATTATTATCAGATTTGTCATATTGTATGAGGTGTTTCATGGACAACTGTTCCATCCATATCTCAAAATATCGGAATCCCTAACTCTTAAAAGTATAAATTGGGGACTAAACTTAGAGATGGCTGCAAACTTGCTCAGTTATTACTTGACTGTGTAAGACTCCAGCCATTATAAACTCTCTGTGGTAAAAAGAAAGCAAGTTCTTTGCCTGTCGAAATGGTCTGTTATTTCTGTGGAAACTGACAAGGAGCTCCTTTCCACAGATGAGTTGTGCCAGTCCTTATGTGGAAGCAAAACACAGCCGGCTCTCCTCCACAGAGACCTCTCAGTCTCAGTCTTCGCATGAGGAGTTTCGCCAGGAAGTTACTGGGAGCAGTGCTGTGTCCCCCATTCGCAAGACCGCCAGTCAGCGCCGCTCCTGGCAGGATTTAATCGAGACACCTCTGACAAGTTCGGGCTTACACTATCTTCAGACTCTGCCTCTGGAAGATTCTGTCTTCTCTGACTCGGCAGCCATCTCCCCTGAGCACAGGCGGCAGTCTACACTTCCCACTCAGAAGTGCCACCTCCAGGATCACTATGGTCCATACCCTTTAGCTGAGAGTGAAAGGATGCAAGTGTTAAATGGCAATGGGGGCAAGCCCCGAAGTTTTACTCTGCCTCGAGATAGCGGGTTCAACCACTGCTGTCTGAATGCACCAGTTAGTGCCTGTGACCCACAAGATGACATACAGCCACCAGAAGTGGAAGAAGAGGAAGAAGAGGAAGAAGGGGAGGCAGCAGGGGAAAACATAGGAGAGAAAAGTAAGTATGTTTCTGGAAATCCTTAGCCTGTATACACAGTTATAACTTTTCAGCTTCTTTATTTGTAGGTTGTTTCCATTGGGAAAAAAATAAAAGAATGGTCATGCTGAATAGGAAGTTAGGTCTCCCTAATTTATGAACCAGGACAAGCACCTCTAGAACAAATGCTTTTTCTCCCAACTCCCATTTGCTTTTTATGGTTAATGGTTTTCATTTCTTTACTTTCTTCTCTTCCCTACTTGCTTCTCACTTTCATGCATCACCTTGTCAGTCCACAGTGATTGCCCCCTAAGTGTGAGTTAAGAAATGGTAAATGTTTCAAGCAGGCTGTTAACAAAGCCCACTAACATTAACAAAAATGTATTTATAACTTTCCTCTCATTGTTGGATTTAAAGGAAAAGTCCAAAAATTACTCCCCCCACCACCACCACCAAAAACTAAGAAGTTTCATACAGCATTTGCCATCACAAACTTTAGCTTTGTCTAGAAACCAGTTTGCCAGAAACATGCATTTATTTTGTTGGTATGTACATTTATTACAAAACTCTATTATGGGTCTCAACTCTAATGGAAAAGGAGATGATGATTCAGTAACCTTTTGATTACTCCCCTCTAGGGAGTTTTACCTTAAAAATATGTTCTTAGTCAGGCATAGTGATGCATACATTATATACTTGGGATGTAAAGACAGGAGGGTCAGGAATTTGAGGTCATCATCAGATACATAGCAAGCTTAGAGCTGATCTGGGCTATATGAGACCCTGTCTCAAAAAAAAGCTGAATCTATTTACTAGCTATCTATCATAACTACTATGATACACTGGTTCAGAAACCTTGTTTAAGGGAAAGGATACAACTCATTTATTTAAAATCAAAGGTCTGTCTGTAAGTCCTAAAAGTAAAATGAAAAGATGTAGGTGAATACCATTAAAATCTTTATTTAAATACAATTTAAGTGGATTATTGCAGAGGAATGGAACCAATGATGAATAAACAAATTACTTGTTTGGCTTCTTTTGAGATACAAATAAAATATAATACTCACCCCATTAGTCAAGTATATGGGACTTTGATTATAGGATACATTAGCTTAAGTTCTTCATTACTATTTGGGGAGGGAAAAACTAGCTTACATGTTACTAACAGGTTATGAATCTCATTTCAGTGTGAAACTTGGTTCCTTTAAAATGAGATCCTCTTATGTCTTATGCTCACATAACTTAATGGGTAGTCTACCTCTTCCATCAACACGATATAAGAAGTTCTTGTAATAAAATTCACATGTTAAGGCAGTTTCAGTGTAAAGAACATTTTAGCCACAGTCTCCAAAAAGAACATTACAAAAGATATGACTATCTAGGCTTGAAAGGAAATTAGAAACCATACCTGCAGACCCCACCAACACCCATATCTATCAGAGATTATGGAAGATTCTTATAGAAGGAATATTTAGGAGTCACCCTAGGCTTTTATATAGAGTTCTGTCAATCCTAATACATGCTTAATATTGCAATTATTACCATAATTAACAAAGTATTTTCTAAATTTAAAGTATTGATTAGAAAATTTATTTTACAACAACTATGCATAAATATGTTGATTTTGTTTATTATTATGTAAACCCTGGGGAGGAGGACAAATAGTATTAAGTTCTAGAATAGAAAATTATGTTCAGAAAACTTTGTATCAATTCTATAGACAGGATCATCAATGCTATTTTTAGTGATTTATGGAGTTTATCTTAGCTTAGTCATGTACAAAGACACATGGTTTCCAAAAGCCCAGAGTGTCTCTAATTAGAATCCTCTTTTTGTTGTTCTGCATATAGGATTTATTTTTGGACGTATGGATGTACCCATGTGTTTATAGGATTTTCTTTTAAGCCCAGGTTCCAGTTGTATTAAATGCATAATTATTTGATGCTTTCTACTTTTTTTTCAGTGAGCTCTTTATAAAATAAACATGCTCAGGCAAAACAGCTCTAGTGAGTTTGTCAACAAAATTAGCTTTTATACATTTTGTCATTACAGTGCAATACTGTAGTGTAGTCCATGCAATTTCAGTAAAATTTGTTTCACTAAAATGATTATGTACTATCCGTGAGACCCCAATCTATTTCTTTTGGAGTACTCCATAAATCTTCCCATTTCATTGTTTTGTTTTTTTGTTTTGTTTTGTTTTGTTTTTTTCTGTGTACTCCAAACTGTTCTGCATGGAGCACTGCATTCCATTTTACTTAGATTTTTCTATTCAGTGCAGTGTATATTCACCTTTCTAATGCAGAGGGATTGTTGTTCTAAATATTTAGGGTTGTATAACATGATGAAGTTTCATTTGGAGAAGGATTCACTTTAGAAATCAGTATTTTCAAAATACTATCTAGGATCTAGTTGAAAGATGTCATAATCATGCCCTGTGTGGATTGGTCCCTTGAAATAAGTGCAAAGACTGCTTATTGAAATGGAACTGCTTGGTATTATGCCAGAAATAAATTATACACAGAACAAGAATCCATGGACATAATGTCAGCATCACACTTACATGTACATCCTCTGACATAGAGCACTCATTCATATAAACACACAGAATGACAAGTAATGCAAAGTAGCAAAACTCAGTCTCTCAGTAGCATATTTCTATCCTGCTTGAGGCCAGCATTCAGTTTGGTCTACTAAAGAGCATATGTACTAACCATGTGCATAGGTGCAGAGGAATTGAGTGTTATATCTCTGGCTCAGAACATTTTTCTTTTCATTTTGCCTAAACATTTAAAATAGGAACTAATTAAACAATGAACAAAGCAGGTAATAGAAAACATGAAGATATAAACTGCTTTATAAAGAACTATCATTAACCAAACTCCTTTTATATAATTTATTTTGTCTCAATTCATGTAATGTTATACATTAAGTGACACATGTTCGCAATTAATGCCAAAGAAAATTTACCTAAAGCCATACCCTGAATAGTTTCAATTTCCTCGCAATTGTAAAATTTAACCTTAGTTTATGATGGGCAATTTAGTCTTCTATAGTACAGAATGCAATTTGTGTTCTCATGGTTAAGCTACCTTTTGTTTTATTTTTAAATTCAGTTATTTCACTGAGTCACACTGTGACCATTTTCTCAGGCTGAACTCATTTTAGTCTGAAATAGATGGCACTAAAAGTACACTGATGAGACATGTCTTGTTTTCCTTTGACTGAAAAGTCAGCATGCATATTAATTATCCTGACCTACTTCACTGACATTTGGGAAAAGACAAGTAATTTCCTATTATCCCAATTAGCAGTTTCTAAGCTTTTCTGAGGTAGAGGCCTTTTAATATCCTCCTTAAATTAAATTATTAATTATGCCAGACTCTACAACTTTTAAATCATTACAGTATAAAAGCTATACTTAATTCAGAAATTATTTGCTGTAACACTAAAATACTGTCTTGATTAACATGGTTAAAGTTGGCTGAGAATGTCTTCCACTCCTTTGTAATGGTAGGGGATTTAGATAAGGTTTTCAAGAGCTTTATCCTTTGATCCTGCTGATTTCGTCCTTGGCAGTTAGAAGATATTCTTTCTTATACATGAGTGTACACATTATTTGCTCACTCATTTCTTTCATAAAGTTGTAATGTTCTTTTTTTTTAATCTAGGAAAGTACCTACCAGTATTCTCATTTGACTTCCACGAGTATTTAGCTTACTCTTGGAAATTTAAAACTAAACCTAGGTCTTTCAGCTAGAGTGGATAGAGATTAAATCTATTACCATGTAACTACAGTATACATTAAGTTATCTGGAAGTGATATCCATGCTTTCCAAATTAGAACTTCTGAAAAATACTTGCTAAATTTATATTTTAAATTACATTATTCTTCACACACCATTGGCAATGTGGGAACTGTACAGGTTATGTTGTATTTCAGTAGTCTAATACCTGGAAATATCTATGCAGAGAGTATAAATAACCACTGTTAATACAGTGCCCTCATCCTCTCCAGTTATTGTAAGGGTCATATCTTGGAGAGTCTATAAAGGGCATGAGTTTTATATTTAAGAGCATTTGGGTAGATTGTGGGCAACAAGATGATGTACTATGAATACAAACCTTTGTTGAATGCCAGGTTGGAGGAGTAGAACAAGTTGAAAAGAAAGAAAATGTTGCATCATTTTTGTTTGTTTTCAAGATAAATTTTGCACACAAGTAAATTTGGGAAGAACATCATCATAAATAATCTCTGAAATTACAGCTGTAATCTAAATGGAGTAGATAAAGAAGGACACAGCAAACTTAATTAAAGGATATGATAAGGTCAAATAATAGCAGAGTACCTTAAATATCTCACTGTTTTGAAGTTGTAGGCACCATCTTTGCCTTGTTATACAAGTAAATACAAAGAAAGAACATAGAAAATCTTGGGAGAATTCTCAATATCATATTATCTGATATATAATACTGTAAGGGAATATAAAACACTAATAAATAAATAAATATGTAAAATATATATAAGTCATCTATAATTATGATACTGGTTAGAGGTTAGATTTTAAATCACACTACCCTTTTTTTTTTTGCTTACATGATAAAGACAATTATTAACCATTATTGATATGAAACATATATCAAAATTGTACATCTATTTATTTTAGACATTATATAAAGCTAGAATTTGCAAGGGATTATACTGGGATTCTAGTAACTATAATTACTGCCCTTTGCACTGTGACAACTTTTTTAGTCCCATTGAATGTGGTTGTATATGGTAGAAACAAGCCTCTTCTGTATAACTCCCATTTCAAATATAAATGTCACAAATATATAACATGAAATTATTAGTTCATTTTCATAAACCAGTTAGAGAACAGATCTTCCAAACACCTCTGAGCTATTGTCCTTATACCAAAAGCCATAGTGTTTGGAAAGAAGATGACTCAAAAATTAACAGTGTGCTTGGTTCACAGCCTTGGGTCTTCCTAAAAAGTCATTCATTGCCTTGTACCATCCTAATTAGTTTGGGTAAAATATTAATAATGTCTTTTGTAGTTTAGTAAATACCCAGTGACCCTCCATCTCTGTGATGTTCAAAATAATGAAACCAGATTTGAATGGGAAAAAAGACATCTACATGCTAGAGTCACGCTAGCAAAGATGCAGCCAGGTAAGATTTAATCTCATGTAACAGAATGACAACCTGTCATTAGCATAGGCAAGACAAGATGTGATTTATATTTTTTGCCAAAATAGATAATCACATTCAGTCATAATGTTGCCTCTTACTATTTTCAGTTCAGTGATGACTTATTGTTAGCTTCTCAATGTGAATAGTTTTTAGCAAGTTGTATAGAAATCTCTCTTAAAGTCAGCCTGCTTTTTTTTCTTGTTTACCCTGAAGCTCTCTTACCTGCTTATCTTGTACCTGAGTAAAATTTTACCTTCATGGAAATTTCATAATATTTTCAGCTTATCCCAAAGCTCTGTGCTAAAACAGCCAGGCCAGAATCTGAGATTTGTTCTTAAGAACTCTGTGAGTGCTGAGGAGTCCTCAAAGGCTAAGGGCAATTGCTGTTTTTCCAGAGGACTCAAGTTTAGTTCCCATAGGACCCACACCCAGTGGCTCACAACACCTACAATCCAGCTCAAGGAGACTGGACAGCCTTTTGCCAGTTCCACAAACACCATGCCCACCCGTAGCATTCTCTCTCTCTCTCTCTCTCTCTCTCTCTCTCTCTCTCTCTCTCTCTCTCTCTCTCTCTCTCCCTCTCACTCTCTCTCTCTCTCTCTCTCTCTCTCTCTCTCTCTCACACACACACACACACACACACAAGTAATTCAATGATATTCTGAAAAAATCTCTAATGGGAGAAAGTTCTGAGTAATTTGTTACTCATTAAAGGACAAGTGGACACATATGTATGTTTGAATGTAAGGGTGATACTTTGCTATAAAAATACTTATTATTTAAGCTTCATACTTCAGAACTCCTAGAATGTTTTCCTATGCAATGTAATATGGCAGTTTTGTGTATATTTATTTCTGAGACCAACACAAGATGTAAGTATGCTGATAAAATAAATGTATTTAATTATTTCACAGAAATTTTAAGGTAATTGAATACTATAGTTAAAGTTATTGTAGACAATTTACAAATTATTTAATATTCCCAATTGTGGATTCTATAACATTTCAAAATCTATATTTAATCTCCTAAAATATAAATTATAAATCCCTGTACTTCACTTCTCCTTCACTGTAAATATATATAATTAGCTCCAAACATACCTTATTAATTCAGTAGGTATTTATTGTTGACTTATCAAATGACAAGTACTATGTAATTAGTTTATCTAAATCTCCAAGAAGTCTGATTCCAATTAAAATTTGTAATTTTTTTACTAAAAGGAAACAATAATCAAAATGTACAGCAATTTCTTACTTTGTACCAATAATTTCCTTCATATCTAATTTATAATTTTGTAAAAATGATTCTTAGAGAAATAGCACAAAGTATTCTGTTCTCATTTTAATTTACTTATAATTTATGCAACTTTGCAAGATAGAAGATGAGTTGACTAATAGCTATGTCTGATTTGGCTCACTCCTTAAAAATCGTGCCTTAGAAATAAGCATTCTGGTGGCCAGCTGTTCTGACTAATACAATCAAATGTCTGACAATAAAGTGAATAGATTATATTCTACATGCTCTGCTTAAATATTTCTTTCACTTAGAACATGCTTCATAATTTTATAATAGTCATTATAAAATTTGATTATCAGAAAACTATTAATATAGGGAATATTATCTGAGTACTAAGTACATAATATACATTTTATTGTCTTAACAGAAGTTTGAAACCTTCACATTTTAAGAATTTTGAATTTTTCCCCATTTAAAATATTTTTTCTTTTTCTTTCTTTTTTTTTTGTTTAAATTAAAAACAATCTTATTTTATATATCAATCCCAGTTCCCTCTCCCTCCCATCCTCCCCTGCCTCTCATCAACACCCCCATTCCACCCCTTATCCACTCCCTAGTGAAGGTAAAACCTCCGTGAGGGATCATCAAACTCTGTCCCATTTAAAATCTTTAGCATACAATTTTAAGTCTAATCTTTTATTGTGCTAAGAGTCTTTGGATAAATCATCCACAGAATATACTTAATGCCAAAAATCTATTTATTTGTCTTCCAAATCTCATCGTCCATGGCTCTATAGGTTCTTTTCATTTCAAAGTTTGCTTAAATTTTTGTTTGTATTTTAGCCTACCAACAGAGTCTATTCTATGACTTAGGAAATGGACATTTTAAAGCATACACACTGTGAATCTTGGTGAGAGAAAATAAGGCATGACTTCACTATCACTAAATTCACTTTATATCTTCTTCACCTTGACGACTCTATTTTCTCATTGCTCGTTATTTATGTCAAATCCAGGAGTTTACATGTTTTTTTTTTTTCTAAAGACAATGGGGACAGCTTGAGATCAGTGTGGCTTTCATATTCAGCAGAATCTAATAAGCCCCATCCCTCACTTTGAATGCTATTGTCTTTGTACGCCTTATATACTTTCTGGGAAGCCTACTCTAAATTTAGCATCTTGGGAACTGAGGATTATGAAATGCTTTTATAAACTTAATTAGGACCATGCTTAATTGGAGGCAGGAAAATATTTACAGTTACAAAGATAAATCAACACAACTCTTTGCTTAATAATTAAGTGAAGCTATGTTTAACTAACTTAAAATGCTACTTTAAGTCAGTAGGATATGTGCTGTTTAGTGTTTCTTTCAGTTGTTTTTCTCCAATACACTGCAAAATTCTTTATAGTAAAGGGAAAATTCAGTTAGTTGTTTTTGTTGGGGTAGACATAGGATATATGCCATTCTTTATGTAAATACGAATAAGAGCTCTCTTACCATAACATAAAACTTAAGAGTTCTGACAGTTATATTTACCCTCCCACCCAAAAAAAAAAAAAAAAAGACAGACCTGTTATATTTAAGAAAATCTATTATTGAGCCTCTATTTAAGGATTTGAGGATTTCAGAGCTCTTGAATCCAAAAGACATGATGATACATTTTAAAAGTTCTTCTTTGTATTTACACAAAATTAGATTTCTGACAATTTTATATTTGCTGTGAAGCCGAAAATAACACATTTGATTTCAATGAACAGATAATTGTTAAAGGCCATCATATGGAAGAAAGAATAAGATAGTGTTGGAAATTCCAGAGAGCATAATAGGTGAAAGATAAACAAAGGCTGATTTTATCTTGCCTTTGTGGAGTGAGTGGTCTCATACGTTTAATGGGTTCACCATACTCAGTATTAAAAAAAAGAAAAAAAAAAAGCAATGCCAGTCTTGATGGCACTTATTTGTACTCTAAGCTGACTGACAATCTGTAGATTCCTTCCAACTCCCAAAGCTTGTAGTTTTCCTTGGTGTAATTACCTCAACATTTTTATGCATATGTCCAAAACTGTACAAAGGGGTAATGTTGTCAAACACAGTTTTTCTATTCTTAAGCTGACTTCCTATAATCACCTTAAATTTATGCTGATGGAGATCTAGATACCATTGTTTCAAGTGTGTTAGAATTATTACAGAGACGCATTAACCTATTAACTGATAATTCATATAATGCTTTATTGTTAGTAAGATATAAGTTATCCCATGCTGATTTCTTTCTTTTAGCCCAAATGCAGCTATTTATACTTTTCTGTTGTCTTTGAATGTATCCAGGTTCATCCAGAATTATCCAACACTGTTAGCAAGTTTAAAATGTCATTTTATCATTTGTGGTGTTAATCATCCATATTACTGGATGGATGGTCTCCATTTCTCAACATTCCTTGCCTTTAGTGCATTCATTGATTAAGAAAATCCCCTCCCTTTTTTTAAGAAAACACTTCTAAAAGGAAAGAATCAAGGACTACAACTTTTATGTCAATTTCACTCAGTCATTCAGAGTTGAACCACCTAATTAGAAATAGCTTTCTGTCCTTATTCATAAAGGTTTCATGTAAAATTTCATTCTGTATGATCATACTACCTCTCCTTTTATTTCCCATCATAGAGCTGCTACCTACCCAAAAGCTAGTTTTAGATGGTTCCTTTTTGTCATTAAGTCCAAATTGGTCATTTCATCATTTTTTTTTTTAACGAAAGACCTCCCAATCATAGCCTATTGTAAACTCCCTCATCTATTTCTATGAGGCTTATCAGTGTGTTCTTTGAAGAACCATTGCTGAGTTTTTTATTTCCATAAAACAGCCATTTAAGCTTAAAGCAGTGTCTCAAGGAATTCCTGTAATAATTACCAAAATGTTCATTCATTTCCTATGCTTATAACCTGCAGGTTCAAAGAGAACACTCTCCCCCAGAATCATTTATTTGGTGCTGTAGTTTATAGAGTCCTTACAGTGAAAGTCTAAAACATCAACAAAATTATAAGGCTTTTCTGTATTTTGTTATTACCTTTTCTTAATTATTAAAGCATTTTTCCCACAAGCCCCAGCTGAACACTTGGCTTTTGTAGCACTTTTATCACAAGCAGTTGGTATTATTACCGCTCATTTGTTCTGAGTAGCCTATCCCTCTCATTTTCATAGCAATCTTCTGCACCTTAAGGCTTTCTTCCAAGAAATCTTCAATTGTGTATCTTTTTCTGCTTTTAGTGGGGCAATTTATGTCTATATTCCAAAGATTTTTTTTAATCAAACCACTAATTATTGAAATTTTCTCTTGTGTTACAAAATTTCTATCTTCAATATGAAGTTTCTGTCCTCGATATTTAAAAAGAGAGATATAAAAGCAAATATAGGATAAGTTTCATCCCTCTCCTTTTTTTATTTCTTTATCCTTCAGTGAGAAAGGAATCTACCATGTTACCCTAGGTAGGTCTTTAATTCCTGGGCCCTTTCAGTCTCTTTTATAGCTATTACTATGATAAAAGCTTTCCACCGTTGTTGAATGTGGGGTCCCAAATGCACTTTACTTGTTTCTTTACATTTCTTTTTTATTTTTTATACGTATTCATTTTATATGTGTGAGTGTTTTGCCTGTGTGTATGTTTACATCACTTGCATGTGTAGTGCCCTTGGAAGTCAGAAGAGGGCACTGGGTACCCTGCCACTGGAGTCACAGTTATAAGCCACCATGTAGGAGCTAGGAACCAAAACCTCCCCTATAAGAGCAGCGAGTGATCCTAACTACTGACCCACCTCTCCAGCCCTTTCTTTATATTTCTGAGACAAAAATTATCCAGATTTTAGTGTATGCACCAATTATATGCACATAGTCTCATTTCCACTAATTGGATAACATAGGGTGTTGATGATTTAAGCAGAAAAATAAAGCGAAGCTAGGATTATATAATTTATACTTTTCATCTTCAGGTTTCATAAAAATCAATTCACCCACTTGTATTAGGAATGAAAAATTAGCTCTATGCATATTACTAACTTCATTAAGGTAGTTTTATATGATTTTTAAAACTTTGTTCTTATTGCCCTAAAATAATACCAGAATATTACAAGATAAAGCAAATGCTGCAACCGTACAGACTTTGTACTTATACAAAATCTATTAAATGAAAGGAAGCAAGAATACCAAAGAATCCCAGAAACTTGTATTTTAGATCACATACCTTGTCATTAATAAGCTATGTCTTCGTTCAACTATAATATTTCTAGGATTTATCATTTCTATACTGGGATTTAATTCATATAGCCCAAAAATATTAGCATCAAATTGCATAAACAAGTTGAGTTCAAAATTTTGCATTGTTATCCCTTTTTCAAAAATATGTTTTTTTACTTTTTAACATTTATTAGTGAGTGTATGTGTTTGTGTGTGCACATGCACACATGCATATGGAGATCTGAGAAGTCTGTTTTCTCTTCTTCCATCATATGGGTCCCAGGTTTTGAACTTGAATAGTCAGACTTGGAGATAAATGCCACATAGCCTACTGAGCCATTTGCCAGGCCTTAGGCCCTTTATGTAAAGTAATAGTAATGTCTTATCGCAAGTTGAGCACCCCTTATGCAAAAATCTGAAACCCAAAATGCTTTCAAATTCAAAATCTTTGAAAAGTTTTAAATTTCAAGACATTTAAGATGTGTGATTTTGGGATTAAGAATACTCAGTCAAAGAAAAAAATCATAAAGATATTCTAAAACACACACACACAAAATAGAAAATCTGAAGCCTGAAATACTTTTAGTCCAAAGTGTTTTAGATAATTAATACTCTAGTATTATAGCATAAAATACTATTTTTTTCTCTCAAAAGAACTCATAAAGTGTCGGCTAAGATGGATGTGGTAGTACACACCTGTGATCTCAAGACTCAGTCAGGAAAGAGGTAGGAAAAGAAAGAGTAGGAGTTCAAGGCTGGCTTCAACTAGATAGTGAATTCAACACCATCTGTACCATCATATTACCCTGTCTCAAAACCAAACAAAGTACTTCTGGTAATATTTGACCATTTTAGAAAATACATGGCAATGTTTCAGAATGCGTAATCATAAAATGAAAAATGAGGTAAGGCTACATTGTTGATATTCCTCCAGTTTTTCATATATATCCAATGTTATATCTTTTACAACTGAATAATTAACATAGCTGAACTGATTGCAAAAATCAAGTAAGCTTAATTTAGCCTTTCAAAACATTATTTTCCTAACTCCCTAAGCATGTGTTAAACAGGATATAAAACATGTCATGTATAATGTCATAGAACCCAAAATAATTATTAAATAAAATTCTTTTAAAACATCCCTTACTTATCTAGCCTACAAAATACTGTATATTATTAGGAATAGAAAGATATAGATTTCTAAAACTTGATTTCTGGTTAATTGCTCCATGATCCAAAACAGCAAATAAAATAATGTTTTAAAGTTCGTTCAAGTGAAGCAATCCCCCCATTGTATTGAACCATGCATTCATAAGTGACTTTCTTGTTCTTCCAGTTTAAGAAATAGACCTCTCAGCACTGATAATGGAATACAACAGCCAGATTACACAAATGAGTCACTGTGTAAGCATCTGTAGTATTCCTACTGGTGACACAAAAACTGTCTTCAGTACCTGAAAAATGTAAGATAGTCCATTGCTGATATTCAGAACTACTTTTTGCATATTAAGGTCACTGATATCAGATAAGGTTCATTTAGCCAGTTGATAAACCATTCCAATGGAATGTAGAAGCATTAAAATAATGAAAATTCTTCCTGTAATCAGAATTATTATGGCTAAAGAATAGGAGTAATCCGGAATTCTTTCAGAAGTAGAAGAGTAGAATGCTCCCAAGGTTTCTGTCCTGACTTGTTTCATCAAAGTTAGAATTGTGGTATGTTAAGGATATGCTTGACCAAACATTAATGCTACTTATTGCTTGATTTCCACAACCAGAGTTTGTGTTAAATTGGGATTATCTGACTTAATTGTGTATTATCCCTAGTAGCTCATAATTCAGGTGGCTGTATAACCCAATTAAATGAAAGTATGACTGACAATTAAACTTAATCAAGTAATATAAAATGATAATTTTATGGATTTTAATTATCCCTAGTCAAAATAATTGAATTTTAAGAAAAACTATGCAATTGAACCAGTGATATTATAAGAAATCAGATCTATGGAAGCGGAAAAAGAAATGAATTAAGTAAATTGCCCAAATATTTAAGTGAAACCTGACTACTCTTTCTGTTACATTTTCAGTAGTTTATGGAAAATTAGATATGAGTAAGTTTATAATATGACATTTGAATTTCTTAAAACAATAACGAATGGTTATGTCAAAATGATACATATATTCCTGTTTCATGTAACATAGAAAGAAAAGTAGTCACTCAAAATCTAAAGGACCAAGTTCCAAACAGTAATAAACATACCATATTGAGCATTTGTCTTTACCTCTACCAACAGGCCCCCTGTTATGAGTAGTTTTCCCGTCAGCTTGGTCCCACAGCCATGTCAGCCCCAAATAACACACAGAGACACTATATTAGATATAAAGCTGTTGGCCTATTATTAGTATTTCTTATTGGCTAGCTCTGTCTTAAATATTAACCCATTTCTATTAATCTAAGTGTTTCTACATGGTCTTATCTTACCAGACAGATGGTCTGGACCCTTTATTCCTCTCATGCCCTACCTCTTGACTCTCTTCACTACTACATCTCCCAGAACCCTCCTTGTCTCCTAGTCCCACCTATCTTGCCTTCCTATTTGCCAACAGTGCTTTATTCATTAACCAATAAGGGAAACATTTACAGAATGACATCTCCCATCACCCCCCAAGACAGTAAGGTGCTTGAGATACTTTTCATGTTTCTAATCAGCCTCTGTCAATGATATAAGAACCATTACAAAATATATTATGAATTGAATTGATAATCTATCCTTTCCTTTATCTATTCCTAATACTAATGACATACAAATAACTTAGTACGATAGGCCATTCAAAGGAAATACCTTATAGTGGTTGCATTATTACTTCACATAAGGCTTAAATTGTTCTTCCTTGACATAGTAGTGGTAGAAAACAGCACTTGTTATTTCAGACTCTTATCTTCCCCAAAATTCTGCCTCCACAATATAGTTCACATTTAAGATTTTAAATATATGTCAGATTATAAGCAGTTTTCTGATGGAATACTCGCTGGTCAGACAAGAGTTTTAAAAAAATTAAAAGAGCACTTAGGTCACATGACTAAGAGTGTGAAGAAGTCTTATCATGGGAATCCATTACAAATGAGAAACTATACGCAAAGAAAATGTCTTTAAAAAAAAAAAAAAAAAAAAAAAAAAAAAAAAAAAAAAACAAGAAGACAGGTTCTCATTGTATACCACACCCTGGGCCCCAAATGTACAGAGACCCTTCTGCCTTGACCTTCCATATGCTGAAATTGCAGTTATTTGCCACCACACCAAACTGGATTTAACTAGATTTGTTAAGTTGCTTTAGCAACTCCTGAGGCAAAGTATCAGTTCATTAGAGGTTCAGGTTTTGCCCGTACAAAATCAGTGTTTGATTTCAACTTGACTGTTTCTATGGGGAGCAATGTAATGTAGTATCTACTCCCCAAACTGACTTTTCATCACCATGGTGACCAATCTGCCTGCACAACTAAGATCTGTAATCATTCCTAGTATGGCAAAACTAAGGTCTTGGTTCTCAAGGCCCTCTATAATTAAAATACATTATTTTGTTAAAGAAGAGTTGCTACTTACATGTTTGGGGTTATCTATTGATTTTCCACAAAGGAAAGTAAATGGGCTCACTACTGTTGTACTAAAGATTTATAATAATGAGGAAGAAAATATCATCCTGACGTTTTCTTTGATCAGGTTCTGGTTTTATGTCGATGGTATGTACTATGCAGTCTATTGCAGAGGAATAATGTGTTATTTTAAAATATGTGACGGCCTTCCTAAATAGTAATAAGCACATGTGATTAATATACACTCAGTGGTGGTTTGAAACTACTTTTAATTTAGTTTGAGATTTTCTGAATTTGTCTCAGAATCCAATATTGATTTTTTTTTTAGATTATTTCTAAACTTTAGAACCAAATCAAGGGATAAATTGTTCTAGAAACTTAATTATTAATATTCATGAACTTAAGAAGGGGTTGATGTAATATTTCATGATAAATCATCTTATAGCCTTATCTTTTTAGATCTGATGAAGTAGCTCTTGAACCACACACAAACCAGTATGTTTTATAATGTGTTCATATATGTATATGTCTGTATGTGTACATATAGACAGTTGTGGTAATAGTATGTATATATTATCAAAGAACTCTGAAAACATAGCCCTATGTGTGTTCTTGTATTTTTGTATATAATAATGATGCTAATAACATACACACATAAATTAAGACTGGTTTGGAGATCATTTTTGTTATAGATAAATTTACTCCATAGCTCATATTGTTTTTTCTCTTCTCTTCCCCAACAATGATGGTAACCAAAGTAAATGTTTAGTAGTTTTAGGTGAAACTTGGGAATCCTAAATATACCCCTTTTTTTGCATGTTTCTGTGAAGTAAAAAGTGACTTGATATAGTCTCTCTTCCTTAACAGTTGTAGCTTTCCATGCTAGAGAAGATAATATAGTCCTTTGTAAATAAAGTATAATGCATAGATATGTTTAAGTCCTGTTGGGTTGCAGTGAAATATGGAGTTCTAATGTAGTCCCATCGACTACTATAAAGTTGATTAATTTGAAGATAAATAAAATGTATTAAGATTAGATTTTTTCCAGATTTTAGTATAAATTGCATTTTAAGTTATAGAGAACCTTCCACCATTGCAAACATTTGATTTTTATAAGAGAAACTCTTGTCCTAGTGAAATTCTTGTGTGATTCTACATTTCTGCAATGATACTGGTGAGTGTAAAATTCAATGTATGATACTAAATGTAAAACACAGATATGGCAAGCTTTCCCAGTAACTACAAAGGCATTTATATTTTTCATAGAATACTGAGAGTCAGCCTCCGTAAAATTTAATTTTCTTTATAAGGGTTAATGCTATACAATATTGTCCAGAGGGAGAAATGAAGCTCATATTTAATAGAATATTTTAGATAGTACACTCCCCATAGGTTTCTAGATTCTATACTTTTCTACACCAAATACAGGTTAAGTTTCCTGGTCCAAAATCTAATAGCCATTAATTTCTAAGACAGCAAAGATTGAACATTAATACTCATTAACCCAGGTTTTTAATTAAGATGAAAAGTTGACTCAATAGTTTCACCTATGATACATTCTTAGAAATATATTTTACAGTGATTTTTTTTCCAAATATTTTTCCTGTAAGGGACATGATACATATCAATAAAATAGAATTTCAGGGTTGAATTGTGAAACTATTTTAACAAAGGAGCTGTATAATATAGTCTATGATATAATAATTATATATTGGAAAGTAAAAAGTATGTGAAATGTTATATTAACTACATAACATATTTAAGTAAAGAAAAAGTATTAGTGATAAATGACTATCATCTTGAGTTTTCTTCTTGTTCTTAGCACTTGCTTTGCTGGAAAAGATATTTTTGATGGTCCTGAAATTCAATTGGCATTGCCCCCGAAGCAGCTTCTCTCCTTGCCAGAGTTGTTAATGAGCAAACGATCCCAAATGTCAGACTGGCATGCCAAGGAGGTTATTAATAAAGCATTAACATTTAGATGTTATTGAAAGAGGAAAATCAATGTCTTAAATATTCAAATTTCAAAAACAGTAAGCAAAATCCATTTCTAAGTTCTACAACCAAAGCAGTATATAGTCCGAGAGGAAATAATCTTTATATTTTCAGTGTAAGAACAACCCCTTTTCTTAATCTACTACAATTTTTCCATTTCTGCCCTTCCCATAACCACCTGTTATACTGTTGTAGAAAAGAATTTAGTAATTCACTCATTGTTTTAGATTAAGTGTCTGTCTTTCCCCCTCATTTGCTTTCTTGGGACGATATGATCCTGAAGCTGATACTGAATGGCATGCTTTAAAAAATAATAGTACTCTTACCATGTGATAATGGCAGAACTTTTAGGATAGTTTAAAAATTCAATATGAGAATAAGAATAGAGTGGGGCTGTGGAAGTAGACCAAATATTTATTATTCATGAGCCCCTGATTACAATCCCTATAACCACAATGGTGATCAGGGAGAGCCTATAAATATAATCCTTCCTATAGGATATATCTCTTAGATATTGCTTGTAAAATGTTACTGTTGATTTGATATAGATATATTCTGAATAATTAGGAAGTTGGGCCAATTGCTGCACCTAATGAAGATGGGCAGTAAAACTATCCTTACCACAGCCTCAACATTTACTGAGCAAAGTTCAAGTTAGTTGATCAGCAAATTGGTCAAAAGACATAAAAGGAATATGCACAAAATTTATATTCAGAACCCTAGCTCCCCAGTATATTCTCTTATCTGTTATCTTACTAGAATTTTCAATTTGGAGAATTCAATTCAATTGAGATGGTCGTATTAAGTAACTTCTGAGATGAAAATGTAATCAGTGTTTTAAGAAATGTTTTTACCACCTGATTGCTTAAAGAGCTCAAAGTTCATGTCAGGAAAAAATGCCTTTCAAAGTATTTATGAGGTTTTAAATAGTATCATTGTAGAATTAGAATGAGCAAAAGAGAACCTATTGAATGAAAAGAGTTAGAAACAAACTCAAATATTTTTAATTCTGATTTGTTGGGGCTTTTCTTTCACTTTGGTAAAGTCATACATAATCACAGATAAAGTGTTTTGTGACTCATGTCTTCACCATATTGTCCATTGTTGTGACTGAATTACTTCATATGGTCTAATTACCTCCTTTTAATATAAACATATAAAGTCATAGTAAAGTTTAAATTCTCATACATTAAAAACAACCATTGTTCGTTTGGAAAGAACAACGCCCAAATTCCCAAATATTGTCTATAAATGTTTGTTTTCATTTAAATGGACTTTGTTATATAAAATAAATTAAAAAAAATAAAAAAAAACAACCATTGTTCATCTCTAGGAAGTTTGGAGGAAGTTTTCTTTTTCCTGTAGTAGGATTATAATCTAGCCACTTTGCTGCTTTAGTTATTACAGCAGAAACTAAGGACTTTAAAGATTTTAAAATATTTGTTAATTACAAAATATTCCACAAAAGCAAGCTAATGTGAGTAGACTGGAAACCACCACTAAGACTTCTGAAAGAAAACTTCACCAGAAAAACATGGCTGTCTTGGTAGAGTTTAACATGATGATTTTATTGATAATATTGTCAGTTGAAATATATGAGCCTAGCCTTTAAAGGCTGAGCTATCTCTCCACCACTCAACTGAAATATTTGAAAATAATAATGGATTATATTGGAGGAATCACATTTGTATACACACACATACTCTTTTTAATGCATAACACATATATATAAAATTAATCCCTCTTCCCATTTTAAAATCTGAATAGCAAACAGTGAAGTGTGACAAAAAATTAGTATAATGTTTTCTAACATATCAGTAATCACATCATTGAAGATAAACTGGCAGTAAATTGCATCAATGTATTTAGTACTTCTGTGACTATTAAACTACAAGACATTTTTCACTTATTGCCAATACTAAACTACATTTCTAAAGGCATTTTAGACTAGAATGTAACAGTGATAGAGGGATTGCTTATATTACATAAAACCTTGGGTTCAGTCCCCAGCACTGAAAAGAGATAAATGATTTAGAAAAGAGATAAATGATTGAGGTCTTCAGCTTCTTCAGATAGCAATTTGAGTTTTTAATGAGGACAGCTACCATGGGAGGAATAATCTCACAAATTACTAAGTAAAAACTGCACTCTGAGGCAATAACAGTATGTACATTAAGATAAAAGTCCCACTTTCAGAATGAAATATTCCTCCTCTCTGAATTATGCAAATGGATGAAATTGTGGTTTGGCAACATAGAGGAACATTTGGAGTATCTGAGAATATTTTGCCTCTACCTAGGTTAACAAAATATTGTACTTTTAAAAGAACCCTGTGTGTTCTATAATGTAGGTACAAGCTCCATTAATTTTTCTTATTTCTCATCTTATTTTGAAAAGGAATGCTTTATCATGAAAATTCTGTTCCTAGTTTATATTTTATTAAATAAAAATAATCAACTTTTAGAACTTCTATGTTTAATTCAACCTTTTAGAAGAAACTAGGTCCTCAAAGCCTCAAGACCATTCATTCCTTCAGATGCTTATATTGATGAAAGTAATCTGACTTAGAAACTACTTGTATGTACTGGTTAGCTACTGATGAGCTCTACCCACTGGGAAACCCTTGCCAGTGCAACTGGCCTGGAGCAGACCTCAAACTACAATGGGCAAAAGAATCATTACTTGAATGAAATACAAATTCCAGAGTTCTGTACTCAGAATTTCTAATCCAGGATTTAAGAAGTTGTACATAGCAATGTGTGTTTAACAAACACCTTCATCCTTATGTGTCTCTAGTCAATGGTACTACAAATAGTTGAGAAGCTACCTTTCCTTAAGGAGGTACCATCTTTTGTGGTAGTATTAACAGATTGGTAATGAGTGCTTACCACTTTGAAATAGTGATGCCCCCTCAATCTTGACTGAGACAAGGAACTAAACTAGGGAAATATTTCCCAGTCTCTTGTAATAAAAATCAGTAGTCTTAGAGAACACAATACTGTAAATGTAATTTAACTCAATTGATTACCAGGGCTCTAGATCAGTTTAGTATAGATTAAATGTATATTAGGGAATATACATGAAAGTATCCATGTAATATTATTTCTGCAATTAAATGATTTATGTGTCTAAAACAACTTATAAAATATTTTAACCACATAGAAAAATTAAGGATCATTTAAATTGAGATATGGCTTTACGGCCCAGGTTAGAAGGACTCTTTTTCCTGTCTGAAATCGCATACACTTAACAAACAGCAGTAAGACCTAGAAATAGATTTCTAGCATTATAATCTTTTAAATGATGATGTATTATATGTTGTTTGACCTACATAGGAAAATTACTTAGCTCTCAGCCCCTTTTCTGCACAAAGTAAGATGTGATAAATAATTGTTTCTGCTGGTTTTGAAATACACTGTATTTCATTTTCTAAATATTAGTTATTTCCCTTTCTATTTTCTAAGGGATGTGGTAATAGACAGATTGCTTTCTCTGATCCTTTTCTCTCTTTGTTTCTTCCAAAATATATGGCAGGATGCAGAAGATAAAATTCTACCTTATGCTAGTGATGACAAATATTGCCAGTGTGTATCTGCTGACAATATTTGGATTCCTGAAGATGCAAAATAAAATGAAAAAAGAGAGATGTTAGTTTTTCTGAACTCTTCTTCACTTTTTCCAGTCATTCAAAAACGTTATTTGCTTCCACTTTCTCAACTCATTGATGTGTGGCTAATGCTAGGTGTAAAATCATCTGTTTGTCATGCTTATTGTTGTACCTTTTCATTTCTTTTTTGCTTTGTGTCATATACTCTGAGGCTTCTCATCAGAACAGAACTAGCTAGACAATTTTACTTCCTCTGGGTCAGGACAGTTGCATTTCTGTCACAGCAGTAAGACGACCTTCTGGTCAAAAGACAAGAAAACCCTTCTTCCTACCTTATGTAGTAAAAATGAGGAAACATCTTGTAATCCATTTTGATCTTTTAAAAAGACTGGTGGTTTTGTATCTATGTGGCAAATACTTTAGCCAGCTTTTCTGATTCAAACTATAGACATGAGTGTACAAGTTAGAGGTGGGAAAAGATTTGTCTGTTAGTTATAGTATATAATTGGAAGATTGGCATTCCAAACAAACTACGTCAAAATTGGTCCCATTTATGATGAGGTAGCCTTGCATGCCAACAGAAAGACATTATGGTATTAAAACCATATGCAATTCTAGACATATTTTTCTATTTTCTCTTCATGGGTACTGCATGATGGTATTTCTAATACAAATACTGATGTGCTTTGGAATAATGGCACTCGCAGGTCTTTCATCATATTGTATCACTGCTTTATCATATTAGGCTAATACACTGCGAGAGTTGGTAGAACCTCTCCATGCCAAATCGGATCCACTTCTGTTGGCACTCAACCCATTGGAATCACAGATTGATAAGCTAATGTTTAGAGAATTTAGATCGAAGAGAGTCGGCACGGCGCAGACTCAACATCAACCTCTTGCAAGCAACTAAAATGGCCTCGTCCTTGCTGTTTATAACAGAAAACAGACTTGTAAAAAGCTTAGACCATCAAGTGTTGTGGATTTGGGGCCTCCCTAAAGGGATATTGTGAGGGGCAGGCCACTCTTAAGAAGAATCCGAGCTTTCTACAGTGGGACTAGCATAAGATCAAACCAATCAAGATGGAGCACAGTAGCCGAAAACTGCCCTTTCTATGAGAGAACAGAGGGTAAAGGGTCTTGCCTGGGGAAGGGCTCTATGGTGACACCTCAGTTGTATTCTCCTGACACCAGGAAGAGAGGGATCAGCACCGATAATTAGAATATGCTGTTTAATGGACTCTTGGTGGCGTGGTTAAGGCAAAGCAGTGGAAGCAAATTCTGTGTTAAGTGTAATCGCATTTTTAAACCTTGACATGCTGTATTGTACTAAATTAAGTGTAATCTTTAAGGCAAGGTGTACACACCCTGCTCTGAAACTTAATATGTTTATTATATTATTAAAGCGTATTCAGGTGTAAGGCAGACTGCTTTCAGTGACACTAATGAAAGAAATTCCTCATGCCAGGCTTTATTAGATTCCTCAGCTAAAATCCTAACTTTCTCCTTTTTCTTGGCACTTAATATAGAAGTGATGTTGCCTCTTAAACTGGAATGAGCTATTCTTTTTATGTAAAGTTTCCAAATCTATAGGCTATGGTTTTCCATATTTGAAAAAAGTATTTTGTCTGGATGTCTTTCAAATTAGCTTCAGATATTATTTAATACTATGTAACTGGGTCCCCTGTGGCTCAATATTGCATAACTTTCTTCTGTGGTAGATGTGAAATTTCCTTTAGTTGGATAAGATACACTGTAATAACTTCAATGCTAATTAATGGATATTTCATACTGTGCAGTGAAAAATAACTTAATATTGTATTATGAAATGTTTTTCTTCCTGTTGCTGCAGTGTGTGGTATTGCATAATACGAATACCTGTAAAAATATAAATTCCTTAAAAATAAAAATATTACCAGTTGGTACCAGATCTCTTTTTAGATAGTGAAATAATTTGCTAAGTATGCTTGATAGCGAATACCTTACTAATGAGAAGAAATCTATTCTTTCTCACAAATGAAATTTGTGTTGTGAATAAAAATCACATTGATCTGCCTTATAATTACCTCTGTGCTCTAACCATTTTAATGTGTTTTAAAGTATATATAAAGAATGGTGGTTCCTGGTTTATAGAAATAAGTCAAATTCATTTTATTGGCATTTAATATTAATGAAATTCTCTTGGGTCATTCTCCCAATTCAACTCAGAGTAAACCTTTATGATCTGAAGAATTTCAGGGGGTTTCCTCATTAATGAGTGTGGTGACTGTGTATTAATTTTTCAAATAAAATTATTCTTTAGTTTTGCTTTGAAGCTGTCCCTATTATGAATTCCTGCCTTAGACTTCGTTTCCTTTTCTTTCTTTTTTTTTTTTTTTTTTTTTTTTTTTTTTCCTGGTGAAATTTTCTAAATTATGTGGGCAAATCTGGACATCTGGATTTCTGACATTCATTTCTGTGTTTATCTTTCATAGAGCCATACTTTCTTAAGGGTTAGCAAGTCTGTGCTAAGGATACCAGAGTTTTGCCATTTGAACTATTCATCATGAAAAAAAAAATGTTGTACCCTGATAATACAACCACTGTCATGTAGTTATTATTAAACTAGATAATTTGACAGCAATTGTATACTCAGAAAAAAGTGAAGAATAAACTTTAGGGTTATCTATTTTTGCCACAGTCATATGGAGGTAAGCTTTACTGTTGTAGAAGAATTGACAATTAGAACCACTATAGATAATTAATTTGTAAGTACAAGCTTTACCTGATCTTTAAAAAAAAAAGTAAATTTTAGGAATGGAGGTAGATCCACTCACTTGGTCCTCTCAAAGGAGAAGATTTTATTCATTAAAAATAACTTTTCAAGCCAAGAAACTATTCCCTAATAGTAGTATTTGAGTATTGTTATTATGTCTAAAAGAAAATAAATAATTAGCTACAAAGGAAAAACTAAAAGCCAGCTTGTAAAGGTTTTACTTTCTTCTAATATAACAAGCTGCCTTCCCCTCCAAGTTTTACAAAACTAGGCATAAAAAATTGATTGATATAAAGGCGTGAATTAAAATAGCTTGCATTTAACTATAAAACAATTCAAGTTACAATGTAAACTCTTGGTTATTTGATGACATTTAATATAAACCCTAGAAAGATACTAAGTCCACTAAAAGTCTATAACTTTATATATAAATAAATTGTTCTCTGTGACATGATAGTAAATTAGTATTCATAAAAATAGTTCTGTGGTCTCAATGAAAATGACAATTGCCCTCTGGAACAAAAATAGTGTTCTGCATACTTGATGTGATTAGCCTGGAAGCCTGAATGTGCTTTCTGGTTTTATAAGAACAAATGCCACTCAGATTTGGCTGATGACTAATACACTATGTCTAGCCTTCTCTGTCAATTGTAATTTAACCCTTCCCAACCTTGTGTGCTCATTGCACAGCTGTGTTGTAGAAATAACAACTGTCTTCATGAGGAAATCATTGTCCAATTTTTAAATAATACAATTCTCTACTAAAACATGTATCTACTATCCATTTCCCATTGTTGGTTTCAGAGCCTAATTCTTGGTTTTGTTTTCATCTTTTACTGTTTTAACATTGTCATTACAGTGCCAGGGAAATGGGACAAGAGTGAGATTTCACTCCTTAGTTTTCATCAAAGAAACATGAACATTATTATACAATTTCTTTTCAGTAATTACACAGTCACCTAAAAGGAAATCTTCTTTGGAATATTTTATTTATGAAGACAGATATCACTTCATTTGAAGTTGAGAGCATGAGGCATTATGGCAGATAGAGAATGGGAAATGCAAATGTAAAAAAATCCCCTTATAGAAAAATCACAGTATAGATCTTTGAAAAAGAAGCCATTAACATACAGGAAGAAAATAATGGGAATTCCTCTCAAGTTTTATATCTCATCCTTTTCAGCTTCATTTTTTGTGTTTATTTATAGATTAGATTGATATAGGCTGATAAATGTGTAAATTATGAACAACACAAGTGTTTTAGCCTGTGTGTACAGCCAAAGAAGTTTGAAACCACTGAGCCTAAATGAATAGAATATAGTAACCAAAAAAGTTGAAATAATGGAGAAATATATTCTGATCTGCTCATAAGTAGTTTTAAGACATTACAACAAACTTAATATCATTCATTATGTAATCTGTTTGAGATTTTCTTTATTTTTTCTTTTTACTACCTGGTGATCATATGAAACCTGCAGAAAACTAATGAACTATTATGATATTCACTGTGTTCCTGGATTCCTAATATTTCTTGGTGGAATATATTCACACACACACACACACACACACACACACACACACACACACATATATATATATATATATATATATATATATATGAATGAATGACACCTAAGAGGGTTTTTTTCATTCTTGCCAAATATGGCACAGCCACAAATGATCATCTCTTGGCAGAAATACAAATTAATTGTTTAATTTTGACATTCAAATCCACAAGTCAATGAAATTTTATATAAGAAAAGGGATTTTATGTGTGCTTTCTCCTTTCATAAAATGGAACTTTTTTGATGTGTGATCTGACACAGACCTAATTTATATGCTACAAATGTAAATACAATTTTGGGGAAATTTTATTCCTTCATAGATTCAGATTTCATGAATAAATTAGATGCCAATTAAAATGTCATTTCAGCAGTGATACACTTCCTCAGTGGGAATCACAGAAGGCTCCTATATATGTCCTTTTATTTTGAATGTGGTCTACACTTTGCCAATTTTCAGAAACATTCACTCAAATTGCAAAAGAGCTGGTTTTTAGCCAGTGTTCCAATGGCTGAACTGGCACATTGAAAGAAATTCAGTTGGGAAGCAGGCCTCACCAAGTGTTTGCCTCATCTACCAAAGCAAGCTTCTTCTAAGAGAAGGAAAAGCAAAGATTGAGAAGAGAAAGGATCCTGAAGGGAAATGTGAAGGAGATGAAGAAGAAGAAAACAAACAGAAGAAAATAAAGGTGCTCTCATGTTTTCAGTTGCAACAGTAACCCTGTAGAGTTAATTGATATTCATCTGAGAAAAACCAAGGAAACCCATTGAAAACTATAAAAGAAAATAAAGGTCTGTTTTTGTCTTGAATGTTGAGTTCTGTGTTGTTTTGATTGTTGAGCACAGTGAATCAGATTTATAATGTGACTCTGCCCCTCACTCCCTTCCTTTGAAAATGAAAGGACTCTTTGTGTAGTCTTAAAATGTTAAATACTTGGTGACATTTTGTGATAGCCTGGCTTCTCAGTCACTCATCCTTACTCATTCCACTACTGTGTCTTGTGCAGTGTTGCATATGTGTGTGGTGTGTAGAGGAATAAGAGGGGAATTTCTTACCTCTGGCAGGAGCCACATCATCCAGCTGCTATAGTTTCAAATGTTTCTGTGTTCTGTGTCATTGTGATTCTTTGTTCAGATGTGCTGCCCAGAGACAGACCCATGCTTGGCTTTTTGTACAGCTGTCATACCACATTCTTTGTAGAATTATGTTGTCTTTTGGTGGATGCTTTTCTCCCAAATAATATTAAGAAGGGGCAGGAGAGGGTTTTGCTTTTAAAATAGTTAATATCATTTTTATGTGTAATCTAGGCTTAGTCTTCTTAAAGTAAAACTTAGTTAAAATCACATAAAAATAACGATTCTGCTCCAACATTGCAAAATGTTAAAAGTTGAGGCAAGGGGGCTAGCTGGAGATGTAGTTCAGTGATGGGATGTTTGCCTAGTATGTGCAAGAACCTTGATTCGATCCCCAGCAGAAAGGTAGGGAGACATAGTGACAGAGGAAGAGAACAAACTATGTCAAAATATAACAAGATATATGTGCACTACAGTATTAGGTAACATGAGAAAGATTTCTCTTAAAATTAAGAAAAATCACTGAAAAAAAAAGCTACCATCCTTAAATTCTAAAACTATAGTCTAGGTCTATTTTTCTTTTACCTTCCTTCTAGAAATGAAAAGTATAATACCTTGTACCACCTGATACCATAACTACTGTAATTCTTTATCTACTAGGCCTCTTAGTGGTACACAAACTCCTACTCTCTAAAAATTACTTCGGTCTTTACATGCAATCTTGCCTCAAGGCAAATTGAATAATTACTAAATAATTTCCCTGTGTCCTTTCCTAGATTATGGTTTTTTTATGAAATGGAATTACTCTGTTCAAATGTGTCCTCGTTTTTACAACTCCATTTAGTGACCATAAGTTACCATATGGTTTTGTTCCTTCCTTCTTCCTAGGCATTCTCATTTGAAATTTTCTATGATTGATTCATCATCTTGCTTTTAACTTGAAAATCTATTCTTTTGCATCCACCCATCCACCAAACTCCCCAGTGTGCTGAAAAATTCAAGGATGAATGAAGAGGGATTTTTTTAAAGATTTTTTAAAGGCATTTGTTATATAACACAATAAATTATGCTGAGAGACAATAAGGGATTTTCTACTGAAAAGACCAAATGATCATAGCTATATGTCCAGCTACTGATGTCAGTAGAAGAGCAAAAAATACAGAATTTAAACAAAACTGCTTTTTAATCCTATAGGTGATTCCCTTGAAAATTACAATATTATTTTGGACTTTTGGGACAATTTTAGGTGTACTCTTCTAAAACATGTTTAGATCATCATTAGCATAGCCCAAGGGATGGTGTACATAATTTACACAAAGTATGGGTATAACCATCACCCTTTAAGTGTTCTGACTCTGATAATTTATCTACTTTGCCAGAAAATGAACACACAGAAATATTTCTGTCTAGTTCAACTTATGAAAGTACTGTCTGTGTATAGTTTGTATCCACTTAGAAACCTTTTCTATGGAAAGTGCAGTACATTTTATTAAAAGATTGCATGGAAAACTTGAAATAAGTGTTTAGAATGCTGCATTTTAAGGGAGTCACACATTAATTGGCACCTCTACTTTAGAGTGATTCTAATTCCACCATTTATATGAGATTATGACTTTGAGGAAAGAGTTCCCCTCATATAAAATAAAGATTTCTTAGTGTGATTGTGAAGATCAAATGAAATCATGAATGTTATGTATTTACCCTACAGCCTGGCACAAATTACTGTTCATTAATATTATTGGTAATTAGGGGATCTACTTTTAACACTGTATACAAAATATTAAAATTGCATGGACCATGCTGTAATGAATAACATTTTATATTTATGCCTTGGGCTAGTATAAGAAGTATTCCTCAAATAACACCCTGCTATTCCCCAAAGAATTCTAGTTCATTTTTATTACTTATATGACAAACAAATTAATGTGTTTATAATTAATACAACATCATTATTCAGACAATTTTAAATTAAGATGACACTTTCATTTGTTCTTCTAGATTTAAAATCCATACATGTGATTATCTTAATTTTTCTCAAAAATATTTAAGTGGCCAGGCGTTAGTGGTGCATGCCTTTAATCCCAGCACATGGGAGGCAAAGGCAAGTGGATCTCTTTGAGTTCAAGGCCAGCCTGGTCTACAGAGCTAGTTCCAGGACAGGCTCCAAAGCAATACAGAGAAACCCTGTCTCCAAAAAAAAAAATATTTAAGTGGAGTATTGTCTTGTCTCAATTTTAAAATGTTATAAGATCTTTTAGTACATGCCACATATTTTGCTTATAAATACATCGATATGCTTCATTTTAATTTAATTTAAAACATTATTATTGCTGAGCATGGTAACTTATACCTGTAATCTCAGCACTTGGGAGACAGAGGCAAAAGGAGTACCATGTATTTTAGGCCAGCCTCATGTGTTGCAGGTTGCAGCCTGGGCTACATAGTGAATTGCAGGCCACCCTGACCTACATAGTGAGCTCCTGTCTAAAACATCAAAACATTATTTTTGATAATAACATGATCAGTTACTATATTGATGATTTACCAGGAATTTCTATGGCAGTCATATGAAATCTAATAATTTATTAAATAACTGGACAATCTTATTCATATATGTGCCAAACAGTACCATTACATCTTAGGAACTCTGAGAAAATGAAAATCATTCAGTATTAATTAACCAGGTGAACTCTATTAAATAGCTTCTGTGTTTTATTGTCTTAAAATACTAAACTATATGAAGCAACATTTCCATGTTATATACATTTTATACTCTAAATCTTTGAACTCAAGAAATGTGTGGTTATTTTTCTCTCAAGAGACTATTTGTTGAATCATAAATTCTATTTAATCATTCTAAAACAATTGGCTGCCCATTGCTCTATAACCCAATCTAACTAGCATCTGTGAGTTATTTTGAGTTACTTTATTTTGTTATTTTGCTTCTTAGACATACTTAAGTATTAGATCGTTTTCCTAATCATTCATTAGACTGTTTTTCAGATAATCAAATTTTAAAAGGTTTTTTTCAAACTACACAATATCTTTATTAAACTATCTATCCATCTCTCCCCTCCCACCAATCCTTTACCCCCCTCCCACTCCTTCTCACAGGTGAAAATCGGGAAGAAAAGTTAGGAGACTCCTTGCAAGATTTATACAGGGCGCTGGAGGAAGCCAGTCTGTCACCTATAGGTGAACATCGCATTTCAACCAAGATGGAATACAAGCTATCATTCATAAAAAGATGTAATGATCCCGTGATGAATGAAAAACTGCACAGGCTAAGAATTCTTAAAAGCACTTTAAAGGTAAGGTATGAAACGGACAGATAATTCCTTTGGGGAGAGTTCTTCTTGAACTAAAACTAGATTGCCAGTTATGTGGTACGGGAGGGAGAGGGAATTGGGATCAATATTTAAAATAAAAATTTAAAAAAAAGCAGAGCTATGGGAAGGTAACGGTAAATAGAAAAAACCTGCAGCAGAGTGGTGGGAAGGGAATCCTTTGGGGTTTTTTGTTTGGTTGGTTGGTTGGTTGGTTGATTGGTTGGTTGGTTTGTTTATATATATTGAAGTCCTAAGTCACTGACTAAATGCTGTATGACTTAGTTTTAGGAGAAAACAGGATATGCTTAAGATTTTCTTCTCAAAATTCAGGGTTGGTGCTACTCCTTAGTCTTTTGATTCCTTAAGAAAAGTTCACCATGTAGGATATTTATCAAAGATATTAAAGACATATGGTATGTATATAGAATGTTTAAAGGGCTTTAAATGATTTGTGAATATTTCCTGCATCATCTTCACCATATGTGGGGTGAAGCTACAGTCATCATGTACCACGTAAAAATTGTACAATTTTTCTGTTTACATGATCAGTTCCTAACACACATATTCCCTTCACAAATATATACTTCGCTAAGTGCTTAACAGTATTTTCATTCTTCTTATACCGCAGCTAGATTGAGAAGCAGGTGGTAAGAACAGGGGAACAGAGAGGAAGAAATTGAAGAAGGAGGTTGTGTAGAGGAGGAAAGGATCTGTCTTATAAACTACCTGAACAGGTCCTATACCACACACACACACACACAAATGAAAACAAAATAAACCAAAAAATTTGTCATACAGAATGTGTAGCTTAGTAATTCCAAAATACAAAATGTCAAAGGGCTTCTTTGAGAAGTGTTTTAAATCCTCAGCATCTCCCTAAGAATGCAGTATTGGAATAGAGATGATTAAGAAATACATAATTGCAATGGAAAAATCAATTATTTGAAATGTTTACAGGTAATAACAGCTAAGGATTCAGAGTCAATTAACTATGGTATTTGTGCAAATGCTACTCCACTGAACAATTAATGAACTTTTGTAGCTAATGCCACAATTCTAGGGAAAGCAATAACAAACAAAAGGGTAATTCTACTGACCAGCTGTATTCCAAAGATATCCACATCTTCCCTCCTCATTTAGTTTTTATCTTTTGTTGAAACTTTTAATATACTTTATTCGGATCATACTTTTCTTCTTCTCTTCCAACTCCTCTCCACCCAATCATCCAACTCTACACCCTTTGTTCTCTCTCTCTCTTTCTCTCTTTCTCTCTCTCTCTCGTTCTTTTCCTTCATACTTCTTCTTCACCTCTTTTTTCTTATATTATATGCTCTGTAAATACAATATTTTTGTCCTATAACAATGAATAAGAGGCACTGTAAATGTTGAGTTCAACAAGAATTGATGAGTCATGATACTGTTTGACTCTTCTGCTCTTCAAAGGCAATGAAGAGTCAGTAAAAAGAAAATGTCCCTTACTGGTTCAGAAACTTGGTTGGGGCGGGGGCTCATTATAGAACCTTGTGCTTTGGGGCCTGGAAACTTAATAGGTTGTAAAATGTTCAATTACATACAAATGCCTGAACAAACCCAAGAGTAGATCTCATGTCCTACCATAGGGCAACTCCCAGCATCATCAGTTCCATACCTATTTAGTATCTTGTCTGCTTACTGACCAGAAATGTCTCTTGGGCATGTTATTGTCTTCTTTCCCTTTCAAATCTGACACAGAGGCGTGGCTTTTCATTTCTGGAGAACATTTCCTGGATTCCCTTAGCCCTTTGTTACATAGATGAACGACAGGGCTGCTTTTCTGAAACTGTCCTAACCCTTTCTCCCTCTTACCTTCCACAGCAGGAGTTGTCTTCTTCTGTATTGGATATGTATGACTTTGTGAGTTATACCCAAAAACCAAAATGAAGCTTAGTCGTCAGCTGAATCCCAGCCTACAGTATGAAAGGGAAAGGCACAGTTCATTATAGGGTTCCAGTGCTGTGGTCAAGGATTTTTGTTGTTGTTGTTTTTAAGGTTTTTGTTTGTTTGTTGTTGTTTTGTTTGTTTGTATTTTGAGACCTTAAAGTCACAGGGCAAGAATTCTGTATTTGCAGCAACAGGGATTCTTGTTTACTCCCACTGGAGCGTAACAAGTTTACCATGGACATGTTCCAAAATAACTCAAGAGATAAACAGTGGAAAGTCCACTTGATGGCAGGGATAGGATGTTACAGAGGCCATAATAAAGAGAGAAAAGCTTCTTTTCATGTGTTTAAGTAAGGTTTGAAGAAATGAGGAAGGTTTCCTTAAAACATGAAGGCTTCCATAAGCAGAGATGGCAAATAGGAAAGACCAAGAGTATAAAGTAAATCACAGACAGCGAGCAATCCGAGACATAGCACTGAGTAAGAAAATAAATATACCATTATTTTAGTCTACATAACTGAATGTGAACATATCAGATCTGTTTCATAGAGGTTTCTGAATTTATTGGCTCACTGACTTGTTTTAAATTTGGATAAATTTCACCTCTATCTTAACTATTGAATTCTTTTGCTTTTCAGGCCAGAGAAGGGGAAGTAGCCATTATTGATAAAGTCCTAGACAATCCAGACTTAACATCTAAAGAATTCCAACAATGGAAGCAGATGTACCTCGACCTTTTCTTGGATATCTGTCAAAACACCACCTCAAATGACCCACTAAGTATTTCTTCTGAAATAGATGTTATCACTTCCTCTCTAACACATACTCATTCATACATTGAGACCCATGTGTAAGTGCATTCCGACTTGAGGCCATCTAGTACCTGTCGGTACCCTGAACAAGTACATGAGGTAGTTTTTTATCAATGTGTTGAACTCTTGACAAGCTATACTTTAATGTTACCAAATTATATGAAACAAAGCATACATGGTCACATTACCACTGTCTTTAATGAGCATTTGTATGTTTTATATGCAGTTAGTGCTCAGCTTATGTTTACCATGTGCAAAATCAACAATATTTAATGACTTCAATTAACTTTTGCAAACACTTCTGGATACAGGTGATCTTCAAGTAGAAAAACCACAAAAAAAGTAGTTTTCTATCTGAAGTCATCTTTTCTCCCTTTAAGTTAATTTTCTATAAATGAGACTTCAAACAGAAATCAATTTTTTCAGGTGCAGACATCCTTGTGGGTGGGAAAGAATTTAAACCTTTTTATATTTATTAAAATGTTCTAAGAGTTTTCTTAAACATTGCACAAAGTTTAATGCTGTAGTTTTATTTTTGTGAAATGTAGGTGCGTATAAAAGAGTTAAGCAAACTAGAAGAGCATCACCATAAGAAAAGTTCAGGTAGCTAATCTCCGTCTTAATAGTCTATTAACTTGTGTTAACTGGTTAATGGAGGTATTCCAAATCTATGAGAACACTGCATGGTGTATCAGGGCAAAGCTTTGTAAGATGTTTTTGTAACTAAGACCAAAATCGAAGATAGAGCTGCTTTATTTTCTTGGTTTAAATCTTCCTTTATTTTTGTAGTGATGAAATGCTGATTGTGTACAGAAGAATTTAAGAATGGATTTTTTAAAACAGACTTAACTCACCCAGAAAGGCAGCTAACAGCTATACATACATGCATACATACATACATACATACATATATACATACATAATTTCAGCCCAAATTCATGGTTTTTGAACTCTTAACTCTTAAAAGACAAAGTATACACTGAAATGAGTCAATTTTCCAGGCAGTTTCCAATTTTCCCTTGGTCTCTTAACTAAACGTCTATAATTATATATCAGGCAGGGAAGTAAAATACATCTAGTAGTGGCAGATAGAAGTTATAATAGAGAAAACAATGTTGAAAATGTTAATGAACTTCTCTGCTAATGGCGATCATTCGATGAGTCATTACTTTGAGTAACCTGAGATCAAGAACTTAGAAGTTTTTCCTAGAGTCCTGAACTGTTTTCTAGAGTGGATGGAGTCTGTGAAAAAGTCCTCTTCATATAATGCCATTTCTATGTGTCTAGTTTTGGAAAGTGACCACAGCATGAAAGTGACTTGCTGCTTTTTAGTGTGTGGCTGCATAATGTACAAGTCACAATTTGCTGTTTTTCCAGGAGGAAAGGACCCTCCTTTACTATTCTATGTCCTGAAATCTACTTCTGATCAGCTTTATCCTGTTGCCTGTGCAGCTCAGTGAATGTACTTCTATCTCTAAGAGTTCAGATATATACCAGTGAATATTTTTGCTGTAGAGAAGAAAGTAAAAACTACACAGTGGCATCTTTTTTTCTTTGCTTTTGAAATCACATTAAATCACTATCATTTTGCAGACTTTGCACAACTGTACAGGAGAGTGGCCTTTCTACAGCACATTTTCAGTAATCCTATATTTAGTCAAAATGGATGAGAAACCACACATTAACATTTGTATGGAATTTTGGGTCCAGTGTAATATTTTTATCATTTAAAAAATAACCCTATTTGTAAAAACATTTATTTACTGCATGGTTATTAACATACATTAAATTTGTGGGGATTTTGTGTATGTAAATGAGAGAAAGATAGAGAGAAAAAACAAACAAAAAAAACCCTCTTGTCCTAAAATGAAGTGTGCTTGTTACAGTTATTTAGGTATATTGATCTTTACTAGACCAATCTGTATCTTCACTTAAAAATATCTGTACATGATGGATGTGTCACATATACAGTGAACAAACAGCTTGCAAACAACAATAGTTGGTGGGAAAACTAGCTCTCTTGCTAGTCAGCAGCTTCCATTTTTGTAATGTCAGCTGTTATTTTACTGGTAAAAATTAAGTAATGAATTTTACAAGACTCATGACTAGCCTAGCATGAAGGAGACCTTTTAGCACTATATATCTGTACATTTTGTTGCATTAGTTTCAATTCAAATGGAGAGGCAGGACTGTGAACTGAAGACAAATAAATTCAGCTCTTATTGAATCCTTATACAGCACCTACTTTATTCATGCAGAGGGCTTACCACATTTCTCTGTGACCTAATCACACAGCCACCCTCACTACCACCACCCCAGTTACAAGTTCTCACTTTGCCACCTCACTGATAGCTAATGAAAGCCAGAAGTAACACCTGTTTCTGGCTTACCAAGGTCTCCTGTGAGACCTTGAAAACCCAAGCTGTCTTCCCACTGACCTGACATAACTGTGTAAACTTCACCTACTCATTCCTTCTCTGTGATCCCACAGGGCATAGAAGGGTAAGCCAACAAAAATAAGCTCATTTTCATTTTACAAATGTAACATCTTGTGGTTAAGGGTTGCTGAAATATGTCTAAACTAATAAACTGACTCCAGCCAGTATAAAAGCAGATGGGAAAGGGACAGAGAAAAATTAACAAAAAGTAGTTTCTCAAAGAAACACTTTTTCCAAGACTATTTCCTTCTCAATTCACTATCAATATGAAACTGTTGATCAGAACTATAACAGTGGCCCAACACTATAAAAATCATCCCCCTCCCTACAACCATTCCAAGCAGTTATCAAGGCACACGCACCTACACATTCACAATTCCGTCAGGTAATATTGTCTTGTGGGACTGTTACAGCTGTTATAGCCAACAATTTTCCGTGGTTTGTGTGTACCTAATTGTACAGCTTTTTAAGGGGGAGACATGAAAGTAATCACAGGCACCTGGAAAACACTTTAGGGAGGGAAATAAGCTCCTATTTTATTTCCAAAAGTCCTGCTCTAGCACAGGATGAGTCTGTCTTTCTGAAAACTCTTGGATTAACTAAAACTAATTCATAATGCATTCCTGGCTACCAGTTGCAGTTGAAGGGAAATAGTTATCCTTGGCCAAAGTCTTCTTTGCCTCCTTTCCCTTCAGAACTGCCCAACTCTTAGGGGGGAAAGCTTTGCTCTGCAGGCAAGGGCAAGTACAGTTTTGTCTTAGATCTGCTGAAGACTAGACTCACCTACTCAACCCAACACTAAATCTAGTGCCTCTCCAGGTTCTCCCTCCCTTGTCTCCTCCCCTCCTTCCTCCAGCTGCAGCACAGCACACTGAAGGCCACTCCATGCCCAGGGCAGCACACAGCCTAAGTCTTCCCAATGGTCCAGGTCAAGGTCATAGCCCACTACATTACGAGTTGGCACCTGGTGTGAATCCCTCCACTTGAGACCGCCCAGCAGCAGCACTGTCTCTTCTACCACAGCAAGTCCATAGCAGAAGCGGTCGTAGGGTAGTGACCTCAACCGAGTCCACTGGTCTGTGCTGGGGTCATAGCGTTCGATCTCAGAGAAGGGCTCATATCTTCCCAAAAAGGCAAACACCGCACCTCGCAGCACCGAAAGGTAATGCCCATAGCGAGCTGTGCCCATGGGTGCCCTCTTACTCCATGCCCTTTGTCCGGGACTAAGGGAGTACATATCTCGGAGGCTATTTGTGCCTCCTTCACCTCTCCCAGCCTTGCCCCCAGAGATGTACACGACACCATGGTCCCCAACGGCACCCGCGTGACCGTGCAGTGCCCGAGGCAGCTCCCCAGCTGCCATCCAGCGGTCCCTACGCAGGTCGTACATCTCCACTGAGGCCAGTGCCTCGCCACAGGAGCCCAGACCCCCAACGGCCAGGAGACTGTCACCTACCACTCCACACCAGAAGTAGGCCCGCGCTTCTCGCATGGCGGGCACCTCTGTCCAAGTGTGGAAGCGCGGGTCATAACGGTGCACTAAGGCCGTGACCGACCTTGGGCCCAGGTCTGCTAGGGAGCTAGATGGGCTACCAGAAAGGCTCTCCCCTCCGAGGACAAATAGGAAGTTGCCCATGGTACATACACTGTGGCCTAGCAGTGGTGCAGGCAGCCGTGTCAGGCTGTGCCAGCTGTGGTTGTACACATCGAAGGACACCACATCCTGGGTTAGCTCCCACTCTTTCTCCTCCATCTCTTCCTCCTCCTCTCCCTCCTCTTCCTCTGGTTCAGGTTCAGGATGCCGATGCCTAACAACCTCTGGCAGGGCCACAATTTCCTCAGTAACAGTCTCCCTAGCTCTGAGACCACCAACCAGCAAGACACGGGTCCGGGCACTCCGGATACTAGTCTGTTCTCCCTGTAGGAGTGGCTGGCGGGAAGGTGCTGTGTGGTAATTGAGGGCCTGGATGATGAGGCCCTTGATCCGAGTAGGTAAAGTAAGACCAGAGCCTGAGTACACGCGCCTCAGAACACCTGCAGGCACCAAGCCAAAGCGAATACATCCAAGCAGTGTTGAACTGTGTGCCAGGCGCTGGGTCGTAGGTTCCTGCCTCAGCCAGGCTAGTGCCAGACCCAGCAGCCGTGTCTCAGCCACCCGTGCCACATCAGGGGCACCCAGCACAACCTTCATTGATATAGGGTTGAGTTCCAGTAGCCCTGAGGGGCCAGTGCCGATCAGTAGCAGCTCCTGCAGGTGGCCCACAATGCACTGCTCTGCTGCACGTAGAGTGCCAGCCAGGCCAAAGCGAGCAGCCACATTGGCAGTGAAGCAGCAATTCTCTGGGGCAAGCTGATGTTCCAGGTAGTGGCCACACAGCCCCAAGGCCTCGGTGACTTGCAGATAGCTGGCAGCCTCCAGAGTGTCCTCCACAGTGTCCATAGAGAGGGGCAGCCAGGCAGTATAGATAAAGTCCAGCAGGCGCTGCAGGCCAGCCGCTGAAGGCACATGCAGGTGAATTACACGAGCCCGAGATTCCTGAGTGTGACTCTTGAACAGGGCTTTGAAGTAGTCGCTGGAGCATGCCAGAAGTGACCTGTGCGCTGGGAACTCACTGCCCTCTGTCTCCAGTGTCACGTCGCACAAAATGCCCTCAGCCCGTAAGGCCTGGTAGCCAGTGAGAAGAGAGCTGCTGTGAGCTTTGGAGTAAGACAGAAAGTAACTCATGATGCCCAAGGCGGGAAGCTGGAATGGAACCAGCCAGGTGCTGCTGGCTGCATCCCGTACTCGGATTCCCCCACCTCCGCTGTCCAGCTGGAGAGCCCCCTAGCAAAGGCCGATTTTTGCCTGCTCAGTTTAAAAAACTAGGGTTTCTTCATCCAGATCTGGCAGTTGTTTCGTGCCCGTCTAAAACAACAAATGATTTAGAGACAATTTCCAGATGTCTCTAGTAGCAGAGGGTGTGGATTTCAGAGTCTTCCTGGTATTGCTAGGCTTTGTTTCTGCTGCTGCTGAACATGGCAGCGCGTTGCCCAAAATCCCCTCCCCTACACAATTTGGGGAGCCCACATTTGCACGCCAGGGGCAGAGGTTGTCGCGCACCATCACCTGGAGAGGTCACTCTGACAGTGCACCAGCTAGGGTGCTGGATCTCCAACAGGACAGATGCGTGGATGTGGCCCTTATTGTGCGTGTCCCGGGAGTGCTGGATGGTGGCTCTGAATTCCCAGCCATGGAGCAGGACCTGTTCTGAGGACACCCGCGCAGTCAGAAGACAACTGGCTAGGGGGCTGGGGGTGAACTTGTTCCGAGAAGAGGATCAAATCAAAGCCTGTGGCACTGGGGGGAGTGCAGGTCAGTGTAGAGGGTTGAGAGCGTGATTGGGCGCGCTGCACATAACATGCCTGTAGCTCACCAAGACAGGAATAGTGCTCGCCTTGGCTCACTGGTGCGCTGCGACCCGCCCCGCCCTGCTCCCCAGCTGCTGGCTGCGAATAGTCCAGGGGCCCAGCAGGAAGCTTCCTGAGCCAGGGCAGTGACTTCTGTGACCTGACTGGCTTTCAGTTATCTCAGGGGATCAAAGGAGCCCCTGAAACACTGAGGGAGGGAGGTCAGTACTCACGAAAAGTCCCTTAGGACTCTCGGCCTGGTGATGTGTTGGGAGGTGTGCCTGGCTGAACTAGAGGACTGGGGTCCTCTTGGTGCCCCTATGCCTGGGAAAGAAACTCTAGGCTCAACTTTCAGCTTTAATTATGCCCGAATTAGTCAGGAGCAAGAGGAATTAAGCCACGATTTTCCGTACTGACACCTCTACTCAGAGAAGACTGTAGCAAGAGCTAAACCAGAGGGAACCCTGGGTCAGCTTCACATGCCCCTCACCTGCACTCATTCATGTGAGATTCAGGGGGCATGTGCCTTTCCTAATGCAGGTGGGGTCTCTCAAGCTGTCTTGTTTCCCATTGCACAGAATTTGCTCCTCTCCTCACCACCAATCCCCACCCCTGTCCCACCCCCTGCCTTCTGATCCCAGAGGAGATCTCTTTGATATTCTTGTGGAACCCATCTCTTTGCAACAGGGAGAAAGAAGTTATAACTAACTTGAGTTGTCTGTCTTTGAGTGGCAATGCCTATAAATAAATAAATAAATAAATAAATAAATAAATAAATAAATAAATAAATCCTTCTAGTTTTCTCAGGAGAAAACTGTTCTACCAACTGGCTGCTGCATCCTCAATGCCATGGCAAGATAATGGGCAGTAAAGTTGCAAAGCTCAGGAGAACTTGATTTCTAGGGCCCATCCTCACAAAGTTATTTTATAAGAAACACTCGGCGCAGAAAGGTGACTAAGAGTACCCTGTCCATTGCCGGCATCCTGCTCTCTTACATTAGGAACTCATTAAGTGCTCTTTCTTGCCAATTTGGAGGCTTCTATTTCATTTTGCTTTCAGCTACAGTTCCTTTTCCCAGCTTTCAAAAGCAGCCAGCCCGCCCCCACCCCACTCCACCCTCCAGCAGTCTGTTTTAGATGAGTCTTTCAGACAGAGTTGTATTTTGTAGAAAAAGAAAAGTCCTAGGAAAGATAAAACTGTCAATTTTTATTTGGTCAGTCATCAGTACTTTACAAGGTCTCCGATTACGTGCAATTCTTTAATTTCATTAAATTTTAGTAAAAATTCTGTGGGTTTGAAGATATAGCTCAGCACTTGTAGTGGTCATGGGTCCAGTTTCCACAACCCACATGGTGGCTCACATCCATTTGTAACTCCAGTTCCAAAGAATCCAACACCCTTTTCTGGCCTCTGTGCAGGAACACAAGCAGTGCAAAGACATACATGCAGGCAAAAACATACATCTAAAATAAAAATAAATAAATCTTTTAAGAAGTGATTCTGCTGCCAAAAATAGACATGAGTTATAACATAAATTGCCAAATTATAGAGTGTAGATAGGGGCTGGGGTTGTACTCCCTTAACTCTAAAATAAATGTTCCAACAGAAATTCCTAATGTTAGAAGTATAAATAGATTCAGGGAGAGTGCTGTTCCTATGGAGATGTAAGACACTATTAAAGTACTTGGTTCAAAAGGAAAACTAAACTGGGTGTGGTGTCATGTGCCTTTAGTTCCAGCACTCAGGAGGCAGAGGCAGGTGGATCTCTGAGTATGAGGCCAGCCTGGTCTACAGAAAGAGTTCCAAGGAGCTAATACTGCACAGTGAGACCTTGTCTCAAATAAGTTTTAAGTGAAATATGACTACTATTCATTTTACACAATCCTTCATTTTAAATCTAAATATCCTTCACTCAACCTAATTAAATTTTGCTAAAAGGAATTTGGAGAGTTATGAAGCCAATCCTTGACCCTTTCCTCCCAAATCACATTTTCCTTTTGTGCATGTTCCAGAGAGAGTATGTTTTGTCTGAATGCCCTAAATACTGAGTTACAGAGTTTGGTCAAGAATCCAGGTTTCTTTTCTTAGAATATATTCTGTGACCTCATGCATGATGAAAACCAAATCATCCAACACACTTTACTTAAAAGGTGATAAAGTACACTTATCATTTTACTACCTTAAAAAGATTTGAGTGTGGTTTTTTGAACAGCACATTGTTCACGCCTGTATTAACTCACATCCATCAGAACTGCCCATCACTGTGAATTTGTATTCAAGATGTTACATTACAAAGTAAAGAGAGCTGTGGAAAAATTTGGAACTCTTAACATCAAAAGAATTTGTTTACTGATGGCCCATTCTAACATTTTCCAGTGAAGATGCGATGATGTTTGTTAACTGAAGACATTATGTGTGCTTATAAGACCTTGTTTAGAAAATATAACTGTCAATCCAAGAAAATCATTGTCAATTGAGTAATGGTTATGTAGTGTCAGTATTTTTATTTCTGTGCAATATAAAGTAATATTAAATAAAAAATTTAGTCTCTCTGTGTTTAAATTGTGATACATGTTCATCTTAAATTGATACCTTTAAATGGGATACTGTATAAATGAACAAAGTCATTGTTCACAGTCTTGGAAGCTGGAAGTCAGCATTAAGGCAGCAGCACATTCAGTGTCTAGTGAAAACTCTACTATGTAGATAGTGCCTTCTTGCTGATCTTTACATGGCAGAAAGACAGAAGACATTAATCTTATCACCAAGGCAGAGCCCTAGTGACCTGCTCCCTTCCCAGAGGCCACAATTCTCAAAGGTATTCCATTGGATATTAAGTTTATATATGTGACTTTTGGGAGGACACACACACACACACGTGTGTGAGATATGTGTGTAAATGTGTATATATATTATGACCAAAACAATGGGGTTTTCCAGAAGCTTGCCTTGTAATAAAGCCTGAACACACAATGGTAAGTAGATCTGATGCAATGTTGAAACTGATCTCTTTATGAGCTGTTCCCACACACGCACTAAACTATCAACCCCTCAGAGTAGGGGCTGTTTCTTAGACTTAGTATCTACACCCATTTTCTTTGTCATTGCCACAAGCAGCGTTGTATTGAACAGATGTAGGGAAGGAGAAATTCTTGTTTTCCTTCTTTTTACACATTTGGGGTATCTAAGGACACTAGCAGTAGCCCATGATCCATTTGGTATAGTTGAGCTTCTGCTGAGAGTCTAGCTCCTCATCCCAGCATACCCACTTGAACTCTACTACTTTCTATGAAACCTTCATCCATAGTCAGGCCCATAAACTGATGTTTCCTATCTCCTCCATCCACCTTCATCTCTAAAAGAAAATATAAAACTAAATCTCTACAAGCTGCGTTCTCAACCCCACATCCAATTTGCAATGATACTCTCTCAGAGCACTTAACCTGTCCTGAGTTGATTTGTTAGAACAAAATCTAAATCTAAATTTCATAACCATCATCTCTAAAATAATTACACATTTAAAAAAAATCCATCCACTGAAAATGTTTTTCTTAGTTGAGGGGGAGTAGAGGAGTCAGGCTGTAAAGTGAGTGATACACAAGCAAGAGAAACCAAGTTTAGAGTATCAACATTGACATGAAAAACTGGGCTTGTTGATATATACCTGAAATCATAGTTCTGGAGATGTCAAGACAGGAGAATCACTAGAGCTCAATAACTTGCTAGTCTTTCTGAATTGGTGAGCACCACGTTTAGTGAGAGATCCTGTCTCTAAAATGTGAGAGCAGTCAAGGAAGCAACTTGACATCAACTCTGGTCTCCACATACCTACACGAACAAATGCATATACCACCCACACCAAAAACATGTTATAAAAATTTATTGTAATCTTTTGGGTGGAAAAGTTAAGATATTTTTATGATTAACTTATAAAAATACCATCCAATTCGTCTGTGTAAAAGTTTCCAAAGGCAGGGCGTCTCTTTCTCATCTGCCATCACTGGTTCCTTTCAATCCAAATATGCTTTCTTCCCACACATGGTTTCTGGCAACTTCTATGGAAAGCCTATTATTAGAAATTGACACACTAAGCTTATTGTGAAAATATAATAGCAAACAGTAACACACATGCAGTAGAAAAAATCATCCTGTATTGTCATCACCTTTTTCCTGAGACTATTTTTGTGTCTATGGAATGTATTTTATCTTTCTTTGTAATGGGCAATTCGAGAAAAAAAAAAGTGTGTGTGTGTGTGCGCGTGCGCGCGCGCGCGCAAGATGGGGGGAGGGAAAAAAGAGAGCGAATGAGAGAGAAAACAAAACAGAGACAGACTCATGAGTGATGTTGTCTTTCTAGCTCAGCTTAAGAGTCCTGGGCTCCAGTTGCAATATGATCCATGTTGCTGTAAATCAAGTATTTAAAATTTTGTGAGCACCATTTTATTATTTTTAAAAGGGTAGTGACTCAACATTCACACCACTATTAAAATAATAAAGAACTAAGTGTGCAGGGAGTGTCTGTGAGTCCGTGTATCTCTGGGGGTATGGCACAAGAGATGGGCTTTTTTCTCTTCTTCATCTCTTAAGTAAAGCCTATGAAAACTCACAGTACCAGGGCTGAGTAGATGGCTCAGAGATTAAGAACACTTGCTGCTCTAACCCACATGGCAGCTAACAATTCTTTAGCTCTACTTCCACTGGCTCTGATGCCTACTTCTGTCTCCTTTGGGCCTGCATACACTTGATGCACAGATATGGCAAGTATATCTGTTATGTACAGGCAAGCCCTGTAACATAGTTAGACACCATGACCATAGCAACTCTTATAAAGGAAAACATTTCATTGGGGCTCCCTTTTGGTTTAGTGGTTTCAGTCCATTATCATCATGGTGAGATATGAAGCTTGAAAAAGGTAGAGAACTTGTGCACAGGAACACAATTTTGTTTAATAAATCTAGTTGGAGCCACATGTGTTATTTTTCCATCCCATTATCATTTGGGAAATCTCTCATCGCATAGGTTTCCTTATGTCCCCTCATGAGCAGAAGGCCCTGTGCTACAGGAATGCCCTCTCCCTGTTATTTATGCTATTATGAAGAGAAACAAAAGTGCCTAGAAATCTGCTCTCTCAGAAGCCACCCTCCACTTTACATAGGCTGGGTAATGGTCAGATTGCAGACATGACAGTTCCCTGTGCAAGTCACTCCTACAATTTCCAGAGCTTGCCTGCTGGACTGAGCCACAGTTACCTTCCGTGGGAACATGCTCGATATCTCATGCTTCTGGTTCCTACCTCCACTCACCTGCTAATACCTACCTCTTTTTTCCATCATTTTTTTTTCACTTATTTTGCATACCAACTATAGTTTCCCTCCCCTCCTCCTGCCCCCTCCCCCTACCAACCCCCTACTCAACACCTATCCATTCCTCCTCAGTCTTCAATTAAATGGGGTCAGCAATGCATGGCACATCAAGTTGAGGCAAGAACAAACTCCCCTTGTCTCCCGCATCAAGACTGAACAATGCATCCCATCGTAGGGGAATAGGTTTCAAAGAGCCAGTTCATGCATCAGGAACAAGTCTTGGTCTCACTCCTAGGGGCCATATAAAAGACCAAGCTATACAGAGGGCATATGCCAGCCCCATTCTGGCTCCCTAGCTGTCTGCCTAGAACCTGTGAGCTCCTACAAGCTCAGGTCAGCTGATTCTATGGATTTCCCCATCATGACTGACCACCCCCTTGCTCATACAATCCCTCCCCCTTTCTTCAACTGGACTCCTGGAGCTCAGCCCAGTGCTTGGCTGTGGATCTCTGCATCTGCTTCCATCAGGTACTGGATGACGGCTCTATGACAACTAGATCAGTCACTAATCTGATTACAGAGGAAAGCCAGTTCAGGGACCCTTTCCACTATTTCTAGGAGTCTTAACTGGAGCCATCCTTGTGGGTTCCCCGGAGCCTCCTTGGTGCCAGGTTTCTTCCTAACCCTACAATGCCCCCCTCTATCAAGATAACTCCCCATTACTCTCCTTCTCTGTTCTGACAACAACTTGACCATCCTGATCACTCTTGTTCCCATTCCCCCTTTCCCTCCCTTCTACTCCCCCCCCCCAGTTTACCCAGAAGACCTCATCTACTTCCTCTTCCCAAGGAAACCCATGTGTCCCTCTTAGGGTCCTCTCATACCTACCTCTTATGGAACTGTGTCTTACTAAATCACTTTCTCAGAAAGTGTCATGTCAGGATAGATACACACCATTACAAACCTCCACCGCAAGATATTCCAACATTTTGGATGATTTTTTTTTTTTTTTGGATGACATCTGTCATCCAGAGCCAGACCAGTTCTAGGGAGACTGTGTATGGTGATTTGAATAAAAATGGCCCCTATAGCTCCATAGGGAGTGGCACTGTTAGGAGGAGGTGTGAGACCTTGTTGGAGGAAGTGTGATTCAGTCTCTTCCTGCTGCCTGTGGATCAAGATATAGATTTCTCAGCTCCTTCACCAGAACCATGTCTGCCTGCATGACACCATACTTCTCACCACGATGACAATGGACTGAACCTCTAAACTCTAAGCCAGCCCCAATTAAAATGTTTTCCTTTACTAGAGTTTCCATGGTCATGGTGTGTCTTCACAATAGAAACACTAACTAAGTCACTGTGTATGCAGTCATATGGATCGAATGGCACACACCTGCATCTGAGAGTCAAGACAGTCTCACACTAAAGGGGTATCTCTCCCTCCCCCACCCATCTAGTCTTTCAGTGCTACAAACCTTGTCTTTCACCATTCCTCACAAGCCTTGAAGCTGGCTCAGCTGCTTTCTTCTAGTAGTTCCCACTCAGTCCATTCTTCATGGAATGCCCTCATGTCCTTTTCTTCACTCTACAAAGGACCATCCCTTAAGTTTTACCTTCATGTGTGTTAAAGTTCACCACTAAATTTTACACTTGGCTTGCATTCCCGGGGGCCAGTTTGAGACTTTAATAACATTCTCCATCACACTTTAGAGGGGAATGAGAACATCAGAATCTGAAGAGTTAGCTTAGATGTACCTTCCCAAGCCCTGTTCTCCCCAGTTGGATCAGAAGCCCTAGGCCCAGTGGAAATGGGGATGCTGCCTTTTAAACAAGGTTTCAAGTGGGCTTTCATTCATTTCCAAAGCAGTACTGCTGTGGGTCAGCTAGACTCCAGGAGCAGCACTTTGGACCTTTTCAGACTGGCAGATATGCAGCTGCTCCATAACTCTAGAGGTGGAGCCCATCCTTCCATGTTTTCAAATGCTTCCCAAATAATCCCCGTGATTGGTAATGTTCTAAAATTCAAGAGTCAGTTATATTATCCATTCAACTAGATTAGAGGTTCATGCCTACAATCCTAGCAATTGAGAGTTGAAGAGTGAAGGATAAGGACTTTGATGCCAATCTGAGCTACCTGATGGCAAAGCTTGAGGCCAGCTTTGGCTGTATAAGACTGTGACCCCAAAATAAGAGCAAACAAATGAATTCATTAAAAATATAGCTATTGTGTTCTATGCATATTCTCACACCACGGATCATTAATAAGGGCCCATTTGTCAAAGCACTGCCCTTGAGCTTAAGCAACAGGGGATTCTACAGCATAATGGCAAGTCAGTATGTCTCCTAGCTCCCCAAGAAAAGCTATACGACATGGTCCCTTTCATGAAGTCGTTGCTGCTTCTACTTCATTAGACAATAAGTTACCTAAGTAGATGATTCCAACACCATCTTCCATGCAAATGTTGTTAAATTCCAAACTTCAGAACTGCAGACAAGTTTCTCATTAGGGTAGCAGAGTTTACTGTGGAAACCAAAATCAATCATCAGTTCTACAAATTGGCTAACAATGATATAGCTTGGCTTTTAGTATCTGATTCCAAGGAATCAACTTTCATCCCCTTACCCAAGTCCAGAAAACAAATGCCATGATTTTTTGTGGGTAGACATTCTTCAGAAAGATGCACCAAATGAACAACAACAACATAAAGCATAGTTTCTAAAGCATCTGTCAATATAATAACATGGTCTAAGAAAGTGTCATAAAAAAGGAAGACACCTAAATGTGTATTCTGTGAACAACCACACACACACACACACATATATATATATATATATATATATATATATATATGTATATATATATATATACATATATATATATATATACACTCAGGGATGATCAAAGCATCTAAGTGTCTCCTCTCATACTTGGTTAAGTCATTCTAGAGTAAACCTAAATGGTTTTAAAACTTTTTTTCATAAAAGTATATATTGTATTTTGATCATATCCCCCTTGTCTTCTACTTTCCCTACTCTCACCCCTCCCACTTCTGATTGGTCCCTTTTGTTCCAGACACTTTCACTTTGACTTTAGTGTCTTTATTTATATCTGTGATTTTTGTGCTTCTATATAAAATAGAGGATCCACAAATTAGAGGAAACAAATGCTTTTTCCCCACCACCCTTCTATTGACATATTATAGCCTTTCTTGAGCTGTCTCTTTGACTTATGTGACCAATGTGTCAGTGGTGCCAATGACTGTGCTATTTTCAGAATCCCTTTCTAATAATGCAGGTCAGTGACAAATAGGGAAAAATTCTGCACATAGTTTTCCCCAATAGGTGTAAGATTACAGGGTTACTTACTCTCAACTACTCATTCACTTCTTAAAGGCATTAATAATAATAACTTTCAAAATCCTGTGTTGGTGTTTTCTGTCAAAAAAGAGTTACATGCTGGTTTGAATAAAAACAGCCTAGATAGCCTCAAAGATTTGAAAACTTAGTCACCACAGAGTGACGCTATTTGAAACAGTTAGGAGGTATGGCATTGTTGGAGGAAGTATGTCACAAGTTTTGGGCTTTGAGGTTTCAAAAGCTCGGCCCAGGAAAAATGATGAGCGTTGTTTAAAATGCATCAAATCTCATGTTTATATTATTGGAACAAATCAGAAGAATTTAAATGCAGAATTATGAGAAATGAGACTTGAGGACAATCTCTTGACTAGACTTTTGGAAAAGACAGCTAACCATATTTGTGAGCAATTAGCATGGGGTATGGTAATGAAAGAAATAAGGTTCTTCGATCATCTGGAGTCCTGTGACTATTCATTTTTCAGGTTTACTTCATCAGGTGAAATGTCAGTCTGGTTGTAATTGTAAGCAAGCTATGTTAGAAGGAAACATGACAAATCACAGAATTGATTGTATGTGAACACCATTTAATTTCTGGTATGAATAAATGTATCTGTATGACTAACTTCTAAAAAATTAAAGTTCCTGAACATGGTGTGAAGGAATGAGGACACACCCAACTAGTGGTACATAGTAAAAGTAAAAATGGCATCATTTGAGAGAACATCAGGCAAATGAGCAATAAAGCATATGCAATCTTCCCAAAGCAGAGTTTGTTCTGCACTTACCATGACCAGTGGAGAGGGCATAGCCCTTCCATACCCATCATGTATGTTATTGATAAGGCAATTCTAGGGTCCAAAATTGTAACACAAAAAATAAAAACCTAAAGGTTGGTATTGATTCAAGCTTCAAGCTGAAGATTCAAGAAGCAAAGCAGCCAAGCCAGTAGCTCCTACCTCTACCTCAGACTTAAATGGCAATCCTGTCTCTATGAATCCTCAGAGACAACGCTCTCCACCAAACCTCAGCCTGCAATACAATGCCTTCCCTGTCTAGAAATTTTTTCTTAACCCTGAGACAGGCTTTATTAAATCATAAATAATATACCACCACAAGAAGTCCACAGAAAAAATATATAGCTTTATGGCACACAACGGTTGCTTCAAAATTGGATAAGTGGCCTGTTGAAGAAGGGCAACCCACAGACCCAGTATCTAGTAATAGCCACCTGTCCATTCCTTTAACTAATATTGACTAGTAAACTGGATTCTTTTCACCAAAGCTCATAAAAGCAGAGAGGAAATCATTGCTAAAGCCTGGATATGCATGTTACAGCACTGGTTTAATGTAGACTGGGTTTCTCAAAACTGCTGATTATATGGATTGTTGTGACAACTTTCTACCATCAAATAGAAGTGAGAGCTAGTCCTCTATTTGGGAAGTCACTGAGCAGTCTGTGGCAACTTAAGAATCCCCCACAAGACTTTGTCCAAGTAGCAACTGACTCAAGTATTCCTTTACAATTGCAGCCAGAAACTTAACAAACCTAACAGAAGGATGGTTTCTGAGGTTTGTGCCCACTCCTTGTTACACTCTCCAGAAAGTATATCACATTTTCAAACTGCTTTAGTGATTAGGTACAAGAACACAATTCCCAGGCCATAGCTTTTGATCTGCTATCATATCAGCTTTTGATATGAGTGCTGGGATTTCTTACAAAATAATTCTTTGTTTGATGCATTTCGTTTTTTCAATTGGTTTACTACTCCATGATGAAACAATGTATTAAGTCATAAATATGCATAAGGGCTTCCTTATTGAGATCATTATGTGCTAAGATCCACTCCTGATGAAGTCCTTAGGTCAGCTTTCTGAAGTCTTCCCAAAGTAGAACAGAATGGCTTTCCTCTTCTCCAAAGAGTTCCTTTCATGGTAAGCTTAACATTTCTTCAGACAAAATGTTACAATGCCAAAAAACTTCCAAGCTGACATTTACTTAGTTTTTAAGGAGGAATATTTAGAATTTACACAAGGCTTACATCCAAAAAGCTTCAACTTCTGTAGGTATGTACCTCAAAGGGCAACTCAGAAACCCAAACTTAAAAGCCCTGCATTTACTCAAGTCCATTAAAGAGTCTCTGCATGACTAGTTTTGAGTCAATATGCTCAGATCCTTGGAGCTTCCCAAGATTCTCATCCCACATAGCCACCTGTTTACAAAGAGAAGCATATTCAGCAGGCAGGGTTTTCCTCAGTGACAAGTGACACTTATTAGTAGTCAATTATTTACATCTCTGTTGCACCAAAAATCCCTACAGCCTCCTGAATTAATTGGCATGAGTAATTTTAGGGAGACTGTGCCATGAGCTCCTTCTTAATCTTTTTGTTACGCTGAAGATATAAAAGCACTAATGTCTTGTCCCTTTCCCATGGTCCTGCACTTCACATATGACTTCAAGAGAAGAAACCAAAGGTTCTCATGTCTCCAGAAACTGTAGGCAACTAATTTTGAAAATCTAAAGCCTTAAAAACCTGGGCTAGCAAGATGGTTAAGATAGTAAGGGTGCTTGACACTAAGCCTGATGACCTGAGTTTGATTCCTGGGGCCCATAGAGTCAAAGGAGAAAAGTAACTCCTACAACTTGTCCTCTGACCTCCACGTGCATGCTCAAACATACATATATACACATAAATAAATAGGTAGATAGATAAATAAATGTAAGAATTACATAAGACATAAGGAAAAAGAAGAAAGGATAGTGGTAAAAATAAAAATGGACCATATTTGCACATCTAGAATATACTATGAAAGGTGGTATATTTCCAGTATAATCTCAATATTCATATTTCTCTCTCACTCCACTTCTGCCACCTTACTATCTCCTTTCTTTAATTAATTTTTAAAAGAAAAATTAGTATTAATTTTTCAATGTAATACATCACAATTTATATTTATTATTTTTAATTAGCATATAAATTAATTGATTTCATTAAGACATCTTTACACCCACATAGATAACCACATATCATTATACATTGTTTTTATTCACCCTGCCCTCCTCCCTTCCCTCTTCCCCTTCTTGCTGGTTCCCCAAAGAGTTCTTCCTTTCATTTTCATTACATACATTCCAATAGCTACTCTTGAGTCTTTGTTCCTACCTCCCTATTCATGTCTCTCTTTCCCAAGCTCTTGTCTACTTTTAAAATGTGCTAATTTTGAAGAATTCTAATAGTTTAGGAAATTACACAGATAAGAAAATTGGCAATCACCCAGAGAACACCAACCAGAAACAATTATCAAATATTAAGAGTTCTAGAAAATTGCCTGGATCTACGAAAAAATGTAGATGATCAGAGACATGAAGATATTTAAAAGAATCATTTTAATAAGTTTTTATATTAATATACAAGAGAATGGATTTGATTATGTGCTCCTCATAAAAAGAACTTGGCAATGTTCTTTCAAGGTCTGTAAAGAATTGTGTTGGAATTTTAATGGGAATTGCATTGAATCTGTAGATTGTTTTTGGTAAGATGTCTATTTTTACTATGTTAATCTTACTGATACATGAGCATGGGAGATCTTTCCATCTTCTGATATCTTCTCCAATTTCTTTTTTCAAAGACTTCATGTTTTTATCATACAACTATTTAACTTACTTGGTTACAGTTAACCCAAGATATTTTACATTATGAAATGTAATGAAAAAAAAGTTATTGGTTCCCTGATTTCTTTCTCAGTCATTAATTTTTATATAGGAGGGCTAATGACTTTTTGAAATCTCGTATCCAGGCATCTCACTGAAAGTATTTAGCATCTGTTTGAGTTCCCTGGTGGAATTTTTAGTCACTTATGTATATTATCACATCTGCAAATGATGCTTTGACATCTTCCTTTCCAATTTGTATCCCTATGATCCTCTTTAGTTGTTTTATTGATCTAGGTAGAATTTCAACTACTGTATTGTATAGGTATGGAGTGAGTTGGACAACCTTATCCTGTTCTCCACTTAATTTGATGTTGGCTATATGGTTGCTGTATATTGCCTTTATTATGTTTAGATATGTCCCTTGTATTCCTAATCTCTCTAGGATTATTATCATGAATTGGATATTAGATTTTGTCAAATTCTTTTTCTGCATCTAATGAGATGAGGATGAAGCCTACTTAATCATAGTGAATGATCTTTTTGATGTTCTTGACTTCAGTTTGCAAGTAACTTATTGAGTATTGTTGCATCTATGTACATGACGGAGATTGGTCTGTAATTCTCTATCTTTTTTGAATCTTTATGTGGTTTGAATATCAGGGTATCTGTGACCTCATAGGATGAAATTGGGCAATGTTCCTTCTGTTTTCATTTTCTGGAAATATTTGAGGAGTACTGACATTAGCTCTTCTTTGAAACTCTGGTAGAATTCTGTGCTAAAACATCTGGCCCTGGGCTTATTTGGGTTAAAGATTTTTTTATGACTGTTTCTATTTCCTTAGGAGTTATAGGTCTATTTAAATTATTTATCTGGTCTTGGTGTAGTTTTGGCAAGTAGTACCTATCAAAAAATTTGTCCATTTCTTTAGAATTTTCCTATTTGGTGGAGTATGTGTTTTTAATGTCCTTATAGATCTCTGGATTTCCTTGGTGTCTGTTGTTATGCTCTCCTTTTCATTTATGATTTTGTTAATTTGTATATTCTCTATCTATTAGTTAGTTTGGCTAAGGGTTTGTCTATCTTGTGGATTTTCTCAAAGAACCAACACTTTTTTTTTCACTGATTCTTTGTGTTGTTCTATTTTATTGATTTCTACCCTCAGTTTTGTTACCTCTTATCACCTATTTACTCCTCTTTGGTGTGCTTCATTTTCTTTATAACATCTTTTGGCTCCAGCGTTTCTCTATTTAGTTTTTGTCTGGATGGCCTGTCCATATGTGACAGTAGGGTATTAAAGTCTCACACTATAAGTGTTATGGTTTCTGTTGCTGCAATGAAACAACATGATCAAAAAGGAACTTAGGCAGGAAAGAGTTTATTTGGCTTACATCTCAGCATTGCTGTTCATCACTGGTGGACAGGAACTCAAACAAGGAACAGGAACTTGGAACCAATGCAGAGGCCATGGAGGGATACTGCTTACTGGCTTGCTCCCCATGTTTTACTCAACCTGCTTTCTCATAGAACCCAGGATCACCAGCCCAGAGAAAGCATCACCCACCATAGGCTGTGCCCTTTCCCATCAATCACTAATTGAAAAAATGACCTATGGGCTTGCCTATATCCTGATTATGGAGGGATTCTCTCAATTGAGATTTCCTCCTCTCCGGGGACTCTAGCTTGGTATCAAGTTGACATAATACTAGACAGTATGGATGGCTGCTGAAGATGGAAAAAAATGAGGGATGACTGTTAACGGAAATGGGATTTCTTTTGGGGGATGATGAAAATATTCTAAGATTGACTATGGTGATAAATGAATATTTGTGAATACACTAAAAAAAAAAAACCCACTGAATTGGTGTTTAAAATGGGCCATTTCTGTGGTATGTGTATTACATCTTTTTACTTTTTTATTTAAATTGGAAACAATCTTATTTTATATATTAATCCAAGTTCCCTCTCCCTCTCATTCTCCCATGCCCCCCATCGACTCCCATCCCATCCCTCTTCTGTTCCATAGAAAAGGTGAGGGCTTCCATGGGGATCATCAAAGTCTGTCACATCATTTTGGGCATGGCCTTGTGTGTCTAGGCTGAGAGAGTATCCATCTATAGGGAATGGGCTCCCAGTATCCATTTGTGCAAAAGGGATAAATTATGTTTCAATGGTGCATTACATCTTAATAAAAAGTTTTAAACTGAGCATGGTGACACACACCTTAAATAACAGAACATGGGGGACAGAGTCTGGTGGATCTCTGAGTTGGAGGCCAGCCTGGTCTATAGAGTGAGTTCCAGGACCGCCAGGGCTACACAGAGAAACCCTGTCTCAAAAAACAAAAACAAAACAAACAAGTTTTAAAATATGCTTGAATAAAAGGGGAATAAAGAGCACAGAATTTAATTAACAAAAGCAAAACCTATTGAGTTAGGATAGGATTTAGAATTACCCCACTTCAGCTCAAGTGGGGATAAGGAACAGCAATTCACCAGGCAGTAATCTTACTAAAACACTCACTGAGTTACCACATGCAGGCACTGAGATGGGCATTGAGGATACTGAACCAAACAGCATGTCACTGTACTCAGAATACTTATAGTCTAAGTCTTAGAGTGTTCTAGAATAACGTAAGTTAAAGACTTACATAGCTGGGTGGACTCTGTAGAAGAAAAATGCAAACAGTAGAAAAAGGTATAATTGAGAACCCTAATCTGTTCAAAACAGCTGGACAAAACAGCCCTACAGACTACAGCCAGGATATCTGAATCTTCTTCGAATCCCCCCAAGACAGCGCCCCTTACCAGCAGGAAGTAGCTTGGAAAGAACGACACCCAAATTCCCAAATATTGTGTATAAATGTTTGTTTTCATTTAATTGGACTTTGTTATATAAAATTAAATAAAATAAAAAAATAAATATAAAAAAGGAAAAAAATACTTGTATGTTTAATGCCATCTTCATCTTGCATACATAAAAACAAAACAAAAAAACAAAAAAAAAAGAGAGAACCCTAATCTGATCTAGACAGTAAGGGAAGGATCTATCAGTAAAGTCATATTGAATTGAGTGCTTGAGGTTTAATAAACTAGGTGAGAGCCAGGAAGATGGCTCATAGGTAAAGGAGCTTGTCATCAAGCAGAATCTGGAGGTAGTAGCTGATACAGCAGCCATGGAGGGGTGCTGCTTACTGGCTTCCATCCCATGGCTTGCTCAGACTACTTTCTTGTAGAACCCAGGATCAACAGCCACCATAGGCTGGGCCCTCTGGGTTGATCACTGAAAGAGAAAATGCTTTACAGCTGGATCTCAGCTGAGGCTCTTTCCTCTGATGACTCTAGCTTGTGTCAAGTTGACACACAAAACCAGCCAGTACCATCAGTGTGTGAGGGTCAATGGGATTTACACTGGAGTAGTGTTTCTTTTTACAAAATTGGGTGTCCTTGTGTTTGGGGAATAGATGTTAAGAGTTGAAATGTCTTCTTGGTAGATTTTTTTCCCTTTGACTAGTATGCAATGTGCTTTCCCCATCTCTTTTGGTTAATTTTGGCTTGCAGTTTATTTTCTTAGTTTTTAAAGTGGCTACACCACTTTGCTTCTTAGGTCGATTTGCTTGGGCTATGTTTTCACATCCATGTCCCTGAGGTAATGATTATCCTTGATGTTGAGGTGTGTTTCTTGGATGCAGCATAAGCTTGTATCATGTTTTTGCATTCATTCTGTTAGTATGTGTCTGACTGTTGGAAAATAGAGCTCATTGGTATTGAGAGATATTAATGATCAATGACTATTAATTCTATTTGTTGTTGTTGATGTTAGTGGTAGTGTGTGTGTGTGTGTGTGTGTGTGTGTGTGTGTGTATGTCTTTCCTTTCTTTGGGCTTTACTAATGTGAGATTATTTACTTGTGTTTTCTGTGGGTGTAGTTTAACCTCCTTGGTTTGAAGTTTTCCTTCTAGCACCTTTTGTAGGGCTGGATTTGTAGATCAATGTTGTTTAAATTTGAAATTATCAGTAAGTATCTTATTTTGTCTATCTATCGTGACTAAAAGTTTTTCTGTGAATAGCAGTATTGGCTGGTGTATGTTTGTCCAGGTCCTTCTGTTTTAGAGTATCCAGTGAGTCCAGATATAATTCTAATAGGTCTGCCTTTATATGTTACTTGGTCTTTTTTTCTTCTTATTTTACTAATAGATCCCAGTTACTTCTCTTTCCCTCCCTCCCTCACTGTCTCCCAACCTCCCCTGACCATCCTCCCATCCCATTCCCCTGCCGCACTCCCCATGTAGGGTGATGCCTTCCAGGAGGGATCATCACAATCTGTCAAGTCATTTGGAGTAAGGACTAGGCCCTCCCTCCTGCCTCGAGGCTAAGGAAGAATCTCTCCATGGGGAATAGGTGCCCAAAGTCCTTCTGTGCACCAGGGATACATCCTGGTTCCACTGTCTGAGGTCCCTTAGACTTCCCAGGGCTTCTAACTGAGACCCATGTTCAGGGGGTCTAAGTCAGTCCCTTGCTGGATTCCCAGCTATCAGTCTGGGGATCCATTAGCTCCTTCTTGTTCAGGTCAGCTGTCTCTGTGGGTTTCTGTAGCCTGGTCTTTTCCTCCCTCCCTGCATCTGGATTCCAGTTCTGCTAGGTGTTTTGCAGTGGGTGTCTGCATCTGTTTCCATCAGCTACTAGATGAGGGCTCTATGATAGTGGAAAAGTTAGTCATCGATCTCATTATCAGGGAAGGGCATTTCCACTGTTGCTCAAATTGTCAATTGGGGTCGGGGTCAGACTTGTAGGTCCCTGGACATTTCTCTAGAGTCAGTTTTCTCTTCAAACCTATAAGGGCTCCCTTTTTCTGGTCTCTCTCTCTCTCTCTCTCTCTCTCTCTCTCTCTCTCTCTCTCTCTCTCTCTCTCTCTCTCTCTGCCTTTTCTCTTATCTATTTCTCCCCTGACTCAGTCTTCCTAGTCCCACATGCTTTCCTCTCCTCCCCTTCTTTCTTCTATCTCCCGCTCCACTGACTGAACCCCCACTCCCAATATGTTCAGGAGATCGGAGATCGTGTTACTTTCCCCTAGTGTGAGGGACCTTGTATGAAACTCTTAGATTCCTCCTTGTATCCTAGTATCTCTGGCTGTGTAAATTATAGGCTGGTGATCCTTTGCTCTATATCTAAAATCCATATATGACTGAATACATAACATGTTCCTCTTTGTGACTGGTCTACATCATTCAGGATGTCCTTTCAAGGTCAGTGAACAATTGTGCAGGGATTTTGATGGGGATTGCATTGAATCTATAGATTGCTTATGGCAAGATTGCTATTTTTACTATGTTTATCCTACCTATCCAAGAGCATGGGAGATCTTTCATTAATTTCATTCTTTGAGGGCACAAAGTTCTTGCTACATAGGTCTTTCACTTGTTTGGAAAGCATTACCCCAAGGTACTTTATGGTTTTTTTTTGTGGCTATTGTAAAGGGTGATGTTTCTCTGATTTCTTTTTCAGCCCCTCTGTCATCTGTATATAGTAAGGCTACTGATTTTTTTTTTGAGTTTATATTGTATTCTGCTAGTTTTCTGAAGGTGGTTATTAATTGTATGATTTCCATGGTAGAGTTTTTTGGGGCGCTTATGTAAACTATCATATCATCTGCAAATAGTGACAGTTTGACTTCTTTCTTTCCAATTTATATTCCATTGATCTCCTTTCGTTTTCTTATTGCTTTAGCTAGAGGAATCACCTTAAGCTTCTCTCCATTCAGTTTGATGTTGGCTATTGGTTTACTCTATATTGATTTTATTATGTTTAGGTATGTTCCTGTTATCACTGATCTCTCCAAGAACTTTATCATGAAAGGGTGTTGAATTTTGTCAAATGTATTTCAGCATCTAGGGAGATGATAAATGGTTTTTCTTTTTCAGTTTGTTTATATTGTTTACATTGTTTATATTGTTTACATTGATAGGTTTTCATATGTTGAACCATCCCTGCAACCAGGAATGAAGCCTACTTGATCAACGTGGATGATTTCTCTGATGTGTTCTTCGATTCAATTTTCCAGTATTTTATTGAGTATTTTTGCATCAGTGTTCATGAGGGATATTGGTCTGTAGTTCTCTTACTTAGTTGTGTCTTTGTGAGGCTTGGGTACCAAGGTTATTGTGGCCTTATAAAAAGAGTTTAGTAATGAACCTTCTGTTTCTATTGTGTGGAACAATTTGAGGAGTATTGGTATTAGATTTCCTTGAATTTCTGGTGAATACTGCACTGAAGCCATCTTGCCCTAGGCTTTTTTTTTTTTTTTTTTTTTTTTTTTTTTTTTGAGGCTTTTGATGATTGCTTCTATTTCACTAGGGGTTGCTTATCTGTTCTTGATTTAAATTTTGTAAGTGATAGTTATCCAGAAATTTGTTCATTTCCTTTGAATTTTCAAATTTTGTGGAGTACAGTTTTCCAAAGTATGACCTGAAAATTGTCTGGATTTCTATTGTTATGTCCCCCTTTCCGTTTGTAATTTTGTTAATTTGCAGGTTCTCTCTCTCCTTTTTGATTAGTTTGGATAAAGGTTTGTCTATCTTGTTTATTTTCTTGAAAAACCAACTCTTAGTTGCATTGATTTTTTGGTATTGTTTCCTGGTTTCTACTTCATTGATTTCAGCCCTCAAATTGATTATTTCTTGATGTCTACTCCTCTGGGGTGAGTTTGCTTCTTTTTGTTCTAAGGCTTTCAGTTGTGCTGTTAATTCTCCATTTTCTTCATATGGGCACTTAGTGCAATGAACTTCCCTCATAGCACTGCTTTCCAGATGTCCAATAAGTTCGGGTATGTTTTGTCCTCATTCTCACTGAATTCTAGGAAGTCTTTAATTTCTTTCTTTGTTTCTTCTTTGACCCAGGTATGGTACAATTGTGCATTGTTCAGTTTCCATGAGTTTGTAGGGTTTCTGTGATTTGTGTTGTTGAATTCCAACTTTAAAGCATGGTGGTCTGATAAGATGCATGGGACTATTTCAATTTTTTGTATCAGTTGAGGTTTGTTATTTTGCCTAGTATGTGGTCAATTTTAGAGAATGTTCCATGTGTAGATGAGAAGAAGGTATATTGTTTTGTGTTTGGATGGAATGTTCTAGAGATGTCTTTTAAACCCAATTGAGACGTAACTTCTGTTAGTCCTTTTGTTTCCTTTTTTAGGTTTCTGTCTGGTGGTCCTGTCTAGTGGTAAGAGAGGGGTGTTGAAGCCTCCCAGTATAAGTGTGTGAGGTTTTATGTGAGCTTTGAGTTTTAGTAGTGTTCCTTTTACTAATGTGGGTGCCTTTGTATTTGGGGCATAGATATTCAGAATTGAGACTTAGTGCTGATGGATTTCTCCTGTGATGAATATGAAATGACCTTCTTCATCTCTTTTGATTGATTTTTGTTTGAAGTCTAACTTGTTAGATATTAGGATAGCTACAACTGCTTGCTTCTTGGGTCCATTTGATTGGAAGATCTTTTCCCAACCCTTTACCCTGAGGTAATATGTCTGTGAATCTTAGATGTGTTCCTTGTATGCAGCAGAAGGATGGATTCTTTCTTCATATCCATTCTGTTAACCTGTATCTTTTTATAGGCAAGTTAAAACCATTAGTGTTGAGGGAAAGTAAGGACCATTGATTGTTAATTCTTGTTTGTTTTAGATTTGTTGCTGGCGGTGGTATTGTGAATATATATGCCCTGCTTTATCCTTTGTGTCCTGGTAAAGTGAGAGTATCTACTACCTATGTCTTTGTGAGCGTAGTTAATTCTCTTGAGTTATAGTTTTCTTTTCCGAGCTTTCTGTAGGGCTAGATTTGAAAATCTGGCTTTGCTATTGGATATCTTGTTTCCTCTGTCTATAATGATTGAGAGTTTTGCTTGGTGTGGTCTTCTGGGTTGGCATCTGTGGACTCTTAGTACTTGTAGAAAATCTATCCAGGACTTTCTGGCCTTGAGAGTTTCTATGGAAAAATCAGGTGTAATTTTGATAGGTCTGCGTTTATATGTTACCTGTCCTTTTTCCTTTGCTGCTCTTAATATTCTTTCTTTACTATGTATGTTAGGTGTTTTGACTATTATGTGTCGAGGGGTCTTTTTTCTTTGGTCCAGTCTATTTGGTGTTCGGTGTGCTTCTTTTACTTTCATGGGCATGTCCTTCTTCAGATTTGGAAAGTTTTTGTCAATGATTTTGTTGAATGTGTTTTCTGCACCTTTGAGCTGTGCTTCTTTGCCTTCTTCTATGCCTATTATTCTTAGGTTTGGCCTTTTCACAGTGTCTCAAAGATTTTTTTTAGTTGATGAATCTATTTCCTCTAGTTTATCTTCATCACCTTGGAGTCTCTCTTCCATTTCTTGTATTCTGTTGGTTGTGCTTGCATCTGTAGTTCCTGATCGTTTGTCCAGTTTTTCTATTTCCAGCATTCCCTCAGTTTGTGTTTTCTTTATTGTCTCTATTTCAGTTTTCAAGTCTTGAACTGTTTCCTTCACCTGTGATGATTGTTTTTTCTTGGCTTTCCTTATTTTTTTTTAAAAATATTTGTTCATTTCTTCCAATTTTTTGTTTGTGTTTTCTTCCATTTCTTTAAGGGATTTTCTCACATCTTCTTTGAGGGCCTCTATCATTTTTATGAAATCATTTTTTTTAAATCATTCTCTTCTGCTTCATCTGCTTTTGTGTGTTCAGGTCTAGTTGGTGTAGAGTCCCTAGATTCTTGTGGTGTCATGCTTGTCTTTCTATTGTTAGGTGTTTTCTTGTATTGCCATATTCCCATCGCTTCTTCCTGTGGGTGTAGGTAGAGTCTCTCTCTCTCTTTCTATGCTACTCTCCAGGTGGGCTTAGGTGGGTCAGGACTTCGATGTCTATAGCTCTGGATGGTCCAAGCTCTCTAGGAGGTCTCTCCTCAGGCAGGGGACTGGCAATGGGGGTCAAAGATCAGCCATGGGGGACTCAGAGTACTAGGACTCTTCTCTGTGGGGACAAGATATAGGGGGGAGTGAGATTCAGGGCTAACCCAGGGAGTTCCTAGGGAAGGGTGTGGGGAGATTAGACCTAAACTGGTCCCAGAGTCACCTCAGGCAGAGCACCGGCGATGGAGGTCAAAGATCAGGTAGGCAGGGACTCAGGGTCTTACTTCATCTTTTTCCTTTCAATAACCTTTCCTTGTTCTCTATGTTTGGTGTTTTGGTTATTATGTGATAAGGGATTTTATTTTCTGGACCAATCTATTTGGTGTTATGTATGTTTCTTGTACCTTTATAGGCATGTCCTTCTTTAGGTTAGAACATTTTTCTTCTATGACTTTGTTAAAAAGTATTTTCCTTGCCTTTGAGCTTGGATTCTTCTCCTTCCTATTATTATTAGGTTGGTCTATTGATATTGTCCCAGATTACCTGCATGTTTTGTGTCAGGAATTTTTCAGATTTAACATTTTTTTTTTGACCAATGCATCTATTTCTTCTGTTGTAACTGCCTGAGAGTATCTCTTCCATCTCTTGTTTTCTGTTGCTGATGCTTGCATCTGAGGTTGCTGTTTGCATTCCTAAATTTTCCGTTTCCAGATTTCCTTCAGTTTGTGTTTTATTTCTTGCTCCTATTTCTATTTTCAGGTTTATTAGCTTCCTTTAACTGTTTGTTTTCTGGCTTTCTTTAAGGTAATTATTAATTTCCTCTTTAAGGACCCATATCATATTCATAAAGTTGGTTTTAAGGCCTTTTTTCATGTGCTTCAGCTATGTTGAAACATTCAGGACTGCTGTAGTAGAACAGCCGGGCTCTGGTGGTGCCATATTGCCCTGTCTGTTGTTGATTGTGTTCTTGCACTGCCGTCTAGATGTCTGGCTTTTGAGTGATTATAGTTTTAGGTACTGATTGCTGGGTTTGTCTTTGTTGGGTGGGTGTTTTGTTTCTTGGTTTCTATTTCCTTTCTGGATTTTCAGAGAGTGTGTTGGCTATTTGTTACCTGTTTTACTAGCCTGCTTGGTTGTTGTGCACACAGGAATTCCTGCTGGTGTTGGAGGCTCAGGGCAGGGGCATCCCTGTGGAGATAGTCTGTTGAGTGACCCTCAGAATTAGATCTAGGGAACAGAAAGAATGGAAAAGTTCCTTTGGAAGCCTACCTGGTCTTCTCACAGATGAGGCCTGTTGTTGAGCAAGGGGTGTCTGCCCAAGTTAGGGGCAGGGACACAGCTACAAGAGGGGAGAGAAGGGATCAAAAGCAGGTATGGACAACGGGGAGGGCAAATTGCAGATCCTGAAAATTGGGCCAGAGGTGAGCCTGAACTTTAGGACCAACGTAGCAGCATCAGAGGGAGGATTCAGCTTCAGGGCCCAAATAGCTTTAAGGGAGCCAGGAGTCCCAGAACTTAGAGCAGATTCAGAGGCAGGCCCCAGCCTCAGGCCCAGTAGTAAGGAGTGGTTGCCAGGTGAATTGACAGCAGCAGTTATCAGCAGTAGCTTCCAGAAAATATCTAAAAACATTCCTCTGGGGATTGATGACTACCTAGAGTCTTCATCCAGTAGCTAATGGAAGCAGAAGCAGACACCCACAGCTAAACACTGAGCCGAACTCCTGGAATCCAGTTGCAGAGAGGGAAGAGTGATGAGCAAAGGCCTCAAGACCAGGCTACAGAAACAGCTTACCTGAACAAGAGGGAGCTCATGGACCCCCCAGACTGATAGCTGGGAAGCCAGTATTGTACGAATTCAGATCCCCTGAACGTGGGTCTCAGTTAGAAGGCCTGGGCAGTCTAAGGAACCTCTGACATTGGAACCAGAATGTACCCCTGGTGCACAAAAGGCCTTTGGGAGCACATTCCCTGTGGGGGCTTCCTCCATTAACGTAGCAGGAGGGAGGGCCTAGGCTCTACTCCAAATACTTGACAGATTTTGATGATCCCTTCTGGAAGGCACCATCCTCCCTGTGGAGTGGTGGTGGGGTAATGAGATGGGAGGGCAATCGGGAGGCAGGGGAGGATGGGAAGGAAAGGGAACTGGGATTGATATGTAAAATAAGAAAAAAATATTAAGTAGTAAGACAAGTTCCTGTGGGAAAGAGCACCAATGTCCCAGCCAGGATCCACTGCCATTTCTCGATTGGAGATACCCTGTTACTACATCAACCGTTGGACTCTCAGCCCCACCTACACCTCCAAGGGATGAGCATCCACCGGAGCAGCCCCAACTGCACCTCAAGGAGTGACCACCTGATCATTGAGCCCACTTCCACCAGGAGGAGCATTCACCAGATGCCCTGCTCTACTTGTGCCTGAAGGAGCCGTCAACAAAGCCACAGTCCCCAACTATAGCAATTGGAGAAAGAGAGAACCCCTGAAGCTCAAGTTCCACCTACACCGATTAGCGGGAGAGATGCATAGACAACAAGGTAAGAACCCACTCAACAATATAAAGAGCAATACGGCACTGATAGAAACTAGTGATGCTACAACAGCAAGACATGAACATCCCAACACAGACAATGTAGAAGAAAACGACCTAAAACTAAGTTTATGGGGATTATTGAGGCCCTTAGAGAGGAAATGAAAAATTCCCTTAAAGAAATAGAGAAAAACAAAAAATTGGAAGATATCTGTAGTGAGATAGTCCTTCTGTAGCACTGACCACGCCCATTGGGGGTGGAGCCATGGGCGAAAGTGACCTGTGGAAGGAGGTTGGAGGGAGCCAGGAAAGGCTCTCTCTTTCTGGCGTGACTCGGACAGAAGAGGATCGGGTTGAATTTCCTGGTGTTCATCTGTCTAGGTTGTAAGTTATTTCTCCCTGAATAAACATCTATTCGGCCTATTTGTTTATCCTGATCCTTATTTACCGCAATAGATATCAACAAATCCCTTGAAGAAACCTAAGAAAAAGCAAACAAGTGAAGGAAAGGATTCAAGACCTGAAATCTGAAATAGAGACAATAAAGAAAACACAAGCTGAGGAAATTCTGGAAATGGAAAATCTGGGTAAACAATCAGAAACCACAAATGCAAGAGGAGGGAGGGGGAACTGGGATTGGAATGTAAAAAATGAATTAATTCAAAAAAAATTAAAGATAAAAAGATTGATAGAGCTGGAGAAATGATTCAGTAGTTAAGAATGCTTGCTGCTCTTTTAGAAGACAGGGGTTTGACTCTGAGCACCCACATTGGTCATTTCACAACAGGATGTAACTCCAATTCCAGATGATTTGACACTCTCTTCTGGTCTCCATGGGCACCCACACAGATATGCACAGACACACATACATATACACAAACAAAAATAAAATAAATATTTTTAAAAGATTAGAATAATATACTATGGAAAATATTCAAGCTGCATTAATGTCAGATTAGGTAGGCTTAAAGAAGTAGTTCCTTGGATAAACAGGAAAATCCATAGCCAAGAATAACAGCCATGCCTATAAGCCTGAATGATACTCAGGAGCCTGAAGCAGGAGAGCCATGAGTTCAAGGTTAACCCAATCTACATAGTAAATTTCAAGCAAACCTGGACTAGAAAGTAAGACCCAGTCTCAAAACAAAATAAAAGGGAACAATCGATAACGATAAATGTATCAACTCAGGATGAAGGATGATGCTAAATGTGAATTCACATATAAAAACAGGCTTAATCAAGGAAAATTTGACAGTATTAAAAGTCTAGACGGATAGCTCTACAGTGTTGGGCAAATTTAAACTTGTGTTTCATTAGCTTAGAGGAACAAATAGGAAAGAGGGTACAAGAAGTATAAATGTATTACTGAGATGCATGATCTAATTGATATTTGGGGGATACCTGTGAAACTCATAGAATGTTAGCCAAAATAGATCAATGAACCAGGGCATAAGTGATCCCCAATGAACTGAAGACCAAAATCATACAGAGGAAATTATTTAACCAGAGTGAAGTAAATCAGGCATCAGTAATTGAAATATAATTAGAAATTACATTCAAATTAGAAATATAATCAAATTTATGGTTGATGAAAACATTTGGATCCCTGTTGATTCTTCCACAGACCAAAAGAGAGCTGAAAAAAAGAATTGAATGACATGGGAAGGTTATCCTTTTTCCTGTCTGCAAAATAAGAGGATTGCTGAATTGGAACACTGTAAAGGATGATGATATCTTTGCACCCAGAACATCCTCCAATATTAAACCTCCTAATTACCATCAGCAACTAACTTTTTTTTTAATCTGTCACCACTTAAGGAAATTGAGAAGACAAATGGTGGATTTATTATCCTAAGCATCTCCTATAACATGAAATATTTGCAAATGGCATGTAACTTGCTTCAAATTTTTATCACATTTTCATTCTTTTTCATGTATTATAAGCTAGGGGATGCCTGTGCTATGTGCATGAGAGGAGGTGAAGACACTTGCAGCAATCAGTTCTCTCCTTTCACCTTGTGGGTCATGATGATCAAACTCATGTTGTCAGCAACTGCATTTATTCATGAAGCCATCTTACCAGGCCAGGCTGCCAGGACTTTTTATGGGAGGGACATCTGCATGAGGATATAACTAAAACTGGAATGGCTTTGAGATTTTAATTCTGATGCTCAATGTTTGATATGTAGGGGTTCTGTATATTATCCTGTCTGATAAATGTTTTAAGTGTTTCCATAACAAAAACTTTTTAAAGAAAAAAGGGGAAAAGCAAAGAAGTTGTAACTATGGGGTTCATAAGTATCTCTTAAACTATTCTGGGCTTAAGGCCAATGAAAAAGACAGGGAGTTTTTTCCTTTTGCACATAATGAAATGTACCCCTTGAGCAGATGACTAGAAAGCCCAAGAAAGATGCCACGTGGTTCAAGATGAGGATGCATGTTCACAGTTATGGATGAAATTAGTTTCCAATTGGCTTCAAACTTGATTCCAGGGTCAGGAGTTTTAGAAGAAGCTCCATAAATAACTTGCATAGTGAAACTTTGTATAATAATCACTCATTTGACATTTTTTCCTTTCCAGTTTTTATTTTTAAATGCATATAAAATTTCTCAGCCACGAGCCTTTTTTTTTTTTTCCTTTCCTTCATCTGGTACCCATGCTATGCAAAAGGCCAATTCTCTATTTTTAGCTTTTTTTGTGGATTTGAACATTACTTCTAGGTTCAATGAATTAAAAAATGCTCATCGATACATGTTTAGAGGACAAGGTAATTTCATAAACTGGGTGCTGAAGATAAATGGACTCAAGAAGAATTATGGTGATATTGATAAGATATAACAATGTCTTATTAACTACATAAACCGCTTGAGCATAATATACACTGTTGATGCAGTAATAAAAATCAAACTAACTAAAATTTCTCCACCTGTATTTGTGAAACTAAGAGATTCATAAATCTTAGTGGCTATATTAAAACAGCTTTCTATTTTATATATAATATATATATATTATATATTAAAACAGCTTTTCTATTCATACCATTTATTTTTCAAATTAATTTCTAGTTTGTGAATACCTATTATATCCTTCCTTAGAAATAGTAAGAATAATAAAATTTAACCAATAAAAACTCTGAATATACAATTTAACTTAGAAACAAAGCCTTCTACAATATTTGCTATCTCCTTGTCCCAAATTGACCTCCACAGTAGCTTCCCTGGGAAAGACAGATTCTAGATCATAAAAATCAGGATTTAAAAGTTTCTTAAACTCATAAATATAGATGACAAGGTCCTTTGGGATCTATCCCCAATGTCTCATCTCAGTATGACAGGAAATTCTCTTGGTGAATCATTCTGTGGGGATAGACTCCATTTGAACTTTATATAACCAACCGACCAAAGAACTATTTCATGGCTACTATGAGGAATTATAATGCTTCAGTCACATTAACCATATTATATTAATGGTGTCTGCACTTGGAATGATTCCAACTGGTTCTCCATCAGGAAATGTTTTCCTTTATACTTGTCCTTGATGACTTATGGTTGATGATGGCCCAGGTTAGTTAGAGAACCTGGCTCACATCATTTCTGGTTTCATACTGTCATTCTCTTACCACCATGAGTTCGGAATGATGGGTGAGTCTTCTTCAATGTTTCTTTAAACATTTTTTTTTGAAATCGTAAGGAAATCACATCATTTCCCCCAAATAATTCAAACAGATTGCATTTTTTTTTTTGTATTGGGGAAATGTATGTTCCGTTGTGTTAACTGGCAAAAATAACACACTCTTGGTCATACGAAAGACAATTTCTCAACCATTAAAATATCCTTAAGCCCATACATAATCATTTGTCAAGGATATAAATGTAATTGAAAATATTTAAAATACCAACTGACTAGTTATGTACAGTGATTTATTATAATGAAACAGGGTTTTTTAAATGTTGCCCCACATCAGATTCATCTGGAAAGTTTGCTGAAACATGGAATTGTGAAATTCATGAATATTTCTCATTAATTTTTTTAATTATATTTTTGGTTATTTGTGTGTGTAGGTATACATATATTCATGACATAGCACACATGTGGAGGTCAGAGGACTTGTGGGAATCTGTTCTCTCCTTCCACCAAGTGGTTCCTACTGATTGATATCAGGCAATTAGGCTTGGTTGCAAGCACCTGTGCCCACTGAGCCATCTCAAGCATTTTTAATTCAGGAGAAGAAACCAAGAATTCACATTTATTGAATAGCCCCTAATGATGCTGACACTGTCATCCCATGATGCCAAGACAAACACTGGGTTGCCAAGGAGTCCTCTGCCCCCATGGAAACATATAGAGAATACATCTGGAATAAAACTTATACATGTTGTCATTGTCAAAGTGAGGAGGAGGAGACCTGTATACGCTCAGCTGTTATTGTGTGGCAAGCATAGGTCTAGATGCTGGGTACACAGTGATTAACACAATAAACATGATGCTACCTTTATGGCCCTAGAAATAGTAAGCAAGAAAGCATAAGAAAGAAAACAATAAAATTATTCTCTATTGCAAGGTGTGATGGACACAAGAAAATAACAGAATGCTATTAGAGACAACGTGATCTCAAACTATTCAATTGCTAGAACCATGAGAAAGTAATGTCTGTTGTTTAAGACAACTACTCTATGGTATGTTGTCATGCTACCTTAGGCTGACCAAGACATGGATGGTCATTTTGTCTGCTGCATTCTAAAAGTAGGATATATAGACTTTTTCTTGCTTTGTTAAAATACGGGATATCTTTAATGAGGCCAGTTAGTAAAAGAAAGAAGGAAATGTATTTTTATAATATGGAGTTGGAAAAGGGAGAGTAATGTCCTCCTGTATATATGCTTCTCTTATTGGTTGATGAAGAAAACAGTGTTTGGCCAAAAAGGCAGGAAGACAGGTGGGACTAGGAGATAAGGAGAATTCTGGGAAATGTAAGTGGAGAGGGCCTGCAGGAAACAGAGAGCACATAGTCACCAAAGGCGATACGGGTCCAGGCATACTCCGGTAAGCTAAGACCACGTGGAAATTCATATATTTATAGAAATGGGTTAATAATCAAGACAGAACTAGCCAATAAGAATCCCTAGCTATGGGCCAACAATTTTATAATTAATATAAGTCTTTGTGTGCTTATTTGGGGCTGAAAATGGCTGCGGGACCTGGCAGGACAAGAAAACTTTCATCAACAGGAGAGCTTTTTAATTTATTTATATGTGAATGTGTGAATTTATGTTCATCACATATATGAAGGTATCTGCAGAGGTCAGAGAAGTGTGTCAGATCCCCTGGGACTGTAGTTACAGGTGGTTTTGAGGGGCTCAATGTGGGTGCTAGAAACAGAACTGGGGCCTTCTGCAAGTACAGTAAATGCTTTAACCACTGAGAAATCTCTTCAGCCCTTCATTGAAGGTAATATTTTGTCTTTGTATTTATATATTATGTAACATTTTGCTTGGCATTTTCTATGGAAACATTTAAAAATACTAAAATAATAAGAAAATAACAACCCACAGTTTCACCATCAGACAGGCACATAGAAAATTTGGGGCCAGGTGAATTGGGCATTCCAACAATATCAGAGTGTTTATTATTTACAGCTGAGCAGAGATACAGGGTTAATGCATAGACATTCGAGGTTATTACACACCACTGAACAAGAGGTGTGGTTGTTACATACAAATAATCAGTCAGGGTTTATAGTGCACAGCTGGATCAAGGAGGCAGGATTAGCTGATCTTGGTAGGAGCAGTCTCTAGGGGGAGCAGTGTTTAGGCTGTAAATATCCAGGAGAAGAAAGATATGCTTGACATTTTCTGTATACACTATCAAAGTTCAAACTTGGGTCTGATGCTTTGGGATCTATGACATAATATATCAACAACACACATTCACTCAAGACATACTTGGGGCTTCCTCTACTCCTTACACAACTTTAGTATCACAAAAACAGAGGATAAACTAGTTCTTCCTGAGTATTCATTAGCCAAGAAGTTGCTCATCTCTATCTTAAAGACTACACATCTGACATGGATATTAATTGATAATCTTGTTTGCATCAACAAGATGGATACATGCTGGAACATTTTTCTTTGGTAATATGAGCTACTTCTTTATTGAATGAGACAAGTTTTTTAAGTACTAAAAGTATTTACTCAAAAGTTTGTGTTTTCTACAATAGAAGTGAATGCAGATACAACACAGTTTTGTGTTTTATCTTCATTATTATCCTTATCACCACAATGTCTTTAAAGGTATATTTATGTATGTGGGTGTTTTGTCTACATTGATGCACTCTAGGGGACATTAAATCCCATGGAACTATCGTTATAGATGGTTGTGGGTGCTAGGACCTGAATTCAGGACCTCTGGAACCTGAATTCAGGACCTCTGGAACAGCAGTAAGTGTTCTCAGCTACTAAACAATCTCTCCAGCCCTTCATGACATTCTTTTTGTTGTTGTTGATTTTGGTTTTTTGTTTGTGTGTTTGTTTGTGTGTTTGTTTGTTTGTTTTTCAAGACAGGGTTTCTCTGTGGCTTTGGAGGCTGTCCTGGAACTAGCTCTTGTAGACCAGGCTAGTCTTGAACTCACAGAGATCTGGCTGACTCTGCCTCCCGAGTGCTGGAATTAAAGGCATGTACCATCACTGCCTGACCTTTTATGACATTCTTAAGTCTAGACAATCAACAACATTGATAATGATTTGATCCATTTAAAAAAGGAATGAACAAGCTCTTTGTCAATCTTAATAAATATATCTTTTTATGACCACAACTAAGAATCTAAGCAGTAGTGGAGAGACTGCCTTTGATGCTCTTCCCCTATAATGAGATTGATGACTACCTTAATTGCCATCCTAAAGCCTTCATCCAGTAGCTGATGGAAGCAGAAACAGGCACCCACAGCTAAGTCCTGAGCCATACTCCTGGAATCCATGGAGGAGTGATGAGCAAAGGGGTCAAGACAAGGCTGGAGAAACCTACAGTAACAGCTAACCTCACCTAATGAGAGCATAGAGACCCCAGTTGTAAAGCTGGGGAACCAACATCGGACCTAACCAAGACTTCTGAATGTGGGTGCCAGTTAGCAGGCCTGGGCAGTCTATGGGAGCTCTAACATTGGAACCAGTATTTACACCTAGTGTACAAATGGACTTTGGAAGCCCATTCCCTATGGAGGAATACTATTTTAGCACAGATACACGGAGGAGGGCCTAGGCCATCTCCCAAATGATGTGACAGACTCTAATAATACCCCATGGAAGGCCTCGATATCCTTGGGGAGTGGGTGAGGGTGGGTTGGGAGGCCTGTAGGAGACATGAGAGGATGGGAGGAAGAGGGGGAGAGGGGGAGAGGGGAGATGGATCAGGGGGATTGATATGTAAAATAAGATTGCTTCTGAATTAAAAATATATAAATATATCTTTTTGAACTTCATTATTTTGTATATGGGTGTTTTCTCTACATATATGTCTGTGTACTACATGTGTACTTCGGCCCGCTGAGGGCCGAAGAGGACATTGAATCCCCTAAAACTGTAGTTACAAACAGTCGTGAGCCATCATTTGGGTGTTGGGAGTCAAACCCAGATCCACTGAAAGAGTAGCTCATGCTCTTAACTTCTGAGCCATTTTGATATTTAATTTCTGTATCTCAAACCATACAATTTTATGTTTCAAGGGGAGAAACTGTGATAAAGATGTGCTCAGAGATCATCATGAAAGGGGATAGAAAGACTGTAACAGTCAGAGATTTTAGAAGACTACAGTAAAACAGGGTCATTGTACAACAAATTCACAATACTTCAACATTTATTCTTATTTTTCAAGATTAAACCTGTGTGCAATAAGAAACTGGATCACATAAATAAGCACTTAAAATGGACATGTTTTGTTATACCAATGTGGTTCAATTTGCTGAACAGTCTCCAAATATATGCTGTTACATAATGGTCTATTGGCAAAGACTTTTTATAATTGTTTCATATGTTCATTACATTTTTCTTTTGTGTGTAAAGGTACAGGTACCATAAAATGTGTGTAAGAAAAACTTTCAGGAGTTGGTTCTATCCCACCATGTAAACACCAGGGAATTGAACTCAGGTCACCAGGCCTGGTTGCAGGTGCCTTAAAACACTGAGTCATATTTTTAGAATGGAATTAGAGATAGTTTATTCTTTTATTTTTATACAACATATTTTGATCATATTCTCTGACCCCCCCAACTCCTCCCAGATCCTGCCTCCTTCCTACCCACCCAACTTTCTTTCTCTTTCAAAAAAAGAGGAAAACCAACAAACAAAAAATAAAAAATAACTATACTGGCTGGTGTTGTGTGTCAACTTGACATGAGCTAGAGTCATCAGAGAAAGGAGCCCCAGTTTATAAAATGCCTCCATGAGATCCAGCTGTAAGGCATTTTCTCAATTAGTGATTGATGGGGGAGGGCCCAGCCTATGGTGGTTGATGCCATCCCTGGGCTATTGGTCCTGGGTTCTATAAAAAGGTAGGCTGAGCCCACAGACTGGGAAAAGATCTTCACCAATCCTACATTTGACAGAGGGCTGATCTCCAAAATATACAAAGAACTCAAGAAACTAGTCACCAAAACACCAAATAACACTACTAAAAATTGGGGTACAGAACTGAAGAGAGAATTCTCAATAGAGGAAATCAAAAAGGCTGAAAGGCACTTAAGAAAGTATTCAATATCCTTAGCTATCAGGGAAATTCAAATCTAAACAACTCTGAGATACCATCTTACTCCTGAAAGAATGGCTAAAATTAGGAACACCAATGACAGCTTATGCTGGAGAGGATGTGGAGAAAGGGGGTCAAGCCTACACTGCTGGTGGGAGTGCAAACTCATACAACCATTTTGTAGATCAGTAAGGTGGTTCCTCAAGAAAATGGGAATCAGTCTACCACAGGACCCGGCAATAACACTCTTGGACATATACCCAAATGATCCACATCCATGCAACAAAGACATCTGTTCAGCTATATACATAGCAGCATTATTTGTAATAGCAACAACCTGGAAGCAACCTAGATGCCTCTCAACTGAAGAATGGATAAAAAAAGATGTTGCACATTTACACAATGGAATACTACTCTGTGGGGGGGGGGAAACAATGGAATCTTAAAATTTGCAGGCAAATAGATGGAACTTGAAGAAACCATCCTGAATGAGGTAACCCTGTCACAAAAAGAGGAACATGCTATGTACTATTTTATGTTGGCTGACTACCACTGGGCCTGGGGCCTGCCCTGGAGTATGGTTGATAAATCCAGTGACACTTCATTGGAGAAAATTGATTTAATTTCCAGCAGGTATCAATTATAACGACTTCTTGGTTCGGGGTGAGAATGTCTGACCACTCTCCTGTGTCAGTGTCTCAGACTTTAAGTTCACACACTATCCCTATATGAGGGTTAATAGGTGATCTTTGTTGTGGTAGTATTTCTATTATGAACTTGAGTGTCCTTGTATTTGATACATAGATGCTTAGAATTGTATTATATTCTTGGTGAATTGTTCTTTTAATGAGTATGTAATGTCTTTCCCTGTCTCTTAGGATTGATTAGTTTCATTTTGAAGTCTGTTTGGTAGGTGTTAAAATGGGTATACTTACTTGCTTTTTGGTTCCATTTGCTTGAAATATATTTTTCTACTATTTTAGCTTGAGGTATACCTACCTTTGATGGTGTTATGTGTTTCTTGGATGTAGTACAAAGATGGATCTTGTTTTCTAAGCCAATCTGTTAGTCTGTGTCTTTTTATTGGGAAATGGAAACTGTTAATATTGAGATTAATTGATGAGCAGTGCTTCCTGATTCTGTCATTTTATTGTTATAGTTTTTTAAAGATTATTTATTTATTATTATACAGCATTCTGCCTGCAGTCTAGAAGAGGGCGCCAGAAATCGTTACAGATGGTTGTGAGCCACCATGTAGCTTCTGGGAGTTGAAAATCAAGACCTCTGGAAGAGCAGCCAGTACTTGCAAACTCTGAGCCATCTCTCTAGCCCAATTGTTATAATTTTTCCACCTCATTTGATTAAATGTTTCTGGAATTATTTATTCTTGTATCTTCTTGAGCACAGATTTTCCTTTATTATTTTGTTGAAAATATTAACTGCTTTGACCTGAGTTTCTTCTGTATCCTCTATTTCTATTATTTGTAGATTCTCTCTTCCATGTCTTGTTCTCTGTTGAGGATTTTATTTTAATTCATAAATTTTGTTATTCTTAATTTTATTCTAGTTTGAGTTTTCTCAGTGATTCTATTTCTTGTATGCAGCAGAAGGATGGATTCTGTCTTTGTAACCATTCTGTTAGCCTGTGTATTTTTATAGGTGAGTTAAGACCATTAATATTGAGGGTGAGTAAGGAACATTGACTGTTGATGCTTGTTTGTTTTAGGTTTGTTGTTGGCAGTGGTATTGTGAATATATTTGTCCTGCTTTACCCTTGGTTTCTGTTGTAGTTAGATTATCTGTTGCCTACATTTTTGTGGGCATAGTTAACTTCCTTGGGTTGGTGTTTTCCTTCTAAAACTTTCTGTAGGGCTGGACTTGTAGATACGTATTGGGAAAATCTGACTTTGTCATAAATATCTTTTCTCCATCTATAGTGATTGAGAGTTTTGCTGGGTATAGTAGCCTGGGCTGGCATCCGTGGACTCTTAGTACTTGTAGAACATCTATCCAGGACCTTCTGGCCTTGAGGGTTGCCATGGAGAAGTCAGGTGTAATTTGTTTGCCTTTATGTTACCTGCCCTTTTTCCTTCACTGCTCTTAATATTCTTTCTTTATTCTGTATGCTGGGTGTTTTGATTATTATATGTTGAGGGGTCTTTTTTCTTTGGTCCAGCCTATTTGGTGTTCGGTATACTTCTTGTACTTTCATGGGCATGTCCTTCTTCAGATTTGGGAAGTTTTCCTTGATGATTTTGTTGAATATGTTTTCAGCACCTTTGAGCTGGGCTTCCTCACCTTCCTCTATGTCTATTATTCTTAGGTTTTGCCTTTTCACGGTGTCCCAGATTTCCTGGATGTTTTGTGTTAAGGATTTGTTGGATTTATGATTTTCTTTGGTCGATGAATCTATTTCCTCTAGTTTATCTTCCTCGCCTGAGATCTCTCTTCCATCTCTTGAATTCTGTTGTGTAGAGAGCCACCGGTGCCATTCCCGAAGATGGCGCCGGTTTCCTGTCCATAAGCCAGCAAGGCACGGATGCGCTATCCACGTCATGGGATGACTGTTACGAGCATTGCGGGCTGCACCTGTCAGTAACGGACACGACTCCTCTGAGCATATATAAGCAGAGCCCTTTTTCCTCCTTGGGGTCTTCCCTCAACTTGCTGTAATGAGCCGCGCAATAAACATAGCTGCAGAAGAATCCTGTTGTTGAGTGTCATTCTTGCAAGCAAGGCGATAGTGCTTGACACTGTTGGTTATGCTTGCATCTGTAGTTTACGATCTTTTGCCCAGTTTTTCTATTTCCAACATTCCTTCAGTTTGTGTTGCCTTTATTTTCTCTATTTCAGTTTTCAAGTCTTGATCCGTTTCCTTCACCTGCTTAATTGTTTTTTCTTGGCTTTCTGTACTTTCTTTACTTTCCTTAAGAAATTTGTTCATTTCTTCCACTTTTTTGTTTGTTTTTTTTCTTCCATATCTTTAAGGGATTCTTCTCACATCTTCTTTGAGGGCCTCTATCATTTTTATGATGGTAATTTTTAAGCTGTTCCCTTCTGCTTCATCTGCTTTGTTGTTGTGTTCTGGTCTAGTTGGTGTAGATTCCCTAGATTCTGGTGGTGTCGTGCTTGTCTTTCTGTTGTTAGGTGTTTTATTGTATTGTATGTATTCCCATAGTTTCTTCCAGTAGGTGTTGGTGGGGGTCTCTCCCTCTCTCTATGGTACTTCCCTGGTGGGCTTATGTTGGTCAGAGGTTTGATATCTGTAGCTCTGGGTGGTCCAAACTCTCTAGGAGTTCTCTCCACAGGCAGGGGCCTGGGTATAGGGTCAGCGATCAGGCTCCAGTGGAAGACTGGCGATGGGGGTCAAAGGTCCCGAAGGCCGGGACTCTGGATGTTCCTTGTGCCTATAGGCAGATCTATCCTGGGCCTGGTACTCTCCAGCTGAGGCCTCTTTAGCAGAGGCCCTGCTATGGGGGTCAGGATCCTGCTGGCAGGAACTCAGAGTGGTCCTGCAGAGATAGGTGGATCTCTGGGAGGGGCCCAGGACTCCAGTAGAGGACTAGCTGTGAGGGTCCAAGACCAAGCAAGTGGAAATTACGGGTGGTCCCACGTGTATAGGCAGGTCTCCTGTGTTCAGAGCTGCTCCAAGAAGTTCCCCAATTTGTGTGGACTGTTGTCTCCACCCTCTGTCCCAATGCTCAACCAGAGCGGTGGGACAGTGGGCAGGGTAGGCCACAGGGTAGGGGGAGGGCAGGCTGGCAGTGGGGGTGAATGGGAGTGTATCAGAGCTCCAAGAGAGCTCTTGATGGGGACAGGACACAGGAGCAGGGGGATCCGGGGCCAACCCAGGGAGTTCCAGCAGGGGGGGGGTATAGGGGAGAGGCCGCCCGAATTGGGCCCAGACTCACCTGTAGCAAGGGATGGTGGAAGAGCCAGTGATTCTATTTCTTCATTAAATTTTACTTCCGTGTCTTTGATTTTTTTCAGTATTTTATTCAACTGTTTGTGTTTTCAGTTTTCATTAAGGATTTATTCATTTCCTCTTTAATGTCTTTGAACATGTTCATAACTTCTATTTGAAGTCCATGCCTTGTGCACTGCGTAAATTGCTTTTCATAGGAGGTAGAGGTGATGGTTTGCAATAGGGTTTCTGGCTTATGTAGAAGGCACATTGTCTTGATTGTTCATGTTTGTATTTTTACAGTGGGATATTAAGTTATGCATGTGGAGTTATGGTACTGGAGGTGTTGTTTGGTGTATATATCTGATCTCATCTTTGTTGAGTGTATGTTCCATTCTTTGGTTGCTATTGCCCAGTCTGCATCCTAGCCAAGTGTGATGGCTATGGGGTCCCTAGTAGATGGCTGTTCTGCAAGTTGGTGAGGAGTGGCAAAGAAATTAAAGGAGAATAGAAGGAAAGGTTGAGAGAAGCCATGGAGAAAGACCGGGGGGACCCTAGGTCCACACCAGGAAGACAAGTTTCAAGAGGATAGAAGAAGGCGAGAAGGATGGCTTCAGCAGGCAGGATGCCAAGTACTAAGGGTAAGTCTGAAGAGATTAGAATGAAAGACAGGAAGGAAGATGAAGGTCACCCACCTGAGTCCCAGTACAGTGTGGCAGCTGTGGGTCCCTGGTGGAGAAAGAGACTCTTTACCACTGAGTCATCCCAATAGCCCTGACAAACAGCACTTTTAATGATGTATCAACTCTAAGCTTATAGATTTTTCAATTTTGTTGAAAATTAAGTATTAGAACTGTATGGCTTGAGAAATAAACCTTCACCTGTTCTTTGCAACATTTATTTTCTACATTTGCAATAGTATATAAAAAGGCAGTGCTATACAACCAGTTTTACTTGTTAGACTTTCTCTCAACATGCATCTTGTTTAGCCTGATATACTTAGGAAGGTTTTCAAATTCTATTCATTAATTAAGTATCATCACAATATCACTACAACTTTTATTTCAAGCAATGTTTAAATTATGTTTTCATTTTTTAAAAAAAAAATGGGAACTGAGACAGGGAGTGGTGGTGCACACCTTTAATCCCAGCACTTGGCAGACAGAGCCAGGTGGATCTCTGTGAGTTTGAAGCCAGCCTCATCTATAGAATGAGTTCCAGGACAGCCAGGGATACACAGAGAAACCCTGTATCAAAAAAATAAACAAAAACAAACTAAAGTTGGGATCTGAAGCTTTAACTCATTCAATTTACAAAAAGTATCAGCCAAATAACCTATATAGAAAAGCCTGGCCTCAAATGCAAGATATTCTAATTTGTCTCATTGCCAATGCTACATCACATACACTAGAATTTCTCTATGTAACTTGGGTTTCTCAGAGCTTGGCACTTTTAAGGTAGTTACTCTTCTTAGGGTGGCATTCTTTCATGATTCCATAACCAGGAACTGCTTGCTTGACCCAGAACAAACATGGCATCACTAGTTTTATTGATGATAGCAATTTCAGGGACGACTCAGATTCAAATGGGGAAAAACAAATTCTCTCTCTCAGTGAGGAGTCCCAAGATCACATTCATAAAATGTCCAGCTGCAAAAAAAAGAACAGCACTGAAAATCACTTTTGAAAAATATAATCTTGCCACAGCCAATTTCTGAAAGTGAGGAACAAATGTGGGCGGTAGATTCTGGGTTTCACAGGTTCTTCAAATCTCTACTTATCTGTCCCCATATGATTAGTGGGCCACAATAACTCCCTGGGTTATTAAGAATAAGGGTTATTTTGGAGCCAGTATGCAATAATCCCTGTAAGATATATGTTTCTCCTTTCCCAGTAGCCTCATTTAATGATAACCCATAGAGTCTTGCAGTAAACTCTCACTGATGAGAGCAAGAATGACAACTGAAGAAGCATTTGCAGGGTTGTTTCTTACAGAACAGAGCCTCCCCTTCTTTCACTTACTGTAAAGAATAGCATTTTCACTAAAGACAAGATTTACCTGTCAAAAAACTCCAGTAATCTAAATCTAGTACCATGGTCCTCTGGACATAGTCTCCTATTAACACACAACTTTATGCTGCAAAGTGGCCATTGCTAGTTCAGTTATTACCTACTAGAAATATTGAAACTGCTGCTTTGACCTAATTAATTTGCTAAAACTTAGTCACAGCACAATCCAAGCTGCAAATGGAGTGGGTATGCAGCCAGTTAAAATTCATGGGTTACATAGATAATTGTAACTACCACTCCTAATCAAAGAAGCTTCTCTTCACAGCAAATGAGGACCATAACAGACAACCACAGCTGAAAACAATACAAAAGATCACAGATAAGGGAAGCCTAGTCCCATCACCCTCACATATCCTTCATCTATGGCTCAAAGAACATGTCTGAAGAGGAGGGGGAAAGAATGTAAGAACCAGAATACCAGGAAGTTTGCTGTGAGATACTCTCCCCTAGAATTGACTGCATAAACAAGACCAGAACAATGACAATATCAATGGACATATTAACATGGAAGAGGGAAATGTTCACAGTCCCACCTTAGACAAAAAAAAACTATAGGCAAACATTGACTGCTGGGAGAAAGAGAATTAGGGATGAGCCATTAATTGGTTGTATGTTCAGCCTTGAAACCATATATACATACAAACAACAAAAACAGACTCAGCATTACGTGTGTGTGTGTGTGTGTGTGTGTGTGTGTGTGTGTGTAACAAATACAGTCAAAGAAAAAGAGACTTTAACTTAATGGGGGCATAGAAGGGGTTTGAAGAAGAGTAACTGAGAAGGGCTGGAAGAAAGAAAAGGGAAGTGATGTAATCCTATTTCAGTTAAAACATTTATTAAAAAGAAAAGAAAAATTCACGGGTTATAGTAGTGAAGAATAAGAGGAAAATGTATCCTGGGGTACAGTTAAATCTGTTGCATTCAATATGTATTTTAAAATTACAGGTGTGAAACTACCTCCTATCTTTCCCATGGCCCCTTCTCCCCTATACCACCGAAAATGGAAGGCACTCACCTGAAAAGCCTTGCTTTGCCATCCTGTGACCTTGGCACTTCCCAGGGCTTCACGTAACAATCGACTCAACCACATTTCCATTGCTGATTATTTCATTTCTGAAGTCCTTTACGGCATTATTACCTCACCTGCTGTTTACACCACAGAGCCTCTCAGGCTGCCATTTGGCTCTTTTCCCACTTGCATGGATTACACGGTGTTCAAGTCTTCTTGTATTTCCCTTCTTTCCATCAACGTATAAAAGGATATTTTCATATTGAACTGATACTTGGGGCTTCAAATTGTGTACAGTTTTGTAATGACTTACACAAATAAGAGTGAAGGACAGGAGGATATTGTATTGCTAATTTCAAATCATCTTAATAGATGAAAACATGCTGCTTTTATAGGAAGGAAATGTTTGTGTCTCATCAACTGTGTGTCTAGTGATACATTCACTTAAAAAAAAACCTTCATAGCATTTATAAGTCTGTATATTAGTTACATGTGAAGAGCTCATAACATTCTATAATATTATCTTTAAATGTATATGACCATAGATGATAGTCACTTCCATGACTTTATCTCTGCATTATGAAGATGAAAATGTAGTTTGGAAAATATACAAGACAGAAAAGGGCATTGGCAAAATTAGGTGATGTAGGATGTTCTGTAGAAGTTCTAGTTTTTAAATTGCTTTTATCCTCAAAACAATTTCAAAACGGACACCTATGGGAATAAAGTCTTGAGTGTGCCATTTCCCTGGCCAGCAGGTGTTATGCCCCTCAAGAATTCTTAACAGGAAGATAGAAGGAATGATTTACTTTGGTTTACTTCCTGAACAGAAGTGCACAAAGTGATCCTGGTATATATTTAGCTAGTTACATCTGAGTGAAAAATGTGTTTTGACTAGAATGCAATAAGAACCTTTTCAGTCCATAATGCAGAGAGGTCAAATTGGACTTTGTGGCTCCATCACAGGTGATCCAGCTACCAACCTGTCAGCATGCACGCAGTTTGTCTAAGGAGCATTCCCAGTTCTGCAAAGTGCACTTGGCCCCACATGAAAGGGAACCTTCAATCAAAGGGTTGGAGTTGGTGTGTAAAAACCTTAGCTTCTTGGTTCCTCAGACGGACCCTTTCAAAGGCTATTGATAGAGCTGCGGGTAAAGTTGTGAGAACATCCACAGCCATTTTTAAGTGATTGTTGCTCTTTTCTGCCAGCACAGTCCCATGAGCTGAAAGAGTCAGATCTGCTCTTCACTGGCCCACCGGGTGCTGAGATATGCTGGCAGAGGACTGCTCCGTACTCATTGCACTGGAGTAAAGAGCACAAATAAAGGATTAAGGACAGACTGGTGCCTGAGTCACCCTGGGGCAATTCCAGGTCACATGTGCCTCTAGACTATGTGACATTTAGATGTCCCCGGTCACCCCAAGACAGATTATCCTCTAGTTCTCTCTTGGCTTCACGACCTGTACTTGGAAGCTCTCAGGAATCCTCCTTATCCTCCAGGAGAAAAATAGATGATGAGTGTTCAATGGTGCTCAAAACAGACAGGCTTTCCTTCTCGCCTACACTGAAAAGAAGCTACTGCAGCTTGGTTAACGAGCCAAAACCCTGACTCTAGGACCTAGTCATTTTCTCTCCCTCTCTCCTTTCCCATCTCATTCTTTCTTCCCTCTTCTCCATTCCTCCCCCACATTTTTTTTTCTTTTTATTTCTCTAATATTTCTTTCTTTGGCAGGGTCTCACAATGTAGTCCTGGCTGGACTAGAATTTATTATTTAGATAAGGCTGCATTAGAACATAGAGCAATCTGTCTGCCTCTGCCTTCCCAATGCTGAGACTACAGGCATAACTACCACATGCAACTTGACTTTTTCTTACTGCCTCTTTCTTCTTCAGCAAGAAAATTTCAACTTTAAAAAAGCTGGTGTTCTTTTAACATGTCATTGCTGCTGTTTCTCATTCATTCTTCAAAGTTACTGCCTCCCTGTGACACAAATACATTGTGTCTGGACATCCATTGGTGGGGTTCTTATTGCACAAGTAATCAGAGACAACATCAGACATCCAAAGAAAGAGTCTCCTGTCCCAAACCTCTGGTTTCCAGAATCCCAGCTTGTGATTTCAGCTGACTCACTGGAATCAAAAGTTGGCAAGTAACCATAATATCCAAGGATCAGAGACTGTTATATAATCATCCTTTGGTGGAGACAATGAGGTCATATGTTTGCCCAATCTAACTGCTGATCAGGGACACGTTTCATTGCAAATAATTTGTTCACTGGCCCACAACTTAATTACTGAGTGTCTGAATCAACAAAGCTTTTAGATGTAGGTTTTGCCTAATGGTGCATTTGTTAGAGATCATTGCCTTCATTTGGCCTCTAAATGAAAGGTCTGGGGGATATGACGGCCCACTGCCAACACTGTTCTCAATGACCTCATATTGGAAAATATGCCAATTCCCAAGTTTATTTTCTAGTCAGCAATGGGCTTTATTGTTTGTGTCCAGGGCCAAATATAATGAGTGCCTCAGAGTGTCAGATATTGGTAAAACCTCTTGTGGAAGCATACTTTCTGGAGAAATTATTGATACTCATCTTAAAGGAAATGATTCCCATGCACAAGCTGGCAAAGAAAACATGTAAAGAAATGTCTAGCAGGCATGTGCAATCTTTGGGCATTTTCACACAATGTTGTCATCTCCAGAATTGAGAACCATATAATCAAATCATGCTCATACACAAAAATTGCTTTAAGTTTATGATTTTGTATTAGCCTGCATTCATAGCTATCCCAGAGTACATGTGACCTGTCAGTCATGAGTTAAATATACCTGGGAGAAAATAAACAAAAGAGGAGCCTATGGGTGGGCAACCACGCAGTAGAAGAGGACCTATCTCTAGATCAAGGATTCCAGTGGTTCTCCTACTTTGGGTAATTTCTTCTGGTTAAGTTTGCCCGTGAAAACTCTACCCATAGATATGTGGATAGTGATGAGGTGCCTTCCCCCTGGACCACCATCATCATAGCCCTAATGCCTTGCAATGAATTCAAGACTTGGAAAAACATTGATTTTATTATTCATAGTAGTAGTATCATTATTATTTTCCTTTTTCAACCTTTCTCTGTGTAGCCCCAGCTGTCCTGGAACTCACTCTTTAGACCAGGCTGGCCTTGAACTAACATAGAACCTCCTGCCTCTGCCTCCTGAATGCTGCGTTCAAAGGTATGTGCCACCACTGCCCAGAAGAAAAACATTAAGTTTGAGGGTAGAGATTTGGTTTTGGTGTTTTGATTGTTCAAAGTTTAAAGATTCTTGGACTATAAGTCTTGTTATTTTATCACTACAGACCACTATGTTGTTTCCCATTTCTTCAGCTGCAACTTTAAATGAACACAGCAAGCTATATTTTAAAAATTACAATAAAGTTGGGTTCACCTATACAATTTTTAGAATACTATACAAAAGTCTCATTTCCAATAATAAGCAGAAGCTCCCAGGTCTTGATGAGTGCCTGGCCTTCTAGAAGTTGCAATGTGTCCCTTGGCATCTTCATCTTCTGATGCTCATTACCTCCCACCAGATGTGGGAAAACACAATCTGAGCCCAAGAATCATTGTGTGTGGCCAGATCCCAAACAACAACAGAAAACAAAGCAAACCAAACTGGTCAGTTCAGAGTGAAGCCTTCCTGGTTGCATTTTGCTGTGTTTCTATCTAAAGCTTGCCATTATAGATAGGTGGCTTGTATAGGAGCATGGATGGCATATTAGTGTGTTCTATAATGCTATTGAAAAGAATTCCTCAAAACACTGTCCTGTCTAGAGCAGCAAAAATGAGCAAATACCTTGATAAGTCAGGGTAGAAAGACAGTGCAAATTATGGGGACCCAGAGAGAAAAACGAGCCTCTCATCCCCATGCCTGGTTTAAAGACTTTCATTAACCAAGAAGAAAGAACTATGGCACCATTTGTTAAGAAGTTTGCCAAGCTAGAGTCAATAGAGATACTGTATATTGAAATAGCAGTAAACCAGGCTTAAGGTAGAAATGGATAAAATCTTGAGTATGGTCTCATTCCTTTTTCTAGACACTGAGACCTTTGTTTACTTCCCTGAATGCCTGAGATCTAGATGGTTACCTTATCAATTTTAAGCCTATCAAGGTGCCGATTGGAGCCATCCTAAGTTTTCATTTCGGTCCCTTAGCAATAATTGAAGATAATTGCTTCAAATGCTCCCAACACCACCCTAATATGACTTTTTAAAAACTGAAATGAAGTATGACTATCTTACAGAAGATCATTCCATCACTGGCTTCTTGAGTGCCTCCTCATATGAAGCCCATGTTAAATACCTTTAAAAAGAATGCCAACTCTGTTTTAGACTAGCTAGTCCTCAAATTCTTTGCTTTGTCAAAACCACAAATCCTGAATTGGGCTGAATTGAGGTCCCTAAAAGATGAAGGGAACTCTTCAAGCTGCTACAACATGACAGAGTGGAGCTGTGTCTCCTTTCCTGTCTCCCTAGACAATCAGAAGCAAGAATAGCTGCCAGAGAAGTGTAGATCCTCCAGCTTCTATATTCCTGGAGCCCATCAACCACCCACACAACACAACTGGACAGAACCTGCCCACGCCTGCCCTACCCATCTGAACTCAAGATCCTATTTGCAAAAGAGATTTCAGAGTACAGGCCTGCATGTACTTGGCAGCTCATCTGCAAGCATTTGAAGCCCAAGGGGAAAGTCTCTTTCCCTCTGGAATCTGCATCTTAATACATTCTCTCAGAGCCCTTAGAGCTGGTCATAAAAAAGAGCCTTGTTAGCAGGTAGTGTGGTTTCTCTAGTCAGTCATGTCCAGAGTTATTTTGTTCAGGAGTCAAATGTTAAAGGATTGATCTTTTTCTTTTAATAAACAAGCACAGAAGTGAGGATTGTAAGGTCCAGGGCATCCCAGAGTCTGAAAACAGTTGCTTAATTGAGGTAGTTTTTCTTTTTCTGAAGAACTCCTTTAGGTGATAATGCTGTTAAGGCTGTAATCTTACTTCATGAATGAATTCCTGGTTTACAATCAGCATGTTTTTTGTTTTTTGTTTTTTGTTTTTTTTTTTTTTTGTGGGGATTTTTGTTTTGGTTTGGTTTGACAGTGTGATTTGATTTTGTACAGGATCTAAATAAATTTGGTCATTTGCTTAGAGAGAGAAAAAAGAACTCTGTACTTGAGCTCCGTGGGTTTCTTAGCCTGAGAACATGCTGGTGACTTGCAGTCTCCTCTAGTGAGTGTTCTATGTGTGCATTGCTGAATGAATGCATGATTGTGTCTGAATGTTATAATATATCCCCTCCTTAAAAGGAGCACAGAAATTTCATTAATGGCATGTGAGTCAAAGAACAGCAAAGGGCCACATTGATGCGTGCATTCAGCATCAGGTTAAAGTCCCAAGGGAGCACCAATTAGCAAGTTAAATGCAGTTTCTATTTCAAACTAGATTACAAAGCAATGGGATAATGCCACAGGCCTTTAAAAGGAACGCATTTTAATTGATCAACCTGTAGTCTTTGAATCCAAATGAGCCCTCTTCTCATTCCCAAGGGGGAAACTCTAATTCTAGGCCAGCTTAAGAATGTAGGAGAGTATATTTCACAGGATGGCACATTCAAATTAGTAGTGTTCTTTCCACGGGCCTGATCATAATGGGAGGCTTTTTGTAAATCCTCTAACTGCTCCTGTTAAAAACCAAGGGATTCATTTGGGTAATTGTCACCCACCCCCACCCCCACCTCCACCCCCATGCCCTGGGCTTTGGTGTTAAAATAACACTGTCAGGTATTCAGGAAGTAACCTTGGAAACAAAGATAATTACCTTCCAGTCTTCACTCTCAAAACGTAAAGATCATACAAAATGAGTGGTGGGAACAACTCTGTGCAGACACTTATATTTTTGCCAGTTGCTGTTCCACAAAGAGAATTACCATGGGTCCAGTGCAGTCCAGGTTCAGTCTCAAGCACCATAGGGAGGAAAGGGTCAAGTGTGTGTGTGTGTGTGTGTGTGTGTGTGTGTGTGTGTGTGTGTGTGTGTGTGTGTGTGGGATGGGGGTGTTTGAAGCAAGGTGCTCATGTGGATGAATTTGGTTCCTGGGAACATTGTGAACAGCCAGGATGTGGGTAAAGTGAATGCTATATTCAGATTCAAGTGGAAATTATACCAATGCAGATGAGTACTAACAACTGGGCATGGTGCCTCATGCATTACTGAACACAGTGCTGTTTCCAGTTTTCTTTTTCTCCTACAGAATCTTCAACTACTTGAACCTTGTTTATCTTTCATGGAAAGGGCTTATAAATGATGTGTTTTTCTTATAAATACTTCACATGAATAAGCCTAATTCAACATGACATATGGGACTTCTGTTTTAAGATGAGGGTCTCAGGACTTTGTTCAGGGTAGTACTGAACTACTGGGCTCCCAGCAATCCTCCTGCCTCGGTCTCCCAAGTGGCTGAGACAGCAAGTACAAGCCACCCTATCAGGTTGGTGTATAGGTGAAAGTCATGTTTGTTTGTTTTGCTGGGGCCCACCCCAATAGACAAATGCTCTATCACTGGGCCACATACACAGCTCAAGATGAATATTTAAACTACTTAGTGTGAAATATGTGAATTTTGAAAATAAAACTTCACTGAAAGCAAAGATTCTTCTTTGCTTATACTATAGTATATGCACTATTCAATGACTAATTCAATATGGAACTTTCCATATCATAAAGATAGCGAATTTGAACCTTAACAAAATAACATAGATATTAAATTCAAAGCTCTCTTAAATCCATTGAGCTTGTCTCATGGCTTTACTCTGTATTATGCTGCAAATGTGCCTTGAGAGACTTATTAAAATGTGAAGACAGTTTTTATAACATCAAACTAGACCTTCATTTTGAACCGGAACATGATAATCTATATTTAAACAAAGTGAGCACTGAGGTAAATGTTATAGCCCTATCCATCCATACAGAGAGGAAGGAGTGAGACACACTGAGAATCACAGTCCCGTGTTATTTAGAGCCTGTTGTGCTCACAGAAGATTGATGTTCCCCACCCAGTGTGCGTATCCTAGATGCAGATGAGCAAGACAGACCACAGCCTGGCAAAACACCTGGAAGCCCAAGTAGGTAGAAGCCAACTAGTTAACAAGCAATATTTCAGAAAGCAATCTCTGTGGAATGGAAATGCAAGACAGTCTTTTCTACTCATGACATTCAGAAGTACGTTGGACTTTTGACAATGACTTCCTGTGGAGTCACTATAAAAACTATTTAGCTCCAAAAATAATGCTAGGTCTGTTCCTACCAGGTAGGGTGACATGCTTGAGTTTCACATATTCTTGTATTTGATCATCTGGACCCTAACTATGAAGTTACTCACATGCTTCATCTTAGATTATAGTAGTATTAAGCATTAATTAAATTTGTCCTGTCTCGCTTTCAACAGAGCCTTGATAGCACAGGATGGCTTTGATCTAATGATTATGCTGCCCTCAGCCTGCAAGTATTGGTGCTGCAGGCCTGTGTCTAGATGGGCCTCCATCTTGGCAGGATATATATTTTGCCTCCTTTGCACAGCTATCATCTGATCAAGCCCTCTCTTCTGATCTCATCATTCAGCTTTACTTTCCTGGGTATTAAAATGAACTCTGTTCCATCTCAACTATGAGATTTCTGGGCCTCCATGGAACTAAAATTCATTCACCATCCATGTCATGCTCAGATGGAAAGTAAGAGCAATACAAAATTATTCATGCAATATTTATGCTCATATATATGCCATGATCAGCCAGCCATAGTGTTTCCCATGGTACCTAATAATTCAGAAGTCTCCACTTAGGCAATATGGAATTTGACTGCCTCATACATCATATTTCTCTTCACTTTAGGGAACATGTAGCTATCTGAAGGCATGAAAATTAATTTAGTCTAGATTCATATTTTACATGTACTCAAATATTTATTTGAACTCATAAAAAGTTAATTGAAGTAATTTAAAAGGTGAAGAACTAAAAGACCTCTCAAATATTGACCAAAAGACTGTGGGAAGCAACTTAAAGAACTTAACATCAAAATCACTGCAGGCACATTACCATACCCCCTCCACACAATCACATCTCTGATGGGAGATGTCATTCTGTAAATGTTTCTCATGCTGCTTAATGAATAAAGCACTGTTGGCCAATAGGAAAGGAAGATAGGAGGGACTAGGAGACAAGGAGGAAATAGGAAGTAGAAAGAAAGAGTCAAGAGCCTGGAGAGAACAGAACCGCCATTCCTCCGCTCTCGGTAAGACCACGTGGAAATACGTAGAAATGGGTTAATAATTAAGACAGAGCTAGCCGATAAGAAACTAGTAATGGGCCAACAGATTATATCAAATACAGAGTCTCGGTGTGCGTTATTTGGGGCTGGCTCGGCGGCGGGACAAGACCAGCGGCGGTGGGCAGAAAAACCGTACTCGTTACACATCTCTCCTCAAAACCACACTCCCCAGCTGGTGAATTCATGGACTGATTTGCTCTGCAAGGTGCCAAAATGTAGCTAAAGTGAGAAATGTAACCATCTAGAAGGAAGAAATATAAATGTACAAACAGGATTTTTTTGCTAGAGTCGTAGGCATTCAGGAGGTTCATAATGGCAATACAAATATAAAATTTTTTAAAGGAGAATGTTTATTTTAAACCATGTTTTCTCCTTTAGTTCTTCACATGAATCCTGCAAAAGAAAAAGCAAACATATCATTAGGTTCTTTCCCTCCTTAATTTTATTAAGATATGACTAACAAACAGAAACTGTATATGTACAATTTGATGTGATGTTTTGATATATGCAAACACCATGAAGTGATTAAATCAAATTAATTAGTGTCTATAACAACTCAGGTATTTTTTTCTTCATGGTTAGAACACTGACAATCTACTCTCAACAGTTTTCTAATATGTACTACATTATTAACAGTAGTCACCATACTGGACAACATTCCTGCCATGTTACTGACATTTTCTGCCTTCTCAGCATTTTCACATTCCTTCAGCCCCCAGAAACCATTTTACTTTCTGCTTCTTCAAACTTAATATTTACATTTCGCATACATGTGAGATCTGAGATCATACAGTGTCCTTCTTTCTCTATCTTACTTAGTTCATTTAATGAATGCAATGTCCTCTAATCTCATTGTTTGTGAGATTTTTGTTTGTTTGTTTTTCAAGGAAGGGTTTCTCTGTATTGCTTTGGAAGTTGTCTTGAAACTTGCTCTGTAGAACAGGCTGGCCTCAAACTCACAGAGATCTGCCTGCCTTTGCCTCCCTAGTACTGGGATTAAAGGCGTGAGACAACAACGCCCAGCTTCATGATATTTTATGGACTGTTTATATATCAATATGATTAGCACAAGACCCCATTTTTACTTACAAATGCATCTTTTAATTCTAAATTAATGTGAACTGTGAACAAAAGTTATAGTATAACCACCAACTTTGGTTCTAATGATTTAAGTAATTATGGACTAAATTGGGATGGTGTCCCTCTAAAGAATTAAAAATATCTGCTGAATTTAAAAGTATGACTTGGCAAAACCTAATATGGTACAAATTTGCATTCATGACTCTAATTCATCCCTTTCTCTACCCATTTCTACTGCCATGTAAATATAGTTTCCTACCATTGTGGATAGAGTATAAATTCTAATGCCTGAGTTTGAACATGTGATTTTCTTTGGCCAAGGAAATGAAACAAAAGTGTCTTTAAAAGCATCACATGCTTGGGAGGGAGGGAAGAAGAGAGGGAGAGGGAACTGGGATCGATATGTAAAATAAGAAAAATAAATAAATAATAAAACAAAATAAACAAACAAAAAAGTATCACATGCTTTTGCTTGCTTAATTGTTCTTCTGCTACTGACATGAGTATGCCCACACAAGCCTTTTGACCCCCAAGAGTAAGAAACTTTTAGCAAAGAGCTAAAAGACCTGAAGACTCCTAAGTGAGTACAGCCAAGATAAGCTAAACACAAAACACATGAGCCACACACAATGAAAACGTCTTTTTTTTTTTTCATCATTGGATTTGGGAGCTATTCATTACGCAGCAATAGCTAATAACATGATGCCATTTCTTTCCAAAGCTCTTCCTCAGCAAGTCTCAAACATTATTGATACATTTGTTTTCCATTGGTCTTTAGTGAAATTCTTTGTATGTTTTACTTGTGTAAATGGGACAAACAGTTTCTAAGTAGAATGAATACCTTTTTATTACCAATAACTGGATTAAAAAAATATGCAGGCAAAGGTGATGTGTCTGCTGGGGCAAAAACTGAGGCTTGGTTCTCTCCACAGCCCTTAATTTCTTCTCTACTTAAAAAGTTGGCAAGCCATATTATGTTTTTCCCATCTCTCTTGTAGCTAGTGCAAGTCAAAGAACCCAGATATGGCCTGTGAGACATGAGTAGAAGTATACAGCTGACATCTTTTTGAAAGCTTTGCTTCCCAGTGTGCATCTGTAGATCTCACAGAGCCCTACATGGCTCTGAACATTTGTAGTATGGCCATGATGTAAGTTGCATTGCTCTCCTTGCTGAGATAAAATGCAGAGAGCTTCCAAGAGCAAAGTGATTTGCTCAAAGTCTCACATCTTCTAAATGGAAAAAAATGGATTTTAACTTAGGTGTCCTGACTCTGAGGCTCATTCTAGTCTACTAACAAGGATGATTTGGATGGTTCCTTGAACTGGAGGGGAAAGCAGGGAGCCTTAATGGTTTTAAAATGAAATGACTTCACAAATTTATGTAGAGTTTGATTTTTGTATTATAGTAAGAACACAGCACAAGATCTACTCTCAACAAACATTGAGTATAAAATATGTTATTGTTGGCATAGGTAAAATATATAGTAGATTCCTACAGATAATTCATCTTGTTTAACTGAAATTTTATGTTCATTGATGTGTAATCCCTTGTTTCTTCCTCCTACCAGCCCCTAGCAAGAATCCTTGCTTTTAGGAGTTTAGTTAGGTATGTCTTATAAATGAGATCATGTAATATATGTCTTTCTGTTCAGTTTGCATAATGCTGCCTGGTTCATCCATAACCTACAGTGCAGACTTCCCTTGTATATTAACAGTACATTTTATTTATCCATTTCACTGTTATATATTTAAGGTAGTTTTTCCAGAAATTTTCGAAAGTGTCTAAGAGGAAGTAAAAGATGCCTCTTTTGTCCCTGTCCTGGGTTTCTAGATGAGATGTAGATTACTGATTGACAGTCTCTCAGTCTCACACTGACCACCATGCCAGTCCTATGTGTAGCCATTCTCTCTCATACTTCTTCTGAGTTCACTAAAGCACATATACACTGCTTCTGTAACATGGCAAGGCCATCAGACTTCTTTCCCTTTGCTTCCAAATTTAGAATGAAACCTCCCCTCTCCATGTTTCTCTCCATGTGACCTCTGAATGGTGTAAGTCTTCTTATGTGCATCATCTCCTTCCCCTTATATTTTTCACTATAACTCTCCTGTCATGGGCTATGACTTTCTGAAAGGCATGCATATGCCCAATCCATTTCTATTTCCATCCTATTGCCTATCAACTGCACCTGACAAAGGAACCCCAGAACTGATGAACAGGACCACTGGAAAAATGATAACTGAATTGGAGTTACAGATAACTTCACATTCTTCAATGTGAGCTAGCAGGAATGAGCAAGGAGTCATAGATTCAATAAACCCAGACTGATGATTTGATGTGCTATGCTCCCCCCACCCCATGCTATCAATTCTTCTCTAGACCCCAGACAGTGTCCAATCACAAGTAGAGAGTGTTATGTTCAATTTATTGCAGAGAGTGCTCTGCTGGGTGACATATGGCCAGCTTTTTGGGCTAAGTGAGAGGTCCATGACAAGCTGACCTTGAAGCTAAGACATTCCTTGGACTTCTCTGAACAGCATAAAAGGGGTGATGATCCATAGCAAATTGTCACTGAGGCATATTCTTTGAAGTATGATTTCTCTCTGAGAAATGTCCAGACAGTGAAGCACTGTCTGCAAACCAGAAATGGTACCATTTATATGACAGGCTCGATATGAACTCTGATCACTAGGTATCTTCCCAAGTAGATGAAATTGTGGCTTTCCTGAGAAATATTATTTTAGTGGCACTAGTCTTAAAGGAAGTAAGCTCCTTCCCCTCAGCCACTGCCTATGAGCCAAAGCAGTCTGCAAAACCCTGGTTAAAGAGGGGAATACTGGGTCTGTGCCACAAGCCCATACTTCACATGGGAGAAGACAAAGAGCTGAAGGTGATGGACCCAGTTTTGATTACTTATTATGTGCTAGGCACTCCAGTTACTATATATATATATATATAGTACTATGCAGGAAGTAATAGATAGGACCGTGGAGATACCCCAATTGTCTTATAGATCATCCTGTAGCCCATCTAGCTCCCTTTCCCACAGAATTTAAGATGGCTAAATGAGCCCAGGCACAGAACTCTGCTCATGGATAAGGTCAACATAAATTTCCCTGAACTACAAAGTCTCAGAGGAGTAGAGTCTGCATAGCTGGTCTCATGGGACTCACTGTATGCTTAGAATACCTAGCTGATACAAGAATACAAAAAGTCAGGAGTCCAGAGACGGGCTCTCTTTTCTGAGTCAGGGCTCTGATTTAGAAATGTAATCAATGGGAAGCTATCCAAAGCTAAAATTGCCCATGCTGTAAAGCACACTTGTTTGTCAGGGTGTTGGAATGCAAGTGTGTTGGGCAATCACCAGGGCCACGATGCTTCGCCACCTAGAAAACAGTTGTAAGTGACTCTGCTGTGTCCTAGCCTCATGAAAGGAAGGTGAAATACTGCTGAAAAGTCACTTGACAATTACCCAACACTTTTTTTCTCTACTGAAATTTAAAAGCCAGAAGCCCATCCTCCAATTTCCCTTTGGCCAAGGCACATTTTGTCTGCTGCAAATACCTCCCCGGTGTCTCTCTAAGTCCAGGCTGAGGATCATGTGATGTTTATGCCTCACCATGACCCATTTATAGCTGTCTTACTCATAGTCACTCTGGTCCCACATACATCATATGGGAAATGGAGTCCACTCAACACTTCTCTGCATTTGTTCCTTTAACCACACACTCTGCTTGTGGCACAGCAATTACTCCCTCCTATGTTGTGCCAAATCATACAGCTATAAACACAGTGACACTCAGAGACAGGCAGTGCCTTGTGCTCCAGTTTCATTTGCAATGGCCAAGCATACACTCAGAGCACACTGATGCGAGTCTTAAAGCTCATTAAGGGTTAGCAGATTAAGGCAAGGTGCTGGCATCTGTGGAGCCTTCTAGAGTTTGAAAGGCACATTCACACATATTGTCCTATGTCGTCATCATGATCACACCATGAGGTTAGCAGCACAAGCTACAACAGCATGTAAGAAAAAAAATCACAGACCCACATAAAGAGAAGACATGTGCCACTTTCAAGTAAATCTAGGCAACCCCAAACTCAGGAATTTTTTCAAATCTGAAAGACGTATAAAGTCAGTTAAACAAAATTCTAAGTCAAATATTACAAGTATTTTACTAAAGTATGTGACAAAACACTTCTCTAGCAAAGCCGAGCTCAGTAGTAAGTTGAGGGGACTGCTATCTCAACAAAGATTTTTCCAAAGATGAAGAAACCCTTGTATCTTATATATGTTTTAACATCCTAGGCCTAGAAACAAAGGTGTTTACATCAAAAATACCCAGAATGCTCCTACAGCTACCAATCAATGGTCTGTGGTAATGGGTTCTAGAAAAATCCAAATGGACACTCTATGTCTTGACACATAATTAATGGAAAAAATAAAAAAAAATTCAGGCATCTCTGCCTTCTTTCAGTGGTGACTGGGTAAAATCCATATTGCCCTAGAGATCACCCTAACTCGAATTGACTGCACAGTAACAATGATCAGAAGGAGCTGTCAAAATTCTCAGCATTCAAATAAGTATGGCTGTAAGGCAGCCAAGCTGAGGGAAATTTAAATAAAAAATGGTTGAGTTATATGTGGTTAAGAGCTGACAGTCCTTTCCCCTACACCAAATTATTTTTCAGCCGTTTGATAAAATGGGAGTAAGCAATCTGCAAAGACTGTACAGGTTGCTGTCCATTCTTCAATGCAGCACTGGAATAGCAGACACAAAGACAGGCATATGCATGTGTGGATAACAGATACAAATAAATATAACTGTAGGTACCAACATGTGACTAACGGGACTGGAAAGATGGCTTAGTTGTGAAAAGTGCTTGCTGCCCGTCCAGAGTACCCAGGCTCAGTTCTGATAACCTGAGTTGGGTTCCCAGCACCCATATCAGGATGCCCTCAACTGCCTATTAACTACAGTTCAAGGGGAATCCAATGCCTTCTTTTGGCCTCTCCAGGCATGTGCATGCACACACAAACACACACACACACACACACACACACAAAAGAATGCAAATAAATAGAAAATTTAAATCTTTTAAAATTTTGACTTAAATATTCTTGTACTTATTCTAATGAATACCAATATTTAATGAATAATTTTCTTGCCTTCTCTAAGTTTAGCAATGTTTTAAAACAGCACAAATAAACCAATAGTAGGTGAATAGTTTGATGGGGCCTTTTAGTTATTTTTTTTTTCATAACATCATAACACTTCATCTTTTTCTTGAGGCTAGAGGTTGAACCCAGGGCCACACCCCGGATAAACATATGGTCTACCATTAAATTATACCCTATCCTGCTTGATGATGTTTTTTCTTAATTTACAGTTGATCCCCAAATCACAGTGACTTGGTTTAAATGTACAATGCTATCAAAATGATTGTTGGTAAACCTTTTAGGCCTTTGAAAAACATTAAGAAATCAATCCAATAATAGGTCTATTAGGCAAACTGGTACATCCACCTGAGGAAATGTAAGAGATAGCGTGATATGATGAATAATAAAAGAAAAAAACAATATATATAATATTTTGAGTTTATATTTTTAACCATAAATTAAGATGTTAGTGTTCCATAGATTAAGATGTTAGTGTTTTGCTCCCTACTTGCAGGAGATTGTTATATAATTATATATTTCATGAAAAAAAATACCCTTTTTTTTCCAGACATGTTGTCATGCATCTCAGACTAACTTGAACTCATCATGTAGCCAAGAATGGCCTTGAATTTCTGATGCTTCTGCCCAACCTCCCCAGTAAATTTGCACGCCTGATTTATATCGTGGTGATAACTGAACCAAGGGCTCTACCATCTATGCTCTAGTCCCCCAGCCCTTTTCTTGATAGGGTTGTCTGTTGAATGTTTTTAAATGCAAAAATTAACTATCAAGGATTTGAAGGATGATTTGGATATCCATCTAAGAAACTTCAGTCAATGTTTTTATTCTCCACTCACCCTAGATCACTGGACTACTATTTTAAAAGGTAATTTATGGCATATCAGGTTGAGGCAGGATCAAACTCCTCCCCCAATGCTTTGTTAATCCCCATGGAAGGCCTTATCCCATCTAAATGGGGGCAGAGGAGGAGTGGAAGGAGGAGGGTTAGAAGGGAGAGAATGGTAGGAGAGGAGGGAGGGATAACTGCAGTTGGTATGTAAAATAAATAAAAAAGATGAATAAAAAGGAAAAAAGTTAAACCAAAAAAGCTAATTATGACCTAATCTTAACCTTTGAAGATGTCACAAAAATATTTTTTACACAGGGTCTCTCCGTTGTGTAGCTCTGACTGTCCTGAAAATGGCTATTTAGAACAGGCTGGCCTCAAATTTACAAAGCCTTGAACTCATAGAGATCCACTTGCCTCTAACTTCTGGCTGCTGGGATTAAAGCATGTGCCATTATGCCCAACATCACCAAAATATTTTAAACTGCATAATCTTAAGAGTTAAAGGGTCAAAGCCTTTGATCCCAGCACTGGGGAGGCAGAGGCAGGTATCTCTGCATTCGAGGCCAGCCTGATCTGCAAAGCTACATAGAGAAACCCTGCCTGGAAAAAACAAAACAGAGAGAGGGAGAGAGTTAAAGGATCATAAAAAGATGTTCGTGGAAAGGGAAAGTATAATATCAAAAGGAAAGTATAATATCTTAAAGAGCTCATTTATAGGCTGTTGTAAATCATTACTAAGTTGTGGGTATTTTTTAAAACTCAAAATGGGATCTAAAAGTTGGCTGTACAGTAGAATCACCTGGAGATTTGTTTGTAATCCCATAGCTCAGATTGCTCCTGAGCAATTACATTAGAGTCTCTATGTGTGCAATCAGTAATTTTCACAGTTTCCCAGGTACTCTGATGTGAAGCCAAGGTTAAGAAGCACAGGTCTAGAAGGACTCCTCACACTTCAATGTCCAGATGCCCTTGGTGTCTTGTTAAATTGCAGATTCAGACTTTGTAAAGTCTGGAGATGAAGCTTGAGCTTGTCTATGCCCCACCACCTTCCTAGGGGGTACAGTTGTTCCGTGGATCATATGTGGCAAACAAAGGGTCTAAAGAAGTGATTCTCACTAGGGTTTGTCACCGTAGACATATGAAATGTGTGAAGACATATTTAATTATTACAACCTGGAGGAAGGGGTGCCAGAGCCATAAGCAAACATCCTTGAGCAATCCTCACAGCAGAGTTCTCTGGCCCCAAAGTTAACAGTATAGAGGAGCAGAAACCCTTATCTAGAGAGAGCTGTTTCTGGTGAAAGAAAATGCTTCCAAACTTGAGCAAGAACAGAGCATTTTTCTCTGGTGTAATAAAAGCTTTCTTCTGGGAAGCACTGCCAATAAAACCTGAGAGATTTTCTGATAAACTTAATGAGATTAAGAGTCCCTTCTGGGAAATTAGATTTACCTGCTCTGCTAAATTTGCCTTGTAACAGAGTTTAATGATCACTTGTACCTGGGCTCACAATGTTTGCTAGCCCCATTTTTTTTTTCTTATTCCAAGATTTGAGCATGATTTTTGAAGCCTCTTTAAGAAACTCTGAAATAAAGCTTTGATTAATGCCTGCAATCAATGGATCAGAGAAACTGCTTCAACACCCTTAGCCCAACCTGCCTCCCAGCTGGGTACCAAGTGAGCTTCTGGCTATAGATTTGGTCATGTTTTCTGTGTGCCTATTGTGGAGATCATAGCAAGACTTCACACCCCAGCTCTCATGCATCCCACATGTGCATCTTGGACAAGTTACCTAACCATGTGAACCCCAACTTTATATTGATAGAAAATAATGGTGTTGAGCTCATATGATAGTTGTAAGGGTAACACATTAAAGTGTTTAGCAGACTGCCTCCTACATAGTGTGAACTATTATTCCCGAAGACCCACACAACGCTTAGAAATCAACACATTCTTCCCCTGTCTTTCAAGCAAAGCTTTCAGTCTGTGTCATCTTGTCTTCAAGCTTTTAGTGGCATTGATGGTTGGGAGAGATCTAAATGTACAGAGAGGAGAATTGAAGGGCATTAACAAGGGCTTGACAGCCATCAAGGTGGCGTAGCTGTCATGCAACCCTGATGTACAGAGTTTAATCCCCAGACAGAACCCACATGGTGGAAGGAAAGAATAGACTCTTGAAAGGTATTCTTTGACCTCCACATGGATGCACATTTCATGGAAACGATAGTAGTAGTAATACATGGAATAAAATTATATTTTAAAAAAGAAATGAGTGAGCTAAAACTAAGTTTCAGGGGAAAAAAAGAGAAGGGTTTGGGGACTCAGTAGAAAACTGAATTTCTCAGAAAAAAAAGCATTTCAATTCTAGATCTCCAGATTCCATGGAAGGCTGAAGAAAATTCATACAGATCATGGAAACATTACTTGGAGTAGTAAATACAAGACAACTCCTGACTAGATTCTGGGACATGCAGTTAGAATCAATACTGAGCTCTCACCTGTCACTTCAAAGTACTTTGTGGCCTGGGAGGGATTTGACTTTAAATAAAGTAGAAATGGACAGTTTCTTGGATGACATGGCTTAATTTTGAGTGGGGGGGAAAAGGCCTTGTGAGAGAACCAGATCCATTCCTAATGATTCAGCCATTAATAAGACCCTGCTATAAATGGAACACGAGAGAAAAGGTAGCTTGTCAGAGGGCAAAGGAGGCAGCCCCATTAAACCAAATAGGTCAGGCAATGAAAAAGGTGTCATGTATCCTGACTAGATAAGTTGACCAAGGATGACAGGCCTTGTCATTTTTGAACTGACTAAGAAAGTGTAGAGAGTATATGAGAGGTTGCTTTCTTGTTTCCTTTCTTAGAAGATATCCGTAGCAAATGGAGTCGTGGAGAGAACTGATAATATTTACCACAGCTTTGAGTGTTGTCCTCAAAAACCTATGGAGATGTGGGTGTGAATGTGCTTTCCAGAAAAACATTGTTGTGCTTCTTAGAGAGACCATCATTTTGATTTTACTGATTTTGTTTATTGTTCTGATGTTTGCCCTCAGAAATCAAAAGAGATGGGAAGAAAATAACTGCAAAGCAAACAAGTTAAATAAGGTGAAAGAAAAGTTCAAATCTACCTCTCATGTGTAAAATTTTTAATTAATTTTGCTCTCTCTCTCTCTCTCTCTCTCTCTCTCTCTCTCTCTCTCTCTCTCTCTCTCTCTCTCTCTCTCCCTCTCTCAGCTCCTGCTCCACAAAGGCTCAAATAAGAAATCATATCCCCTACTGTTCAGAGTATGTGGTTATTTTTTTGATAATGTTTATAGTGGTTTCATCTGCTTAAAAATAAGCTTTTTCATCTTCATAAACATAAACAGAATTTATTGTTTTCAATACATATATGAAATAGTAAACCAGACATAATGACTCATGCCTCTAATCCTGGGACTATGAGGCAGAAAGAGATGCAAAATGATCAGCACAATTTGAGACTGACCTGGTCTGCATAGCTAGTTTCAACACAAAACTCAGGACTATAGAGTGATATCCTATTGCAAAAATAGAAAGAGGGGAGGAGGGGAGGAGCAGAGAAGAGGGAGAGGAAGAAAGAGGAGTGAGGAGGAGATAGGAAGAGAAAGCAGAAAAGAGTGGAGAGACTGAAGAAAAAGGATGACAAAAAGGGACAAGGGGGAGGAAGAAGAAGAGAAAGAGGGAGGAGAACAAATAGTCCTTGGTAAAGTTGGTAATGATTAAAGATTATAGAGATAAAAGCACAGCAAATATATCTATATGGCTTTGGGCAAACTTCTCTGGAACTCAATTTTGTCATCCCTAAAAAGAAACATTCCCCCAAAATAGCCCCCAATGATCCTTGCTCCTGGAATTTAGACCCCTATGTAGTTCCCTTCAACACAAAATAGGACTGACTTGTGAAAATCAATAGTGCATTACAAAAATGACAGAGTAGACAGAGTGTGACTTGCAGCACTAAACCTCAAAAAGATATCACTTTCTTGGATCACATGCTCTGTTGGCAAGTTAGCTGCCATGGCAGGAAAGCAGCTCAATGGGTGAAGTCCCCAGAGAAGACACCAAAACCTACTGATAAACAGTCTTGGCCGGCTACCTAGCAAGTGAATGACCCACCCTGGGACTGGACCATCTGGTTTTGTCAAGACTTTGTCTCAGTTTATATCCTGATTAGAATTTGGGGAGGAGCCTGGGATGCAATCACTTATCTCAGCCCCTTCTGAATGAGGTAGTAAATATTGTTCTTACAAGTTTCTATGTTTGTGGCTCCTTGTTGCACAGCAATAGCTAATATAGTTGCCTTAGTTGTTATATTTTTTGTCACTGAATAGTTATTATTGATAAGAAGCATGAAAAGCTGATGCTCTATCTGAATGTCAAAAGCATAATCCTAGTTGCAGGATAAAATCATATGGCTTTGGGCACTTCTTGAAGGGATGAGGAAAGAGACAGTCAAATTGTGCAGAACCAGCATTCCAAGAAATGAATGCTTGGAAACCCAAGCCAAACTGAGTAGTTGACCTTGACCCAAAACTTACAGGACAATAGTTTACCACTTGGCTATTAGTCCTTAGCACATCATGTTTTGATTACTATGACAGCCAGAACTATAACTCAGAGAAACTGTGTCTTGAAAAAAGAAAGAAAGAAAGGAAGGGAAGAAGGGAGGGAGGGAAGGAGGACTATGAAACTCCAATGAGGTAGGTACTTAACTTTGTGTTAGAGGGAAATAAGTATGGATAAGACTTTAAAGTTGCCAAGTTTGTGGTTAAACCCAAGTGATTTTCCAGTGTAAGAGACATGATCTGAAAATCAGAGTATAGAGAGGACCTCAGTATAACTCTGGGTCTTGGGTTTTGGTTGGAATAAATGGTACTGATAGTCCTCTGACCTATGAGGCTGTGCTTTACAAGCACTGCTGGATGTGACACAGTGTAGATGAAGCACACATAACTGTGGGTACTGGGATGGCTTCAGCTCCCCTTTAAGCACATCTGACTATTGTTTGGACTCCTATGTCAATCTGGATGGCTTAACATCTTTCTCGGTGTCTTATACCAAGAATAAGCTATGGCTCACCAGTGAGTCACTGTATACAGAAGTATACCAGGAAAGTGTGGTCGCTTTTCACATTATGAGATTTTCATCCCAACAGCCTTGATATTTAGCCAAAGAAGCACTTTCCAAATTCAGAATGACTTCAGTCTGTTTGTCAAGAAAGAATGTGATAAACATCCTCTAACTTTTTCTCTTGGACAAGCATCAAAATCACCTCTTGATCACTAAATCTACTTTTCCTCAAAGAGGTAGTTAGTAACCAAGCAGACCCCATTGCTCTAACATCCAGTCAGTACCACAGATCATGGCTCCAACTGTATCAAGCATTTTTCTCTGATATAAAGAGAATTAGAGTAAAAATAAGTGATTCTTGCTCAGAACCCAAGCTTAAGCAACCCAATTGTTCAGAAATGAACTTCAGTTCTTCATGTCATAATATTTTTAAATAAGCTATAAAGCTGGCTATCACTCATCCAATAAGCTGTGATCCTTTGGTACTGTCTTCCCTGGTACATGAAAAGTGTTCAAATTTAGAACCTCCTTTCATTTTTACTTTCACTAGTTGGACATCCATAAATGGATGTTTGGATGAAGATTATCACATGCAGCACCTTCATATTACTGTATGCCTGGGACTTGACAAAGCCTTCATTAGAAATGTAGGAATGAGGAAGGATTAAAGTGTCGGTTTTACAAGCCTGAGGGCCTTAGATATCCAGTACCCATATAAAAAACTGGCATAGGTGTAACCCCAGCACTGAGGGCAGGAGGGAGCAGGGACAGGTAGAAACTTCCAGTTCATTATTCTGGCAGCCTAGCCTCATGAATGAGCTCTTGGTTGAATGAGAAACCTTGCATCAAAGAATTAAGGTGAAGGACAATCAAGGAAGGCAACCAGTGTTGATATCTGTTGTACTTGTTCACACCCATACAAATACCACACATGCAAAATTAAATAAATATCTTCACGGAGTTGCAAAATTGATTCCTTATATTCTCAATCATTTTATCCAGAGATTTGTCTGTATTATTTCTTACAAGTGCATATAAATCTACAACACTCTTGAGAATTTTATAAAGAACAGTCAATGTCATACTGAGTCCTAACTTGCCTACCTTTGATCTATAACACTGTCAGCACCTAATAAACACTGTAGAAATTAAGATTTTTCTGTGAGTCAAAGTGGCTGGTAGATAAATCTAAACATTGGTAGAAGTCCTTATTATTTATGTGAGGATTGTCTCTTGTGACATAGGAAGTCTATTAAACCATATGGGGTTTTCCTATATGCCACATGGAAAACCTGCTTAGGATATGATTGAGTGTTGCACAGCCTGACTCCTGGCTGTTCCAAATGCTCTGTCTCTCTGTTTTCTCATTTATACAATGGCATACTTACATACATTTTTCATTTGAGTCTCACAGGTGCTTAAAACAGTGTCTGGTCATTGGAAACACTATAACAAGAATTTGTGATCACTGCTTTATGGAATTTCATCAAAGAAGCCTGGCTAACTTTCTTGCTACATATTTGAATCTCAGCTATAAAACTGGGGTGGGTGGAAGGATAGGCATGTCATATGTCAGCGGCTCTCAATGTATAATGCCCAAAGCACCAGCTGTAGTAACAGTGGCCACCATGGAAAATTTCACAAAAGCATATTCTGGGATCCATTCCAGACCTACAGAACCAGGAATGCCAGGGTGTAGCCTAGAAGTCTAAGGCTAAGCAATCCCCTAAACCTCTATGGTTGGCTAGTAGCAAGCTCCATTCTCTGACCACCAGACAGGCTTTATTTGTGCAAGAATTTTATCACCACACCTCCAGATTATTTTTACATTCAATTTTGAGAGACTGTTTTGTGGAAAGAAGGAAACTTATGAAGAGAGGGCATATGTGGGAAGGGAGAAAGAAGAAAATGTGATGTAACCACCATATTGCATATTTAATTGAAAATTGTCATTCTCATCTAAGAGTTTTATTCATACTCTAAGACCACTGCCAAGAATGCTGTCCTTGGTGCTGCCATGGCCCCTGTTCTCTTCAGTATCTCAGTTAAAAATAGGAAAAGGCTTGCTTCTTAAATTGGCATGCCATCCATGTAAAGTCAGCCAAGAAGAATAACCACACTATTGGATTCTAGAATCTAAACCTGCAATGATCTCGGCAGGTTGAAAGTATCTGCCAAAATTCACAGAACTGTTTTGATTTTTAATGGAGACAGCTTTATATTTCACCTAACTCAAGTTTCTTGGCATTTTACCTCTATGTGCACAATAGGACTGTCAGTAGTGAGGCTGGGCTATAAGCTCTGTGGCCCTTCTTCATACCATGATAAGGGTTGCAGAATTGCAGCAGATTGTGCAAAGTTGACCTGTGATGCAAGAGGTGAAACCCTGGCGACTATCTCTTGATAGTTCAGAATTTGATTGCCTAGTGACAAAGAGTGCTACCCAAGAGAGAAAACTAAGTGTCGACTCAGCTAACAGGATGACAGGAGCAGAATGAGTAACGGGCTTCCAGCAGCACTGTGATGTAATTGCATTCGCCATCCCCATTGGCCTAGAACAGTGTTTCTCAATCTGTGCATTGGCCAAGACCCCTTTGGGAGTGGCCAAATAGCCCTTTCATGGAGGTCACTTATGACTGATCACAGCAGCAAAATAGTTACAAAGTATCAATGAAAATAATGTTATAGTTGGGGGTCACCACATCATGAGGAACTGTATTAAAGAGTCATAGCATTAGGAAGGTCAAGATCCACTGATCTAGAGCATTATCAGCAATTTGGACTCATTTGGGCCATAAACTCCTCTTCCTTCCCACCAGGAGCTCTAAAACCAGCTGGGTTGGAGGAGTGGCATGCTCCTGGCAGTGGAAGCAGACCTATAATTGGCTCATTATTGGATTGGATTTGGCACAAAATGAATTCCAGGCTCTCTGCTTCCTGACAGGCAATAAGAAGCAAGCTTTGTACATGAAGCTGCAGGGAATCTAAGATACCTTTCTTGTTTGCTGATGATGATGGAAAAATTCTTATCAGATGGTGATTTAGGACATTTTGAAGTAAAGCTTTTCCTCAGAGCTATTGTCTTCTACATAGTACTTCTCATACTAAGACATTCAAATTTCCATAATCCTGGATGTTTTCTCTCTCTCTCTCTCCTCTCTCTCTCTCTCTCTCTCTCTCTCTCTCTGTGTGTGTGTGTGTGTGTGTGTGTGTGTGTGTGTGTGGTGTGATGCTTTGGTGCTTGCATGTTAATAAATATTGTACTGAACTATGGTTTTTTACATTTACTTATATGTATTTGTGTGACTGGCATGTGCAAGGTGCTGGGTTTGATCACCAGCACTAGACGTAGGAAACAAACAAACACTAATTATGGGTAGAAATTGATAGAGTCCATTTCTTTTGAAATACATCTGTCATGATACAATGTAATTGGTTAGAAAGGATTATTACCCCTATTGCATGTGGACTTAAATAGATGTACTTCATAACCAGTCTTAAAATTACATTTCAATGATGGGAAATGACAACACATCCCACAGTCTTCTACCCTGTGAAGTTGGAAGTCACATAAGAATGAATTGCAAATCCAACTCCTGTCTAACTGATCTTACAGCACTGATGAGCAGCTTGAAATGGAATGAACAAGGAAATACTTTTGAATTCTCAAAATCTAGGCTGGAGGCTTGCTAATATTACTCCTACTGCTAGATCCCAGTTAAAAGATATGATCTGGGTCTTTTCTATAAAACTCCTAACAAACATCTTTTTCTGTATTGCCTGCTTTAAGCAGTCATTTTGCAAAGTCTGTAGGTTTCCATAATATTTAGCTCCTGTATTTGTTAGTGACTGCCTGCCTGTTTCCCTCTTGTTGCAAGAGAAATATAGTTTAACTGCCAAATTAAGTAATACAGAAAGAGAGAGGAAGGCATCCTGTAGGGTACTAATTGGGTGTGAGTGGGGCATAAGGTTAGAGCAGGGTGTAATAGAGAAAACAATCAGGATCTGTCTGGATGTTTAGACTGACATGGTTCTCATTTTCTTCCCTGGACCAGACTTCAACAGTACGTAGTCTTTGCATGAGAGATTACTGCAATAGGTAGATGTATTTTTCTGTATACCAGGCCTATCAAAAAATGCACAGCAAGGGGTAAATGAAACTCATCAACTTTTCTTTGATATCGGAGAAACAGCAGCTTAATGCCCAAATGTTCCTAACACTGATTCTCTTTGAAGGAAAATCCAGAAATTACAAATCATTTGCTCGTTGAAAACTGGGAGAAGAGGAGAAAAATCCCTTGAAGTCTCCAATCTAAAATGAAAGTGCTCTAGTGTAATGTTACCAATGCTGCGAGGAGAAAAGGGCTTTGGAAAACTGCCATCGAACAGGTTTTGAAAACTGGAGCTGCAATGCCTCCTCCAGGAGAAAGATGACACTTGCAGGCTGAAAATCAACTCCCTGCCAACAGAAGCTCTGGCAGAACAAAGTAGGTGGTGCCTGAGAGGAAGATCCTTCGGGATGCTTAGGAGCCTCTGGGTGAGCTCAGATTAGTCACAGATAATTAGTGCTTTTTCATTTTCAGCACACTTTCTTCCAGATCTCTACAGAAATAGGCTGAGCTACTCTTTAAAGGGTATGTTATTTAAAAGCAAAAACAATCCCCAGCTTTGGAAGCAAGGTAGAGAGTTCAGGGACAGCAAAGGGAATGAATATTTTTTTCCTCAATGCTTGTTTGTCTTAAGTGCCTCATCTGAAGCACTTCAATGTCCTTATCCACCATTTCTATTTCTGTTTGTTGATTCAGCTCAGAGTGGTCATGGAATCACAATATAGCACAAGTGGAAATGGAGTACAAGTATGTCCCTTGCATTCCAGAACATGTAGCATCTAGTGGCTTCTGTCAGGGGGTAAAATATGTGGCAGGAGCCTGTCACACCATCTTGTGCCATCACAACTAACTGCTATAATCACCCCACACACTCTGCTGATTCATATTCAATACCTTGTTTCTTCATTTGTCCTGAGAGCAAATGTCCCATCTTATGTCTTTATCCAACTAATTCAAGTTCTTGATATCTACTTCTAGTATACTCATGCCTGACACAATAGTTACACACATACTTAATTTTTTTCCCTGGTCAAGCATAGTTCATAGTGATCACATGCATTTTGAAGAAAAAAATGCTAATCCAATTAGGGTAAGTTCTACCTAGTCCATGTATGGAATGATTAAGAAATGAAAACAGAGTCCAAGCAAATGAATGTTTGAACCCTTGGCATTTAGTAAACCTGCTTGGCAAGTTCTCAGCAACTGTCTCTGGAACTAAAGGCCAGACTCCTTTATACTAGTCCGGAGTCAGGTAAGAGCTAGACAGTAAGAAGTATAGTGCTTGCCCAGGGCTAAGTTGCCCATGCTGCCTGTCAGGGCAGATTTTCTGGGGTGGATGGAAGCATCACTGGTCCTCTAACAGAAGGCCTCCAGTGACTTTCTGGCAATAGAGCATGCTTGCTTTCTGCTGCTTTCCGGCAGTCAAGAGGAATTGTTCTGAGCTGCTCTGGTACCACCTGCCTGGATGAAAGAAACTCTAATTTGTAGACTGCTTAATAGAAAATTCACTCAGTGGGAAGCCAATTGACCATCCCTGCCTGGGATTAAACCAGCTACCACCTCACCATCTGCATAAATATATAAACCAGAGCATGTAGATTGATGAGTTCCCAGGCAGGGGACACTGGAAAGGGAGCAGAAGTAAATCTGCAAGTCTTGATTTGTTCCTCGTGATTCCTCCTTCTCAAATGCCACAGCGTGTGCAGGGAGTTGAAACGAGCAGCGTTGTCACGATGCAGCCAAGTCTGATTAGACAGCCCGGAATTCACTTTCCTAGTTTTCTGCGTGGGCTGCACACAGCGTGAGAGGGGATGAGAGAAAAGGCTTCATGGCTGGAAGACAGCTACACTTGAGAGCAACACAGCCCCGCCTGATAAGCCCTTGCTCATCCTGGGAGCAAAGGCATGCACCACAGAGGCCTGTTTTTTTTGTTTTTTTTTTTTTCTCCTGGATAGCTGTGTTAAACATAGTCAGGGCCCACACCATATCCCTGTGGTCATAATGGTCATAATCTTTTTCTTCTTTGTCTCCTCTCCTCTACCGGCACTTCTTTTCCTTTACTTCCATCCCTTCCAGTCTCCTCTCTTTCGAATAATGCTTTCTCTCACATTTTACAAACATTTCCCATTCTCCTTTCCTAAGACATCTAAGGGAGAGCAAATTCTCTGTGCTTCCATGCAACATTTCACCTATTAACTGGTAAACCAGGCTACATGCTCTGACCCCCAATACTCAATCATCTCTGAGCCCAGGGGATTCTTTATGGTTACTAAATGCTGACTGATTGAATGAATGGGTGAACAGACAAGCAAAGAAACAAGCTAGCACATAAGAATTGTGGCTCAGTACCCTTATTGGTGGGAGGGAGCAGTTCCTGAACTCTAGCATCCTTTGCTTGTTTCACTCAGTGCTGGCATGGTAAACTACTCAAAAGAACTATAGCTGACTAAAAGGACATTTTTTTTTTTTTTTAAGAATGGAACAGGTGACCATGATTCAAAGGACTAGGTGAAAAGTAGTATAGATGTCGGCATGACTTACAAGCTGGGTGACTCTAGTGCAATTGTATAACCTTTCTTAGCTTTGACTCTGCCATAAATGAACTGGCCATTCCTTGCAGTGTGATGTGAAACACAGAATGTTTCATGAACCATTCCCAAGCATATAATAAATGGTGATGAGGAAAGCATAATAGTGCTATTGGCTACAGATATTTGTTACTATTACTTAACACTGATTTTAATAGTTTGGAGAACTGTTGACATAATTACTATAACCTAGGTATCTATATTACATATGTTATAAATATCTAATATATTAATGAATAAAAAAGAACTGCATCTGAGTCTCTTATTTCCACAAATCTAATTATTGTAAAAAGAGAAACTATACATATTAAGTAGTTAATTCCTATATTCTTTTTATTGAAGGGAAGTTTGGTAGATGTGACATTAATCTCTCACATAAAAAAATGTGTTTATTCTTTGCCAGCATACTGACATTTGTAGCAGAATAATTCTTTGTTGTAGGGGGCTGTTTTGGACATTATGGAATGTTTAAAACATCCTTGTCTTCCTCCCCACCCTACACACCAATGTGTCCAGATATTACCACATGGCCTCTGAAGTATAACACACACACACACACACACACACACACACACACAGGTGCGCATGTGCACGCACACATGCGCACCACTCCTATATCCTAGGTTGTAAACCACTGTGTAGAGAAAAGCATTATACAATATTGAAATCAAAGCACATGCCAGTTATGACTGTCCTTTGACCCAGAAAAAGTTATATACAAGTTTACACAAATCTGAAGAATTGTGTCCTGAGTTAAATGTTTCTATGCAAATTGTAAACAGGTCCTAGCACAAAAGCTTTGCTAGACAACAAATGAATGAAACTGATGTAGTTCAGAACCCCTGAAGAAACTCTCCTTCTCCTAACCAAGTGAAGAGTAGCAAAAGGAGGCTTACAAATCAAAAGAGAGGTAGTTTCACTGACGTTAAAAAAAAAAAAAAAAAAAAAAAACTTCTCCAATCATTTCCTTGAGAGAGAGAGAGGGAGGTAGTGAGGGAGGGAGAGAATAAAGCCCATGTAATTGGGTCAAAGCAGAGAACACATCAAAATTGAGTAGAAAAAACAAAAAAGCTCAGCAAACTACAGGAAGACATTAGGAGACATTAAGAGGAACTTTTAGGTTTGTTTTCCTTTTCCTTTTTTTTTTTTTTTTTTTTTTTTTTTTTTTTTTGTTTGTTTGTTTTTAAAGACAGTTCTACCTAAGTCAATAAATCTGTCTTCTGGCAGAGGGACTGGGCTCTGAAATCATGGTAAGTCAGACTATGAAAAATAAATCATGTTAGTCCTGGAGGCTGCAAAGCAACATGAAAACAATCACTGTTAGGATAAACTGTATGGTGGAAAAAGAAAGACGCAGAAGTGTAGAAATGCTCTGAATGATGGTATGTCAGGAAAAAGAGACTAAAAGAACCAGCTTATACTGTCAGAGTAATTGCCTTGCCTAGGCACTGTGCTTGCATATACTTTTCTAGAGGCAGCCCCCATGCCTCAAAGCAACTGCAAACAGTGTATGCCTTTTTCTGCTTATTATAAAATTAACAAGAGAATCACTTAACTCAAAATTGCAATGGTAGAAGAAAACAAGACCATGTCTTTATGACCCCAAATCTCCATATTGCTAGCAACTTAGTTATAGTGTACCCCATATTTACATGTAGAGAGTGAGAAGAAAGAGATCAAAGTATTATACTAAGAAGCAATTATTTTCCGCAATTACCTTTTGCTCCCCAGATTCTCTTATAGTATTTTCTTAGTTTCTTTGGGGATTTTTTTTTTTTTTTTTTAGAACATGGTTGCTTGTTCTGAATTTTAAGATAGCCATACTCTTTAGCCCAAGGTCACAATAATTTTCCTGTCTCACAGCCTTCCAAGTGTTGATATTACAAGCATGAGCCACCAGGTGTTGTTTTAGGGTCTATATAAACAGATTTGAAACCTATTATTCTTTGTCATTTAACAAGGACATTTCCATTCACAAATTAGTATTAATCACACTTGTCAAATACAGAGATATTGTACATTTAGTTATTGATGTGAGATCTTTATTTTTAACCATAAATGTCTACATGGAAGCTCTCTCTATAAGCTCTGATTTCATTGCATCCCATATATTTCAGTAAGCCACAGATTTTTCCCCCTTAATCTAAAAATGCTTCTCATTTCTTTTGTGATATTTTTCTTGACTCCTTAGTTATTTTGGAATGTTTTTGGAGTTCCACAAGTTTTGTTATTTTCTAAACTTTCCTCTGTTATTGAATCTTTATTTCAAACAAATTAATCTACTGGGCATGACTTCAATCCTTATTCATTTATTAATGCTTATTTTATGTCCAACATAGGGTACATTTTAGGCAATGTTCCTTGTGTACTAGAGAAGTATGTTATACTCTTTACTTGTTAAATAGAGTGGTCTATATGTATCTATAAAGTCTAATTGGCTTCCTTTGCTCCTCACATCTTCTATTTTATTGCTCTTTTACTAAATGTGGGATTTTTTTTTTTTTGAGTCAGGGTTTTAATCTGTACCAAGGCTGGCCTGTAGCTCACTATGTAGTCCACACTAGCCTTGAATTCATGGCAATCTCCCTTCCTCGGATTCCTTAATGCTTGGATTATAGATATGAGCCCCCATACTCACCTATTACTACACATGGGAAATTTAAGCCCTCATTTTCCATTATTATTATTAAATGTATATTTCACAGTTCAATTCTGTCAGCTTTTGTTTCCTGCATTTTGGGGGTCTGTTGTTAAGTGTACTTCTTATCAAGTATGTGGGTACATCAATTCACCCTCCTGTCAGCACTCTCACAATTAGCACTTGAATAAACAAGAGTGACAGTGATGCATAATGTTTAACATTTAAGAGTAATGAGTACCTTATGTTCTCCTTTTTGGGAGATGACATATCTCTGGATGACTGGTTAGCAAATATGTCTTATGTAGACATAAATGCTCTTTTAAAACTAAAGCCAACAAGTTGCTGAAAATTAAATTTTCTTTGATTCTACATATTTTGCTATACATTTACATAGTAAATACACTTGCATTAGCAAAAATTAAAGTGTATTCCTTAGTTAGATTACAGTGTGATTAATTTTACAAATTATTACTTCATACTTTAACAAACCCTATGAAGTGAATTACTAAGATTTAAAAAACATTTTCAATTAAAAATATTTTTATTTTATAAATGTTTTGCCTGCATGAGTATATGTGCCCCATATGCATGCCTGAAGAAGAGGGCTATTCCTGGAACTGAACTTACAGACCATTGAGAGCTGTCATGTGAGTACTGGGTACTAAACCAAGGTCATAGGCAAGAGGAGCAAGTGCTCTTAACTACTGAGCCATCTCTGCAGCCTTTAGTTTGAATGTTTACAATAAAATGATGTGTGTAGTGAAGGATGTATATACAAAGAAAATATAACATATATACACAGTGGAATAATATTTGGCCATTAAAAAATGGAAAGTCTGTGTGATTTGAAGCAACATGGATGAAGTTGGAGGACTTTATGTTAAGTATTTTAAAAGCAAGAACACACTGGGTGGTGGTAATGCACATCTTTAGTCACAGCACTCAGGAGACAGAGGTAGGTAGATCTCTGTGAATTTGAGGACAGCCTAGTCTGCACAGTGAGTTCCAAAACAGCCAGGGCTATACAGATAAATCTTGTCTTAAAAAATAAAGTGACCCACAAAAATGTTTTTCAGTTCTTGGAGTCCCTAGTTTAGTATGTATAATAATGTATGAAATCTGCCTACCGCAAAACCTGTGTCCAGGCTGTCATGTTCACTACTGAGAATGCCTATGACTTCAAAATAACAGTTTCTCTCTAGAGCTTCATCAGTCCAAGGGATTTCAATTGCTTCTATCTTGCTGTTCATTTACATAATTGTAGAATTCTTAGGTTTTACCCCTGTTAATCATTTCTTTTCTTGTAATTGCTGCAGTGTTGCCACCTTAATACTTCCATTGTTCCTCTCTAATGTTTTGTTAGCAGTGAGCTCTTTTACCATGGGAAAAATAGATATTATAAACAAGTTGTAGGGTCTTGTTTTGCTCTGCCCTAAAAGATTTTGCAGTATGGCATTAAAGGAACAGTTTGTCCTAACAAGCTAGCTTATTAACAAGGTCCTGTAGATCCCATATGTCTAGAGACTATCCCTTCCCACTGTCCTAAAATTGTCCCTATCCCTGTTTGTTTCCTGTTCCAAAGTAATACTACCGAGCATGTCTTTTGTCTACTTAGTGGGTCGAAGCAGCCATCAAATTATCTTCAAAATAAACCAGCTAACTCATGACCCTGTGATGACTTAGCTATTCTACCACTACTTAGCTATTCTGACATCAATGGCCAAACTTTCTATCTGTACATCTTAGTACAGAGAGGAGAAAGTGTACAAGTTCCTCAAGCTAGTTATGAGTTCTTTAGTAAATACCTGTAGTCTGACAGGAAAGTTAGGAGAGACATGAACAGAATCTATTTGAACTCCAAACCCAAGTAACTTTTCAGGTTCCCCAGATGATTGGTAGTTCTGTGCGATTCCCAATAATGCAGCAACAACAAATGGGCATGAGGATATCAGAAAACACATGATTTTCACACATTTCTGCCAGTCCTGTCTCTTTATCTGGCTCTTGGGCTTTCTTAAATTAACAAATGCTGGCTTGTGGTAGTGTACGCCTTTAATCCCAGCACTTGGGAGGCAGAGGCAGGCAGATCTCTGTGAGTTCAAGGTCAGCCTGGTCTACAGAATGAATTCCAGGACACCTAAGGCTACAGGAAGAAACCCTGTCTTAAAAAAAACAGAACAAACAAACAAAAACAAAGTGACTTAAGTTAACAGCTGGCTACCTTCAGTCTCATCCAAAAGAACACTTAAAGTGAGATGGCTGAATACCCTACTTCCCTGTCCAATCCTATGCCCCACTTTGGCTTGGGACCCCTCTAAGAGATGTCCCCACATCTCTTGGTTTAGACATGATATGTGCTATGTCTGTTTTGCTATTGTCTGGTCTGATACCCAACATGAGTACAGGTCTACCCACAGAAAAATCAGACATGGAGGCATGTGCCTATAACCCCAGCACTGAGTTTGGTACAGACAGGTGGATCCCATGGGCTCAATGACTGTCCAGTCTATCAAAATGATGAGTTTCAGATTCAGTGAGGATCAAAAAACAAGGTGGATCTTGGTTATTTAATTTTTATAACAGGGAGATACTACCCAAGATTTAGCTAATAAGCATAACATGCCTGCCTACTAGCAAACCTTCTTTAATATACTTGGTAAATGTTCTTTAATAGACTTGGTGAAAAGTTTACAATAAATAAAGACTATGTTAATTGCAACTAAAAAAAAAGGTGAGGTGCAACACAAAGAAATCAAGCTTGAACTAATTTCCTGCCTGATGGGTCTGCTCTTATGGTACCAGATGGCACCATGAAGGATGTTATAAAGTAAAGACATAAGAGATCTAACCCATTTGTGAACTTTACAAATTATAATGCCAGGCCAAAAAAAAAAAAATGCCCATTTATGTAATGACTCAATTGTTAGGGGGGTGAACCAACCACTTCCTATTTGAGGCTTTCCATGCTTAATAATGTAAACCTGGTCCAAAAACATGACAGAAGAGGTCTTATATCCTTTAGTGGTGGTAGTGAAGGCTAAAGTGGTTGATTAGCTGAATTGACATAGCAACAAACCACCTCCTAAATATCTATGCTTACCCATAAATAAAGGCTATTTTCAGCTTTAAACAGTGAAACTTACAGTAAATGACTGCACAAAATGTTGACAATAAAGAATAGTTGAGCTCTAAGAGCCAATTAAGGTTTACACCTTAAGGCTCGGTGAATACTACAGAAAATGGGCTGGAGAGAATGTAAGTGCTTGAGGATGAGGAAGAGGACTGTGAAATACCATCTTCAAAGCAGGATACAGAAATGGCTCCAATAAACTCACATCAGCTGTGCATACTGGTACCAGGTCTACAAAAGTCAGGCTCTGTTAAAGTCAGCTGTAGAGGAGGAAGGAACATGGTGGTCCTTATCACATACAGCTGATCAGCAGGCAAATGACAGAGTCTGGGAGTGGGTCAAACATGGTATCAAGTTATAAGTTCATGGGAGCACACCAGGTCATAGTTTCAAACTCAGGATCACAAGAAGGTCCTGATTAAACTCTGGGACACCAAACAAAATCAAAACTAAGAAATACGGGTAAGAGATTTATAGGGAAGAGAAAGGGCTGGTTGGGCTGGCAAGGAAAAGGGAGAGGATGTGAGAAGAAGGCTCAAAATACATAGTGTATATATATGAAATTGTGGAAAAAAACCAAAAAATTTAGTGGGGAAAATGGCAGATTGTTCTGTAAGATACTTAAGTGGGTAAAGGCATTAGCCACATAACTCAAAATTTATTCCTGGAACCCATATAAAGGTGGAGAAAACCAATTCCACAAAGTTCTTCTGTAATCTACACACACACCATGACATGCATATGGGTGTTCACATACATACACACAGCACTAATAAATAAATGAAAGTTTTAAAACCTCACAAGTAAAGATCCATAGAGGAAGGTACCCTGTCTTGATCTCTGCCCCCCCCCGCCTCCTCCCACACATGATTCTAGGGACTAGAGAGATGATCAGTGGATAAAGTGCTTGCTACAGGAGCATGAAGAGCTAAGTGTAGATCCTCAGCACCCATATAAAAGCTGACCATAGAGCTGCTGTACACCTGTACAATAACCCCAGTACAGGGGGAAAGGGTGAAAACAAGTGGATCCCTTGGGATTTCTGGCCAGGCTGTCTAGTCAAATTGGTGAGCTCCAAGTTCAGTGAGAGACTCTATCTCAAACAAATAAATGAATGAATAAATAAGGTGAAGAGCAATTAAAGAAGACACCACATATCTGTCCCTGAAATTCACATGCACAAACACTCACTTGTATCGACACACATGTATGCATAACACACACACACATACACACACACACACACACACACACACACACGTTCATGTGTATAACTAAACAGTTTTTGTTGGGTGATGATAATAAATATTACAAAAATTCATATCGCTCCTCTGGTCTTTCTCAACAAGAAATTCCACAGTTTGACAACTCAAACAGAACTGAGCCTGATAGTCAGTCATGAGTTCGTTCTGTTTTATAAAAAACAAGTTCATGCATTTATTGGCCAGATTAATTCCCACTCAGGTAGCTTTGTACCCATCCAGGTCCCTGAGCTTTATTCTGTGATCATGAAATATAATTTGTTTCATTCTCACTCCTTCTGTCACTTATGTAATTGTGCTAAAAACACTACATGTTGTTATTTTCCTTTAACTCAAAACAGATTCTTAAGACAAGCATCATGGTACATTCCTCCCATCCCAGAGCTTGAGAGGATGAGGCATGAGGATAATAACTTTGAGGCCAATCTGAGAAATATAGTCAAAATCTGCCTTAAAAATGGAGGAGGGGGAATGGAGAAAGGGGAAGTGAGAGAGGAAGGCAGGGAAGGAGGGAGAGCAGCCAGCTCCTCTTTTCCTCTAGGAAATCTTTTCAACTGAACTAGTTTGAAAATATCTTTAGAAGGTCTAGATAAGAACAACATAAATGGCATCATGATAACCCACTGGTCTGTCTCACAAACATTCTGTTGTTGCTATCTATAAAGTCAATATTCATCTCCAGTGCAAGGAGGGTATGTGCTATCAATTTGTACGATGTGGTGAGATGTGAATCAGTCTCCCTAAGACTCATTCCAAGAATGAGGTGATAATTGATTATTATGGAGCTTATAAGAGACCATGGAGCCAAGCATACTGGCCCATGCCTCTAATCCCAGTACTAGTGAGGCTGAGGTGGGAAGATTGCCATAAGTTTGGGGCTGGCCTACATTGCAGAGAGTTCCAGCCCAGCTTCAGCTGGAAACAAAAGTGGATATAATGCTCTTCACACAGTGGCAAGTGATAAATAGTTCTGCCAGCCATAAATAAATATTACATGCATGGAGGGACAAATGAATAGACAAGCAATGAGATAAAAACTGTATTGCAGGTTCCCGTGTAGATTTTCCTCTAGACTTCTGTTTAAGGGATGGAGAAGACGGTGATTGGTAGAGTTTGGTAATGCTGGTAAAGGACAGATTTGCTCCTAGTGTCTCCTAAGGGAAAGAACCATGACTTGGTGAACCCATACTGTCTGTTGGCAGAATTTCTATTCCAGTTATTAGGAACCAGATCTGCAGACAGAGAGTTGGCTGAGTTCTTACCAGGGGATCATTACTGAACAATTAAAATGAAAATAAGTATTTTATGTACCTTGTTCCTTGTTGGAGCAACCTGCACAGTTTCAAACCTACTCTTTTTCCATTTATACCCACACCTACTCTTTTTCCATCAGACCCAAGGCTTCATGGTCTGCCTTGTTCCTATTTTGGTGTCCTCTATTTTATTTTATTTTATTTTATTTTATTTTATTTTATGTGGCATAAATGCATGGAGTACTTCTTCCTTTCACTTCCAAATCTACACAGCTACTTGTTTGTCAGATCCTATTGCCAGAACAATTGTTCACTGTTCTTTATGGCATATGGCATCCTTCCCTACTAGAAGAATGATCAGAAAGGGACCAATAAGCAAGGAGCCTCACCAGTTCTCCAAACAGTTGTGGAATAAGATAAACCTGAAGGTGTGGCTTTCCCTGAAAACATACTATCTAAATTGAACTTTCCTGGTAAACTCCTCCTGTGGAAAGCTTCCTTTTGATGATGGTCTTTTTCAGACAAAGAGACTGCTTTTCCACTCACCTTTGTTCTCCACTGAACTACTGTTCAGTTTTGGGAACATATTTCAGTTCACTTTTAACGTTCTGGATCTCCAGGAGGTTGACAGCAGGTCCTGGGAGTTTCTTAGCTCCAGGAATTGGTTTCTTCTCTTCCTCCGAAGTGGAAGGAGCCCCCTAAAAAGAAACGGGGAGAAATTCAACTCACCAAAAACAAGATTGTTCCTTCTCTCTTGTTCATAGAATAGAGCATGAAAACTCTATCATGAAAAAAATATCAAAGGAAGAAAAGTCAAAATACAATTCTAGCCTAATGACTTTCTCCTGTATTCCTGTTCAGATACCCCTAGAGTTTCAACAAAATTCCCTGAAATTTGTACAGGAATGTAAAATAATGTTGTAAGGGGGAAAGTCCTTTCCATAAGACTTAGGACACATTAGACAACAGTTCAGTGTGGTAACTAAAAAGTACTGCCAACGGTTAAAAGGAGTTGTGTTTCTCACAAAAGAACATTCTAAAAATGACTCTGACTTAATACCATACCATTATCAGATACCTGATGGCAGAAATCTGTAAAACGTCAGTGCTCAGTTAGCCTTAATTAGTTCAGGAGCTTGCTTGCAAAAATTTGTTCAGAGTATGGTGGCTATGAGCCTTTTGTTCTATGGCTCTTTGGGGAAACATAAACAAACTCAGAAGGACATAGGAAAACACCTTTGAATAAGAGAGGGAATGAGAGAGGCCAACTTTTGCCTGCTGCTTTGAGTAGTTTAAATTTCTTGTCATTAAAAGAATCTCAACTTTAGGGAGGGACACACAGCCTTTTCTTTTTGTGTGGCTTCTCTAGTGCCTGATGACAGAGGCTCGAATGTATAATGGATGATTTTCGTTTAACTAGCTAATCCCATATCAACCCACACCTCTATGTGCATGCACCAAGCATGTATAGAAAAGGACTATAAAACATTAAAATCAGTTGCTGTGTACAGCTCCATCTAGTTACTAGAGAAGAAAATTACATGCTAGTCTGTTATTCCTATTTGCCTGAAAGGGAGATATTGGAGGACATTTGATCACCCTAACAGCCAGGATATCAATCTTTGGATCAGATTACTTCAGGGGTAACTTAGTGACTGCCCTAACTCCTTGTCACTAAAATCTATTCATCACCATGCAGTGGTCATGCTTACCATATGCCATGTTAGCAAATGACTTGAGTACAGCAGCATCCTCAAGGTGACCCCATACCTGGTAGGCAGGGACTCCTCCCATGAAAAACTTAAGCTGGAGAGTTGAGCTTAGAGCCATGCTGAGGTCTGTGTTTCTTCCACTAAGCCCCTCCCTCTTCTTCCCCTGCATCTGGGTCTCATTAACTCTTCTATAGCTTTCTCCCATCCTTTCTTACAAGTGTTTCCCCCCAATAAATGCTCTGCCCCTTAAATGTCTGTTTCTTAGAACATAGTTCCCAGTGCAGAACTCTTATAGCTCTGTCTGCTTAACCAAGAACTGGGTAAATTTGTGTGTGTGTGTGTGTGTGTGTGTGTATGCCTGTTGTGCATGTGCCTACTATGTGCATGCATTTGTCAGGGATGAGACACTCCACATTTGCCTCCTGTGAAGGACAGTGCTAAAACTAGTGCTGTGAGTCCAAGTCCTGTGCCTACCTGTGTCTCATTCTCAAATTGGTTAGCACTTAGAGGAAGAATGTGTTCAAGCTTCTCCAAACTCTGACAAATCACTAGGTAGATGTGTCCTTTATAGAACTGTTTTTAAGTTGTTTATTAGGGAGGATGAGTAAGCATAAAAGACTGAGGTGTTATTCCTCTTGTAATGGCTAATGGGACTTCCTATAGTTATTTTCTGTAAAACTGGCACAGTGATGATTGAATTGCTAATATGTTACCCACACCAAATGATAAAGTAACTCAATGAGGATGTATCTATTGCAAATCTCTGGAAGATATTTTTCGCTTAGGTCCATGTACAGAGCCCGAAACCTGGCTTCTTTTCTCCATGCAAACATATTCATCATTTGTAAGCATAGATACAGAAAAGGTTGTTAAAACTGTAAAACACCAACTTGAAGAACCAGGTATTCCAGAATGTTCTTTGCTGGGCTTTCAGGAAGGAATTTTTAACAAGGCTGTAAAGTGTTGCTTCTTCTTAAATAGGTGTAGCAATGAAATGAAAAATGTTTCAGCACTTATAAATGCTTCCACAGTTGGAGGTGGGTAGATCTCAATAAAGAAGCATAAAGAGAAAAATGTTTCCAGATCCTTCTGCTAAGTTCCCAGGTGAGTCACCTCCATGCTGGCACATTTAACACATACAGCCAATATCTACACTGAAGAGTCTGGGGCAGATTTATAAAGTGAACTTATACAGATTAATAATGGTAGTATTTAATGTTACACATCTTCCTATCACATTATTAATGTCTCAATTGACTGTTTTTTCAGTTTTTAATCAAGATAAGGCTTGGCATTTGATTAATCAAGGTGGCATATAATGGAGATTGTCACTATATGTACTAATTGACAGTATGGTATTGTTCAGGAAGCAGGACACATTTTTACACTGACATTCCACCACTTTTTATAAACATAATGAAAATCACATTTCTCTGCTTCCGCGAATTTACTATTATAAGAATTACAGTAAACTAAAGCATGAATAAAGAAGGTTCTACTTGACTAATGGAGGGTATCCCTTTTTACAGCTATCTCAATTCAGCAGGGTACTAGAGGCTATTTATTCTTCAGTGTACATGAAGACAGTGTGAGGGAAAACTTACCAACATCATTCTCCACTTCAGTGACAGCTCTGTGAAGGGAAATGCCTGCCTTGGGAATCACAGAGGATTTGCCAAACTTTTCAGAATGGTGAAGCATTTCCAAGCTACCCCAATTGCATGCCCTCCTTTACTACCAGATACCCTACTGAGTTTTTCCCTAGGCTCTTACATGAGGCAACAGACTTTGACCTACTCATTCCTGTTCAAAAGTAAAAACTCACTGATATCAGCCAACACTACTAGCTGTCCTAAGGTACACGTGCTAAGTCATTTCATCCTCATACCAAGTCTGTACATCTGCTTTTATTCCTACCTTACCAGTTAGGCTAATGTATGGAAAAGCAAAAAAATAAAATAAAAATAAAAATTTTCCCAAAGCCTTACAAGAAGTAACTGGATTAGAATTAAATAATATGTTTGTATCTTGTGAAGGGACCAAATGAAAGGAAATATTTAAGAGAAAGTCCCAATGTACTATTATGTAGCATAATAAGGATAATGATATTTCAGTTAAAGAGTGATTTGGAGACTCAAAAATGGCTCATTAGTATCCTCAGATGACTTGAAATAAACAGCTGTTTTTCTTATGCAAAAGAAATTGGATGGAAGAGCCCTATGTCCTGTACATGTCTATGTCTAATAAGTATGGAAGATACATTCCATGTCTGTAGACAAAGAAAAGGACTGGTCAGAAGCCACAGGTACACAAGAGATAGTCAGTGCTCAAAGACCTTGTCAGAAAGAAAATGACCCAGGCTCTTTTTATCTGCTGGGATACATCCATTTGTTCCCTTCTTAGAGGATGTCAAGATCAAAATGCCTTCTGAGTTTACCTGGGAGTCTAACTGACTAGGCTGGAGGTGAGCTGTTCTGGTTAATGATGGTGTGCTACAAATCACACATTATACTATGATTCTGTTAGCATGCAGGTTGGCAACACATCCTTAGTTTGTAAATAGGGATTACAGTAATAAATGTGGCTATGTAAGGTTATTCTGAATTCACATTCAAGTTCCTCGTTGAAACTACACCACTGAAGGTAGCTAGAGCCTCAAGCCAACCCACACAAATTCTACTTAACTCATCTTGTAGCTAAGACAAACCACCTAATTACTCCCCTTGTAATGTTTCTCTGGAAAATTTATTCTGAGGACCAAGCCAGCATTTGAACTACAAGGTCACTCCCTCCCTCAAACCACATAAGTCCTAAGAGTCCCTATCTGTTTGTTTGGGGTAAGGACCAGCCTTAGCTCTCTGTTCTACCCAATGAACCCCAAGAACAAGGAGTGGCATAATGCATAGAACATTTCTAGGGTCTAAGGATCCCTGTGGATATCTCATTATCTCTACTATATGAGGAATATCAATGGGCCATTTGAATACATGAGTGGTTAGAAAGTATATTGTCACAAACCTGATGATATATGTCCTAGGTGGTTTTATACAGTATGTTCAAATCATCAGACTAGGGACAAGAAACGAGTGATAGAAAAGTGCTACCCTAGCCTGCTAAGCAGGATACTCGTGTTATACAGGGAAGAATCCAAGCCTGCCTGCTATACAGAGGGAAGAGAAGTGAGCCCCACACCACTGTTATATCAGCCAATTTCATGAGAAAAGAGAACCAAGCTACCTTCTATCTGCTGTCTTAGTGACAGACACAATTTCAGAGGAAAGTGAAAAAGGAAAAATAAAATGGTAAATAAGGGGAGGTGAGGGTAGAGTCCTGTAGCCATCCCGTAAACTCCTCATGCCTCTTTCTTACAATCTGCAGAGCAAGAGGCTAGTCAGGGCAATTTCTGAAGAACTGCTTATTTATCAAATACCTACCAGACTATACCACATCCCTTATTCCATTCATTCCTTCCTGACAGCAGCACTCTGCGGGATGGAGGAGATTCTGCTTGGCTAACACAACCCATATACTTGATCCAAGTCGCAGACACAAAAATTAGTAGCTGAAATTCCAAAATTTGGTGATGCTATTCAAATACTTCATTTCCTCCTCTCCAAAGGAAAAAATCTTTTGGTTGGAGGCTAAAGCCTCCATGAACATGAAATTGCATATATGAAAAGGTTAGGTCCAGGACTAAGGTCATTTTAGGAAAGTTTGAAGTAGTGGGCCAAATATAAAAGTCATTTAAAAATCCTCACCTTTTAAAATGCCCTGATTTTTGTGTTAATGAAATGATCTATAAACCTTAATCCCACCTTCCTCAGAGTCAGACTTATCACATTTCAGCAGAGACATCACATGCAAATAAATGCATAGACCCGGGGAAGGCACTTGTTTCTGTTTGTTGCATTTATTCATTTTTGTCTCTATTTTAGCAAGATATTTGAATTGGGCAGGGAGGAAAAAATAGGGAAATACAGGGAGGAAGACCAGAAAGACGCCTTTGGAAAGATTTCCTTTCAAAGGAAGATCAAGATGATTGTTTGGATCTGAAAGTAATTCAATGCCCTTATTACTGAGCTCTAATTGAGGTTAATCTCCCATCAGAAGCTGCTCGAAGAACAAGTGACTAGTGTGAGCCCCAAAGCACCTGTGCACAAAATCAGTTGACAAGTAGGAGGAAGTCAAGCTTGGCATCTTCAAGCAACTTTGTCAGACACTTAGCCCTGGCTGAAATGGAAAGCAGGCACAGAATTTCCCTGCTAACTGAGAAGCCTTGCCTCTAGGAAGACTCAGGAGGGAACAGGCCTTGCTTATCTCTGTTAGGTTTCTTCCTCACCTCTGCCACAGGAGTAGCCTCTTTTCTTCTAGGGGGCTGCCCACCTCCTGGGCGAAAGGCTCCCATTGGAATATTGATGTTTGCCTGAAAGAGAAAACAGAGTAAATTTAGCTTAAGAATAGTAAGAAATTGCACTGACATTCTAAGACAGCAATCATCGTCAGGGAAATGCTTCTGAAATGTACATCTTCAAAGCTTTTGATCCAAAGAAAATTGCTATAACAACAGCACAAAAATATGCGAAGGAAAATTTCACTTCCACTTTCACACATTCCTGGCATTCACCTTTAGGTCTTTGCAGTGATTTTATAATTCCTGATTGGATGGAAGAATTTTGAAAACAGTGTGTTCTGACCATTGCCCTTCTGCAGTGCATTTTATTTTCCCCTTTCAGTGATGAGGAGGAAGGGACACATAACAATAGAAAAGGAGGAAAGAGCATCCACGGAAGTTATATGACATTTAGTTCTCCATCAGTTTCCTTTAAATGTACAATGATGTGGGTGCTATCACACTTCCTAAGTTGTCACCTCCTTCCTGTAGCATCCTGGCATGGTTCTAGCTTGACCTCAGGTTTCTGAGTGGACATTCTTCTATCTTCTCCCCAACACTATGATGTGTGGGACAGTAAAGAAAAGGGACAGTGCTATAAAATCAATTTCCTTTTTTTTTAATAAAAATTCAATTAGTATCCTTTATTAAGATAAAATACTAATCTCCTTCAGTGCCAAGCATAAAATATCTTATTGTAAACACAAAATATTTCAAACGCTAAAATATGTAAGAATATGTTGACACAGTAATTTGAACTTGAGAAGATAATATGTAAATTTAAATTTCACCCATATTTCTACAGACATCAAAAGGTGAAAATGTTTAATACATAGCAAAAATGTCTTCAAACAGTAGTACCACTCAAATAACAGTTTTAAAAACTAGAATGCATTTTTCCACTGAAGATAAAATGTTGCCTTATAAGTACTTGGATAGTTGGGATTTAAAAGGTGAAATTTCATTTTGATATGAATGAAAATGATGCCTAAGCAAAAAGAGCAAAATGTTTTGTTAACTTGTGACACAGAGTTGATGATTTGGGTACCATACCATTGAACTTATTAAGTCCTTTTGGAGTCACCTGGTATATGCTCTGTTGCCAGGGTAATGATTAACCCAAAACATAGGAAATAGCCAGTATCATTATTCACAAGACATGGCAGGTCTACATTTTGCTCCCAAAGAGCACGCTTGAAAACTCTCCTTCACGCTAGGATAATGCTGGTCCCATAGAAAGGAAACAAGTTTAGAAATGTTGGTAGCAAATAGAAAAATGCATCACTTTGATTCCAAGTAGTAGTTTTTATGAGCATATATGATAAATGAAACACATAGGATTAAGAGAAAGATAGAGCTTATGTACTGGCAAATATGTAGCAAAATTTCATGAATCTAATGAGATCATGATCTAACTATGTTGTCCAGGCTGCCCTCAAACTCCTACACTCAAGTGATCCTTCCTGTTTCAGCTTTCCCAATAAATGGAATTTCAGGAAGGCAGCACTACTACAGGTCACCTCTTATAATTTTAATTGTCATAACTCCTTCATTTCTTAGTAGGATGTAAAATAATGCTATTCACTAGGGATGGGTCTCGGCAACAGAATGTCCAGTTAAGATGAATGAGACTCTCAGTTAGATCTAGCACCACAAAGAATCAAAACTAAATAAAAGAGTAATAGTACTTCACATTTAACAGGATTTAGATAGAATGACATACATAGAGTCTTGAAATAAGACCAAAACAATGTGAACAGACTCAGAGAAGATGATCTATATTGAACCAATAGACTACTTCCTCCACTACATTTTGGATGAGAGAAGAAAGGTGTCATGTCAATGACTATTTGAGAGAAGAGTGATTAATTAAAAGTATAGTTAGAGCCATGTGTTATGCCACACACCTTAAATCTCAGCACTTGGTGGATTGAGAATTGGGGCTACAAAGAAAGACCCTGCCCAGACTCCTGAAAAAGAAATTTATTTAGAGCACCACATTCAACCAATTATGAATCTATAAAAGGTACCTTCCTAGGAGTGAATTTGGGTTAAAATGCTCTTTCTGGAAGACTCGGTCTTTAAGCCATTTAATCAAGATTATGCTTTACAATCAAATACAGTTCTCAGTAAGGAAACACACAAAAGTGATACTTAACAATATAACAGTTATGGGGTGAAAACTTTTTCTTGTTCGAAGATTAATTTTGAAGCCTCTTGTAGCTTCTCCATGGATGGTTTATAAGAGTGAAGTGGAGCTGGTAGTTTCTGTAGATTCTTTCTAATAGTCTTTCCTAAGAATGTGCCCCCTAATTGGTTATCTGATACATACTGGTCAGCCCTGAAATTATACACATACAAGAAACACTAAACTGGACTCAACATGCTATATTTAAATATTTATTGATATATGTAACATATACATTGTAAGAGCAAGGTTAAACAGAAAACGCCACCTTGAGAAATTCCCTGTGTAGCACAAGGCTGATTCAGCTCCACCCAAGGAACCATAAACAATTCCAAGGAGTACCCAAATTGTGCCCACCCTGGTCAAAATTAACCCATCCAGGTGATCAGGCAATGACTAACCTTGGTAAATAACATCTTCACACCACAGCTGTCCTTGTGGGCAACTGTTAGTAACAATTTTGGAATTCCTCTAGCTCCCATGCCAATGAATCCAAAGGTCACCAACTCTTACACAATCCTGAACAGCCAAGGTATGTACAACCCTGCTTGAAGTTTTTTCCTTTATAAACCCCTTGCAATTGAGGCCAGACACCCTTTTCCTACAGCTTCTGTGCCAGTTTGCAGGACAGGGTCCAAGCCTAGGCTTGTAATAAAAAGGAACTTTCCTTATTGCAGTTTGGGAGAGTCTTTTGTCTGGAAGGCTAAGGAGTTCTCATGACCTGGGTATAACGTGTGTGTGTGTGTGTGTGTGTGTGTGTGTGTGTGTGTGTGTGTGTGTGTGTGTTGATATATATGTATATCAAAGAAAGGGAAAAGGTTATGGAGAGGGAGCAGGAAGGTTGGAGACAGGAAAGGAAAGAAAAATTATGTAAAAAATTAAAACATATTACTAAACAAAAAGTAAAATGCAAAATAGATAGAAAAGGAGGGTTTACAAACTTTTCTTCACAAAACTCACTGTGAAGTTAAGATCATCATCTTTGTCGCACTAGTAAAACAGATTAAACCTCAAGGAGTTTTGAGTTTATGGTCAAGATCACATATACAGTACAACAAACAAAGGCCACGTTTCCAAATCAAACTTTTAGAGTTACCCTTTTTGCTCTACCAATCCAGTCTTCCAGGAGTTCTTTTCCCTTGGCTAAAGTTAGCTCTAACCATCTCTAAAATTGCAGAGTTTTACTTTGAGAGTGACCTTTGAAAAGAAGAACACAAAATGCATACTTCTGGAATAGATGCCAAACAAAAGCTATGGTGAAAAATGAGCCATTAACTCAATGACATGACACTTTTTTTTTCTTGAAGGCATCACTCAAGAAATCAAGAACCTAAATGGTTTTTAGAACAGCAAATATTGATGGGAACGAAAGCAGCCTGAAAACATGTTCAGTGGCCAATCATTACCATGCATCAATAAGGGAGTATAAGAGCAGTGCTTTGTCAACTCTGTCATGCACTACACTAGCAATAAGATAATTAGAAAGGCTTCGTTATAATAATTGTAGGGCAGTGATGTTTGAGTGACAAATTATAGGCTACGTTATAGCCATAGGGGGGAAAAACTTACAACTTAAATTTGGTGAGAAAATGTAGACCTGTAGATCAATTTTTCTTTTATCAGCCAGAAAACTGGGTCATATTCTTGCCTTATCACTGCCCCGCTCTATGTCTGAATATAAATAAAATACCTTTTCAATCACTCAGTACTTTTACCTACAAATTAGGTGCAGTATTTGTTATTCAAATTGTGTATAATGCAAGCTATACTTTTTGAGCTTCATTTTTTACTTTTTTCAGCATAATTCTTTGGGTATTTCACATCATTCATTCCTATCACATTTGCTTCCCAGTACTTCCCTACTCATCGCCCCCACCTTTGTGACGTCCTCCCAACAAAAAAAGTCCAATTTGTGGTAGCTATATATTCACTGAAGCATGGTCAAACTCCCAGTGGCCAGCATCTCAAATACTGAGTCCTTCCCCTCCCACACACCTGCTGGAAAGCCATTTATTGTAGAGAGCTACACGTCAGTATACTATACAGTTTTTAAGAGTTCCCTTCCATGGCTTCCTGTTTAGACTGTTACTATTTCTTTTCAGGGGGTAGGGTGGGATGGAGGTGGGTGTTGCCACAGAAGTCTTCCATGTCTTTCTTTCTCAACTGTGCATCTGCAGTCATTGTATCACTGCCAAAGCTCTGTGGCTCACAGAAGCATGGATCATGGCCTCCATGTGGTTTCTGGTGTCAGCACAGATCACAAACAGGGTTTGTGTTTGCAGCAGGACCACAGACAAAGCCCTCGGGTGCAGCAGGGGACCAGCGACAATCAATATTGATGTGAAGGCTATGGACATTTGTTTGGCCTTCAGTGAAAACACAGGCCATAGATATTAACACAGACCCCAGCTGCAATAGGACTATGGACCCCCAACAGTATTACTGTGGACAGGTCTGTGTTGATGTCTGTGACCCATGCTAGCACCAAGGTCACACTGATGTCTATGGTCTGTGCTTCAGCCTGAAGCCATGTTCTCATCCATGAGCAATGCTGCCACAGAGGTGGGGGGAATGTTGCACATTGATGTGGGTGACCTGAGCTTCCACCTGTGTCAGGGCCCATAAAAATAACTTCACTTCATTTTGACTTAAGGTCAGAGAGTTCAAAACTATCCTTACTCTTCCAAGGTTAAAGTCATGAGACCTAAAGGCCTAATGCATGGCTACTGTAGGATATTTGGTCTAAGGTGTAGATTTCTTATTTAAATGTCAAGAAACTTAGTATAAGGTGTGGTTACTCTTAACATTCAAAGTCAGATGATGAGAGATTTAGTCTACTGAATGTTTGGAAAATTAAGTAAATAAGTCTATTTATCCCTTGTATACTGATAAAGAAATATGTTGCCTTTCCACCACTTTTTGTTTGGGTATATTAGAATGTTGAAGAATAAACTTGCGGTGTTCAGTATTCAGTGGAATGCCCTCCTGACTCTATTCCGTGTCTCTGTCTTTTCCTTAGTATCTTTACTTGCCGTTTCTCAACCAACACTCCCCCTCTCAAGTATGAACTGGGCTAGTGCACTGAATCCGACTGAAGTCCCCTAAAGATGGGTTCCCACAGATGGCTCCTCAAAGTGGGGCACAAACAAACACAGGTTACTAGATACTTGGGGCCACAATGATGTCAAACCTATGCTGACATTGTATTGTAAACTATACTTTTTTTTTTAAAGACAGGGTTTATCTGTGTAGCTCTGACTTTCCTAAAACTCACTCTGTAGACCAAGCTAGCCTCAAACTCAAAGAGATCCATCTGCCTCTGCCTCCTGAGTGCTGGAATTAAAGGCATGCACCACTATCACATGACCAGCTATTCTTTGTATAATAGAACAAACACAGAAAAGGCTTGACATGAATGACCTAGAATTGATATTAAAATAAGAGATGGAAGAGAGAATCTCAGGCGCAGAAGATAAACTACAAGAAATAGATTCATCGACCAAAGAAAATCATAAATCCAACAAATCCTTAACACAAAACATCCAGGAAATGTGGGACATCATGAAAAGGCCAAACCTAACAATAATAGGCATAGACGAAGGTGAGGAAGCCCAGCTCAAAGGTGCTGAAAACATATTCAACAAAATCATCGAGGAAAACTTCCCAAATCTGAAGAAGGACATGCCCATGAAAGTACAAGAAGCATACCAAACCCCAAATAGGCTAGACCAAAGAAAAAAGACCCCTCGACATATAATAATCAAAACACCTAGCATACAGAATAAAGAAAGAATATTAAGAGCAGCGAAGGAAAAAGGACAGGAAACATATAAAGGCAGACCTATCAAAATTACACCTGACTTCTCCATGGAAACCCTCAAGGCCAGAAGGTCCTGGATAGATGTTCTAAAAGTATTAAGAGAACACGGATGCCAGCCTAGGTTACTATATCCAGCAAAACTCTCAATCAATATAGATGGATAGAACAAGATATTTAATGGCAAAACCAGATTTTCCCAATACTTATCTACAAATCCAGCCCTACAGAAAGTATTAGAAGGAAAACTCCAACCCAAGAAAGGTAACTACGCCCACAAAAATGTAGGCAACAGGTAATCCAATGACACCAGAAACCTAGGGTGAAGCAGAACAAATATATTCACAATACCACTGCCAACAACAAACCTAAATCAAACAAGCATCAACAATCAATGGTCCTTACTCACCCTCAACATTAATGGTCTTAACTCACCTATAAAAAGACACAGGCTAACAAAATATGAATCTATATACACTCTCTATAAATACAAAGGAAGAAGATCCTTTGGGATTTTTGTTTCCCTTTGCAATGCATCTCTTAGTTCCTTTGTTTTTTTGTTGTTGTTGTTGTTGTTTTGTTTTGTTTTTGTTCATTCACTTGTTTGTTTGTTTGTGTTTTTGTTGTTGTTGCTTTTGAGACAGGGTATCTCGGTGTAGCCTTGGCCATCCTGGAACTTACTCTCTGCTTCTCTCTCTGCCTCTCTGCTTCTCTCTCTGCCTCTCTCTCCCTCTGCCCCTCTGCCCCTCTGCCCCTCTGCCCCTCTGCCCCTGCCTCCCAAGTGCTTGAACTAAATGTGTGTTCCATTATCTCCAAGCTTGCTACTCTTACTTGTTGTTGCTGTTTGAAGCTCATGCATGGTAGATATCTTGAAATATGACCCTGATATAATAGACCTGTTTCATCACCTTCCCAAGCTATATGTAATTTGTTATATTCTTTAAATTGGGAATGGAAAAAATTAACAGGTCATCTTTGGCTTGAGCTGGATACTGTTTCCTGATAAAAGACCTATCTGATGTGAAACTAATACTGTTCTTGATCTCACCAGGTGAAGAAAAGTATAAAGAATTCCCTGTAAGTTAATTCCAACACTCCCTTAATTATTTGTATTGTTCTCCTTCCTTGGCTCTAGGCTTTGAGCCAGAAGGATTCTGGAAACAATATTCCTTCCTCAGTCACTACAATATGACTTACAGTGGGATGACATCTACTTTCCCCAGTGGGTTAGATTTTGATAGCTGCTACTCACTGGGTTCCTCATTCTACAGCCACTGATCTATCCTCCCTCCTTTCTTGTCCCCACTCACTAGCTCTTTGTATTACAAAGACTGCTGTGATTTATCTGAACATTGTGTGTTTGTTTGAGAGGACTCCCGTACCCACTGATCAGTCTTTGCTTTCAAATGTACCAGCATGCCCTGCCAGTATTGATGGCCTCTGTGTGCCATTTTACTATGGCAAATGGTGAACCCTATAGGTTTTGATGTTTCAGAATTTCTTTCTGCTTTGTCCTATTCTCGGGACTTGTCCTTCTCTGAATGAGAAGGCACTTTAAGATTTATTGCATCTTTACTGAAGATTTTCAGAAAGAAGTGTGCTTTTAGACTAGAAAATGAGATTTTTTTTGTTGTATTAGCCTAAAATAAGAGAAGCAGAAGACACATACCTCTGACAACTAAAAGATAGCCAATTCATGTTAAAATAAAATCCTACAGCTGTATAATGCATAACAACCTAGGAATTCTTGAAATTATGAATCGATTTAAAACATCAAACTTCCCCACTAAACAGTTTTGAGAAAATCCCAGTCACCAATGATGTTTAATTCTGCAAGGTCTACGCCCAAACACTGTTCTCAACATTTTTTTGTTCTCTTTAATCATTTCCTGAATGACTCAACTGTAATCTTGTCATCCATGGTAAAACAGGTTTCAGGAATGTACTGTACAGCTTTTAAGACAATGTGCATAATTGGTTAGGGGGCAGGTTATATTTCTGCAGCACTTGTAAATATCAGCAGTAAAAACATGACATCTTGTAGTCAAGGTATGATTGCTCGCTTCATGTGACAATGTTTGAGCCTTCATCAAAGCATCAGACAGCATTGGCTGGAGTAACACCAAACCCACTTGAGAGTTAGACTACTATATTCAAGTTCTTGCTACACTTTAATGGAACCAGATTGGACATCATAAACAGTGTGTTTGAATGGTTTATGTGAGAAAGAAACAGTAGATCTATGATCAAGGAAAAGTCTTGCCTCAATAGTTAAACAAACATCAAATGAAAGTTAATTTTTTGTTTTAAATTTAAATAAAATATGAAGGAAAGTATGTGTCATTGGTAGTATTTTTAGCTTAATCAATGATTAGATGACCAACCATGCAGGATGGTAGTCTGCTCCTTTGTAGTAAGGACTGTCATATGCTTAGAATCCTTTTTTAAAAACTGGAAATACAACCTAGGAAAAACAGTCCATAAAACCTGTCTGTACATAGCCTTTTCTTTGACAGATGATGCTTTCTGTTTCCATGCAGCCTTTGTGCCCTAGGCTATGGAGAGAGCAAAGATAAAGGGTGGGTAAAATAAAGAAGTACTAAAATGTGTGGTATTAAAATATTACATTCTGCATGTGGATTGCATAGCAAGGGAAACTTTACCATAGTAAGAAACCGCACTCCCTAACAATACATGTCTCAGATAATCATTCCTTTGAGTGCATGATAAAAGAGTTATATTTATGATCACACAAAGCTTGATTAAGTCAGTTAAGAAAGAGGTAATACAATGGCCATGCTTGCTTATATTTCAAGACCACGGTCGTCATGGAATTATTTTGCTTTGTGCTTCTCACTTCAAATCGCTTGTCTTTAATGTTACTTTAAGTGGCTATAGCATTCTTATTAAAAAGATACCATTTATGAATGTTGGTTGAATTCTTTAAGAGGAAAACACAAGTCATCCATGAAAAAGTATTGCATCTCTGATGGGCTTGTCACTTGGGGTAGTTCATAGACATTCACCTCTGTATCAAGTGTGGGGGAAGTTAGCAATAAGATCACAGAACACTGCATTTTGGGATAACAGTGAATGACTGAATCACGACTAGATAATCCTTGGTACATCAGTTAATTTTTTTTACAACCCTGACTTGTGATATATGAAAGCTACACTGCACTGTAGCATGTACACAGTATTTGAATAACTATAACTATTTTTTATAGAAAAGTAAAGCCTTGGAAACTATTCTCAGGAGATTTATGGGCTATTAGAAGTTGGCCAGGGCCTTAAAGGTCATTTGACACAACATCTTCTATTTGCAAATCATGAGGACATCACGGAGAACAGCCACAATTAGGGCATAAGCCTCTGTTCTAGTCAGTCATGACATTATTACATCTCAATGGAGAGGACAAATATCAGAAAGAATGGATCAATGACAACCCAGAGATGGCTGGTTCTGGTGAGCTGAGGCCTGTGGGGACTCCCAAAATTGGTGTGCTGATGAAGGACATTAGATGGAACCAAGGGCTGGTATCACTTGGTCTCATTAGAGAATGCCACTGCACAGATGGCTGATGGCATTAGATTTCTCAGCCATTCTAACTTTCCTGCCACCTGTCATGTCACATCCCTTCAGCGGAAGGGAACACACTCAGTGTGCAGGGTGTGCTGATGTTGCCTTGGTTGCAGCTTCATTATAATCAACAATGGGATTGTCAAGTTGCAATCCTCAGGACAAATGCAACCCACCACCTAAAGTTTAAATTTTAAACATGCCATTGACAAACAGACACATTCATCCACTTATGGCCCTGTGATTACTTTGGGGAATAATAGCAGAGATGATCATTGAAGCAGATGTAACAATTCAAAGCCTAACATATTTACTGTCTATCTGGTTCTTTCTGGAAAATGTTTTGTCAGCCTCTGATACAGAACTTTACAAGCAGCTTAAAGAGCTCTCTCTAGTCTATGGAAAAGTCAACTGGCTCCTTCAGAATGTTTTGATGTTGTTGGCTGAGACAATGTAATAGGGAATAATAGTAGACTTACACTCCCCTTACAGTTCAAAGGCCATCTTCAACAAACATGAAAGACACCTTACCTTCTGTAAGGATGAGCCTAAGTCTAACTTCCCTGTTACTCTGTCATGGGTAAATGGAGTCCCTTGCATTGCACAGGGAGAAAACTCACCTTTTGAGGGGTATGTGTACCAGAAGCCAGGGATTTATCATAAACTATCTAGTTTATTCATTGTTACAGTCCCATTACATAGTAATGTTTGCCACAATTTTACAGAAAAGAAAACTAAAGATGCTTAAAACCACAGAGATTTGTAATTGCTTGACTTCGATATTTTCTGACACACTCTTAAAATGCCTGCCTATGAGAAGTACTTGAAAGTGGCTCAGTTCACTTAATCCAGACAAAACAGAGATCTAAAGCTAAGCTGTTAGAAATTTATACTACAAATCACTATTCTGCAAGAGTTCTCATTGAAAAGTCCAAAATGTTTAGAGAACACTGTCTTCATGAGAAGAATAAGATGCTGTTAAGAAGTAATGCACTCTGAAAAAGTTTCCTAGTTATGGCAACTCCTTTATTATTTGGTTGGTTGGTTTTCTTGCTTGTTGTTTGGTTGTTTGGTTGATTTGTTTTTTTTTTGTTTTTTTTTTTTTGTGTGTGTGTGTGTGTTTTGTTTTTATTTTTTGAGATAGGGTTTCTCTGTGTACCCCTGGCTGCCCTAGAACTCACTCTGTAAACCAGGCAGGCCTGTAACTCAGACATCTACCTAGCTCTGCCTCATGAGTGCTGGAAAAAAGGGATGCACCACCACTGCCCAGCCAATTATAGACACTCTTAACCAAATTAACAATATCCTGTGAAAGTTAGGGTATTCTAAGGCATACACTTTGATAATTGAGAAAAACAGATAGTGATGATGATGACTGATTGATAGGTGATAGCAGCCATTTATTAAGTAATTACTATCATTCTGGCACTGGCCTAACAGCAACATGTATTAAACTCATTTCATACTTGCATAAACACTATGAAACATGTCCTGCTACTCATTTCATTAACAGATAAACAAAATATGGATTACAAAGAAGATATACTACTTGTCCAAAGTCATGTAGTTATTAAATACTGCAAACTATGCATTTATCAAGTACAGAAATGAGGTATCAATTCATTCTTTTGTACCCAACTCCTGGTACATACTATGCCCCCTGAAAATGTCAGTTGAATAGAATTGCAGATAAAAGACTTTTAAAAAAAGTAATTATGGACTAGAAAAATTGGTCAGAGGTTCAGAGCAGTGACTCCTTTTTCAGAAGACCCAGGTTCCATTTCCAGGACTCACGTGATGGATCTGACTTCCTCTTTAAGCTTCTGTGGGCACTGGACACCAGGCACATGTGGTACACATACATACGTACAGGCAAAACAACCACACACATAAAAATAAAGTAATTTTTAAAAATTAAAGTGACTAAAGTGTGTTGATTAGACTATTTAAGAGCATCTGATGATATTTACACAATCAGAGTTTTCTCTCATCGGATTTTGGGTTTGCTCCAGAGAAAATCATAATCCAATGTCCTTACTATGAACCATTTTGTATTGTATCACCACTTTCATGTTTTGTTTAATGTGCCCTGTTAAAGGTTAATGTAAAAATGATCGGAAAATATCAGATGGTGCCACAACAAAAAAATATTTCATCTGAAAGGCCATTAAATAGGTCTTTTGGTGAAAGATCAAATATATTGAAAGAGACAATACCACATCCATAAGGAACCACTGATTGCCCTTGTTGGTAAAGTGGATGGATTTTTTTGTAATGCAACATAATAACAGCTATTGAGAATGGTCAATAGTGGCTTTTTAAATATTGCAAGCCTTAAAATACATCAAGGTCAAATTTAGTAAATAAAATGCTAGTGAATTTTCAGTGCAGATTTGTGTGAGCCAGAGGGCACTAAGGAAGAAAAATCAATACACTTTTAGTTTTAAAAGGAAGGGATTGAAAAGAAGCTTGATAGTGTTTTGAAAAATAAAAAGGAGATTTTCTGTTTAGCACTTCAAGAGCTTGGAGTACAGCAATCACAACTCTAATACAAACTACCCTTGTGGTCTTAAATAGAATAATGGCTGCTTTCCAATGATAACTTACTATTCTATTTTGGGGATCTCATTTGCTAATTCTTAAACAGAACTACTATTACCTCCATTTCACAGGTTTGGAAATGGAGGTCCAGAGGGGTAAAACAGCAGGAAGTCCTTTTCCATGTTTCTGCACCAGCTCAAGATGGATTCAGGACTGTAGTCTGTTTCAGAGTCCATGCTACTATTTGAATACCATGCAAAAGAGAAGATTCAAAGGCTAAAGTTTCACAGGTTCAGGCAACAAAATAATGCCCACTGCCATTATCAGCATATATCAGAGACTCACCAGATGGAGATACCAGAATACTGAATGTCGGCATGTGGAAGGGAATCCTTGCCAAATGCATAGGCCCCTCCTTGAACTTGCTCAGGGACAGGTTTCCAGAGACTGGTGTCCATCTTGCCATTTAAGAACTCCATCAATTTAAGGGTATGCATTAGTCATTACAAGTAAAGATCTGTCTCCCCAGCACTCTTCCCCACTGCTATATATACTAGGATTTCTCGAACCTTCATCAGCATGTTCACAGCCTGGCCAAATGTTCACAGACCCCTACAAAGCTCCATCAGCCATTTACAATTGTGTTTGGTTTGTGTTTGGTGCATTAGAATTACAATACTTGAGAGTTACTGCATGCCATGCAGCGTTCAGGAAAGCCCAGAAGGGGAAGAAATTTCTTCAGTGAAAGCACAGCTAGATTATGTGTTGACAAAAGGAAAACAGAATTTGACAGTAAAGTATTGTGCCCAGAGTCCCAGGCTGGGAACTATTTGACAGTCAAACTTGGAGCCCTCAAAAAGAAACAACAGAATAAGTGTTGGATAAAAGCCAATACTGAAAGTTATTTTCATATTGTAACTACATTTCAAAATGCTTGCTTCTCTGTCTCCTCTTTGTGGATGACACTTAAGTCTTTTTAAGCAACCAAAGAGATTGTTGGAATAGCATGAGGAAAATTAATAACCTATGAGCTTGAACTCACAAGGCTTTGGAAAAACAGTTGACTTAAGTCATTGTTTAAAAAGAGATTTATTTTATTTTATCAGTTCTAGGAATTGAATTCAGATCTTTACACATACTATTTGTGTGCTATAGTACTGAGCTAAAGCTCCTGCTCAAAAAGATATATTTTAAACAAATGAGTCAAGAAAACTGTGACCTATTGCTATATCCCTATATCAGTTGATTATAAGAATGAAAATTGAATGTTCTATTCTCGATCAATGCACATATAAAATCCTATGTATACAAACATACTATATTTTAATTAACCTATAATAGCTATATGTCCTTATGGGGAACAGTATATTTTAGTAGTATATTTTAATACATACCTACCAGATATACTGATCAAATCAGATTAAGTATTGTTTCCTATGCGTTGTTATTTTGGAGCCTTCTGGAGCCTCTCTCTGGTTCTTCATAAAAGACAGATCAGGTTCTTGTGAATCTAGTACCTTTTGTTGAGTGTAATTCTTATTTATGAATTTTGATTGCCTTGTGATTCATAGCAATCAAAAGTAGCATTGGTTCTCAGTTATACCCTATCGGTTTTAAAGCCCTTTCTCAAATCTGCCTCCTAAGTCTCATAAATAGGAACTTTGTTTTCTTCTTAAAGTTAATGATCAGTTAGAGATGAACAAATTGCAGTTGGCATGACTTACTAAGGAATCAGACCAGAAGCCAGAGTTGTTGGTAAAACACAAATACACCTACTTACCTGGATGGTTCTAACGTTAGAAATTGGCTGTTTCGACATATTCACGACGTCTTACCCCTAAAAAAATAAACAAGACACTGTAAAAGTGACAGCCTTCAGATTCAAGGTCTTGATAAATTAGAATTTTAACTCATGATTCAACTGGGCAGTTGCCCCTTTCGCTGGGCATATATTCTTTCAGTCTCAGTTTCTGCAGTTACTTGGAGACTCTTTCCCAATGCCTCAGGGAGAGAGAACACTAGAGCACCTCGATAAATCATTCAGGAGGAGATATACTGAGATCCCTTGCCCTGATGCAAACGATAGGTGATCAGAAACTTGAAAGGCCCTATCATCTCTTTGCCTGCCCTCCTGACCTTCTGCCAAGAGCAGCAAACTGAAGAGGTGGTGGGAATAAAACACCTTTGTTCGGCCGAGGCTCTCAGCTCGAAGCTGAACTTTTGATCTGTACTTACTGTTGTCAGGGAAGCTACTCACTTCACCAGGGGCAACTCTTCTCGGTAGAATACCCAAAGATGTCTCCGAATATCCTCTCTCAGCAGGGCATACAGCTCTTCTCCTGGAGACTTGGGAGACTCTGAGTCCCCAACAAGCCAAGGTTCCAGAACACTGGAAACCAGAATGTTCTAGACCAATCTCCGTTCAGAATTATGACGACATAATGGACCCCCGACCCCGGATGTAAAAGTGCTTTCCTCCCCAGCTTTCTTTAAACACACGAGACCTAACTTTGATCAATGGGAACAAAGCCCATCTAGGGATGTAGGCTATGGTTTGTTGGAGTTAGAGGAACAAAGAATAATAATGAACCTAGCTCTGGCCTGTTTTTATAGCTGTCTGTTAAAAATCAACCAGATCAAGTAAAAAGTTAAACTCTCATTGAATTAAAGGCATTATCTGTTCAAAACCTTAAGAGTTGACTGAAGGGGGCTGGAGAGATGGCTCAGAGGTTAAGAACACTGTCCAATTCCTAGCAACCACATGGTGGCTCACAAACATCTGCAATATTTAAACCGGTTGGTGGTAGCACATGCCTTTAATCCCAGCACTGGGGAGGCAGAGGCAGGCTGATCTCTGTGAGTTCGAGACCAGCCTGGTCTACAAGAGCTAGTCCAAAGCCACAGAGAAACCCTGTCTGGAAAAAACAATAAAGAAAGGAAGAAAGAAAGAAGAAAGAAAGGAAGAAAAAGTTTACTGAGCGCTATGAATACGGTTAATGTGTGGCTGAATGAACACATGGAGCAGTATTAGTATTTCACACAAGTCATCTTAAGCTTAGGCAATGCCATTCACTATTTCTAGGCCTGTTTCCTCTTTTTAAAATGAACCTGCTTCACAGATTATGGTAAGATCTGAGTGACATAATGCCTCTGGCGAGGCTTTCTGAACTCTAGGGCATGGTATGAATGTTTGTTGCATTATTGCTGATGGCCACAGCTAACAACTTCTGAGTGCTGTGCTCATCCACAGCCTTAAGTATAGAGAAGAACTGGCACATAGTCTTCAACACAGAAATGAATGATCAGAAAACTTTGCAAAAATGCAAGGTTTTTTTGAGTTTAGATTTTAGCTTCTATTCTATGAAGATAAATAATTGTACATTTATTTTTTAAATATCTACAATTATTATATCTCATATATAGTTTTGGTGGCTATGTACATGAAAATAACAGAACTTTTAAAGTTTGGTCTAAATGTTTTGCCAAGATATAGCTACTGCTTCCACAATAAGGCTCCAAGAAGAGCCAATTTAAACACAGTTAAAAATTAAGAACAAAATATTGATCAATCAAAGATACATTTTTCTCTATGATCAGTTTTAAGTTGAGTGCTGTCTTCCTTCCAGCATCAAAGAGACATAAAGAACATTCTAATTTGCCATTTATTCTAGGGCATACAGCTCAAATCCAAAATGATATGCTTGGAAAAGCTTGATTTTTGACATTTCCACTTGCTAAAAGTTAAGAAAAATAATACAAAAATAATAGTTCTTATAAGACTTTAAATACCACAGTTTTCACTATATATGCATTACAACTAGAGTTGAATTAACATATCTTTTGAGATAGCCTTTCTCTGTGCAGCCCTGGCTGTCCTGGAACTAGCTCTGTAGACCAGGCTGGCCTCAAACTCACAGAGATCCACCTGCCTCTACATCCCAAGTGCTGGAATTAAAGGCAGGCACCACTGCTTTGCAACGTTGTTTGTTTTGGTTTTTGTTTAAGTTACTATATATTAATTTAAATCATGAGGATTAGGAAATGCCCTTATGTGATTACATTAGCAAGTTGAAATACGAAAGCAGCAAACAATGAGTGCTTTTACTTATACTGCATTGAGTTTTATCTGTGATTTATTTTTTTCCCTGACAGTTTGCACCAACCACTGGATTACAGTATTTTCTGGGACACCCTGAACCTAACAGATATATGGACTTTGTCTCCCCTATGGTAGCTTTGTTATATTCTCATTGGTATTTGAATCTCTTCTTAACATCTTCATCCATCTTCGTTAGACATCTATAGAAAGTCAATTCACTTCCTGCTCTCATTTCTCAACATCAGGCTAGAGAATATTTGTATAAATCAGTTCAGCAGCAGTTCCTGCTGTCCTCATTATTTGCAGAGAAATCAGGGCAAAGCCCGGTGATGAATAAAAATAGACAGTGTTCCCTGGCTGATTCCCTGGTTGAGCATTCACCTCCATCAGGATGTAGAGTGTAGTATACCTTCCCTCTACATCTGCATGCTTCTTCCATGGGTGGAAACAGCAAGAGATGCTTGCTATACTCTCACCACTACCCACTTCAGGACCACCGCTTTTTATCCAAATAGGTACTTTTTACAACACATAATTGCTACATCTGTCTCCTGGATCTGGCTAAAATTTGAAACACTACAAGTTTGACAAGGCATATATTGATTTAATAAACTGGTGAGGCTTGCCAACTGAGCACAGGTAAGTTTTTCCTGGCAGACTGTGGGAACTTTTAATGGTCTATATGCTGACTCATGGATGATGTAGACCTCTATTTGGTTTTGATTGGGCAGCACCTAATAGCTAGCTTCTAAATAAAAACCTTAAACTTACTAAAACCAGTCAACTTTAATATTACTTATTTCCCAAGATGAGATTACGGGGAAAATCAATCGCTGTTTGGAATGAAGAGCTTTGTTTGTTCTTTTGAAAGGTCAAGGAAATGAGTAAAGCTCTATCTCAAAGGGATTTATCTTCTATCCTGAAGCTAAAAATAATTCCCACGGAGGGTGTAGAATGATGTGCTGACCACTTCACTTTGCTGGGAGGAAAGAGAGAGTTTTTGCAGTTCCATACCTTGGAATCTGGTGCCCACGGAGACAAGGAAGGACACTGAGTACTGCCCTCTACCCTGCTGGGTACAGGAAAACAGCGACCAAAGCAAAGCTCTTGAAAAGATGATTCTGTCTATGCAAGCTTGTTGTTGAGACCAAGCCCGGCACTTGAGGAAAGGAGAAAAGTATTCTAAACTTATGCCTGAAAAGCATTCTAAACTTACGCCATCTAACACTCTCACAATGGTTTTATTTAGACAAACACACATACACACACACACACACACACACACACACACACACACAAAACTAATGTTCCAGCTTTCCTCTGCCCACACTTCTGATTAATTCTCAACTTAGAACCTGTAAGCAGTCTGCAGCTGACTGTAACACTAGCCAGCAGAGCTTCAAGGTCACAGTTATCATATCTGGATTGTGAGTATTTTCTTAACATCCCTGTTAATGAAAACCCCTTTAGTTCAATACACACACACACACACACACACACACACACACACACACACATACACACATGCACACACAAAGTATAAAATCAGGGTTACCACCAGTAAGAGGGGAATTGACAAAGAAGCTACACGCAGTACTTAGCCAAGTACAAAGTTCTGAGTAGTCACTTTGTTAGTGATCAAAGAAATTCCCTCTAGAAAGCTGTCAGCCAAAGCTTACCTGCTCTCTGGATTTGTTTACTGCCTGAGGACAGTCCCAGGCAGTCAGGTGAAAAAACACAAAGCTCTTTAGAGGATAGAAGGAACTCCCGGTGTCGTCTGAGCTAGGATCACAATTCCAGCGCTTTTCATGTAGCTGAAATAGCTGGAGTGCTCTGTGTCTCTTCAGTTCTGAGAGCTGCTCCTGGCTTGGGGCTAGAGGGGAACTCAGTTTAAGGCTAAGTGTTAAAGAGAATTCCTGTCATAGCTCACAGTTGTTCTTCCTAAATATAGAGGCTGGCTGCCTCCGAAAGTCTTGACCATGTAGAAAGCAGGGCTCAAATATCAGCCTAGAGGTGGCTGTGTTATCTTACTGCCCTCCTAATCTTCCCGAGGAGGCTGGCTGCATTCTCTCACATTTTCTGAGGGGTGTAGTGAACTTCAAAACGTAGGAAAAGTCTATCTTTAGCTGTACTATCTAGAGGACAGAAAATCAGAAAAGGTTCATTAAAAATTGTGAGAAGCAGGGGTGCTGATATCAGACATTGCTTGAGTCCAAGCTTAGTCGCTTGGGAGCTGTTAAAGTTATTTAATAATCAGCACTCAATAAGCAGTCACCAAATAATAGAATTATACCGTTGCATTAAACTATAAGACACTGTTGGGATGGAGAGATGGCTCAGCTGTTAAAGGCTAGGCTCACAACCAAAAATATAAGACAATGTCCTAGTTTGTAGGTCGAACATGGTCAAAAATGGATGGGCTGGCATAGTTGCTGGCCTCACAGACCTTGCTAACTTGGCTCTACTGCTTTTATTGATGCATTGACCTTCAATCTTGGCAAATGAGACAACAGAAGAGAACAAAACAAAGGGAAATGTCTACTTTTGGGATTGGCAATGGCCAAGATTAGGTACCTGGAGAAACATTTTTCAAATCCCAAGGCTCATGGTCACTATTTTAAACATGGCTTTGTTGTTGAACTTCTTCGGTTTCTGAAATTAACTTCATACGAAACTTCCCTTTGGGCTAGGTGTGGTGGCTCACATCTTTAATCCCAGCATTCAGGAAGCAAAGGCAAGTATATCCCTGTGAGTTCGAGGTAAGTCTAGTCTACATAGTGAGTTCCAGGTAGCCAGGGCTATGAATGAAGAAAGTCCTGCCTCAAAAAAAAAAAAAAAAAAAAAAACAAAACACACACACACACACACACACACACACACACACACACACCAAAACAAACAAATAAAACCAATAACACCACAAAACAAAACAAAAAATATAAAAATATCAACTTCCCTTTAGTAGAAGTACTCTACAGAATTAATTTAAAACCCACCCCCTGGGTGAGCACACTTCAAACCACAGGACATTCTCAGCAACAGCCATCATCAACCATGCTTGCTCTGTGAGGGAGAGGGAATCAACCACCCCTTCTGGCAAGCAGTGAAGCCATCAAGCATAGAGGACATCAACAGGGTCCAAACTTGTGGAGTGGTGAGTAGTTGTCAGCTGAGCATCCATCCCAGCTGGGGTCTCTCAGAAGCACCAAGAAGGCAAGCACTTTACTTGACTTCATTATATAACTCTGAAAATTCCCACTCCTGCTGTCAGTTCAAGGCTCCCATAAAAGTCTGCACCTATTGTGCAAGAAGCCACTGGCACACACCAGGAACACTGGGTTAATGAGTGACAATTAATAAAGGGGCTCAAGGAGACAGGGTAGAAGATAAGTTTATTTCTGACAGGGACAGTCAAGATGAGGAATAGGAAGATGAAACAATGAGACTCACACAAAGTATAGAAAATGGGAGACCAGAGGGTACTAAACATTGAAGGGACAGCTTAAGACTTTTGGGCATATTTCAAAAAAAAAAAAAAAAAAAAAAAAAAAAAAAAACACTTAAAGTCATTCACAAAAACACAATTCACCAAAGTCCTTTTTACCTGTACACCTTCACCCCTCCCCAACACACACACACACACACACACACACACACACACACACACACACACACTACAGTCCAAGAGCGATAGAATATCTAATACCCCTTCTTCAGCTCCAAAGTGAATAATTTGAAAATTTTAGTTAGTCCTTTCAACAGCTCTGTGAGTTTAGTGACACCGTAGAAAGCAGCAAGTAAAGACTCATTCTACTAACTCAGTCAGTTCTTCCTAGCTTTTATTTTTTTGACAAGTTCTCATGTATCTCTGGCTGGCCTGAAACTCACTAAGTAGACCAAGTTAGGCTCAAATTCTTGAAATCTGCCTGCCTCTGCCTCCCCAGTGCTAGAATTAATGGTATGTTCCACATACCTGGACTATTCCTAACTTTTCAATCTCAAATTCTTTCCCAGTATACAAAAGCACCCTCAAGGATTCACACTCATATGCATCCTTGAGTAGTAGTGGCTCAATCAATAGTCATTTGTCATCTAACCAGTCTAGGATATGAAGAAAGATAATTCTGGGCTTGTTTAGAAATACTATTATTTCAAAAGACCTAGGCTTTTTCAAGTTCATTCACCTTGTCACTCTGAACTAGTATGTTATACTCCAGTTTCCAAGATGACAGCCATAGCTCCTAGAATCTGGATTGGTCATGTCCATCCAAACAAGGAGAGGGAGCAGTGGCTATGAAAAAGGGGGCTTTTATCTTCACACAGAAGAAAATCCCTCCTCAGTTCTCCAAACCAACTTCCCCTTATATCTTTAAAACAAACAAACAAAGAACTGGAATGGCTCTCACATTTGCAAATTGATTAAATAAATAAATGGCAAAAGGTGAATGAAGTAGAAATGATAACAAAACTCAAATATCCTATAAAATTGTGATGTCCTTAGCAATGAAGAGAGAGAATGGTAGAGATGTAGATAAGATATGCACAAATATAGAAGGCTTCATATAAGTGTACTTTCCTACATATGTCCTCATCCAATATTCACCACCTTACAAAAAGAAATACATATTTTTGTAAGTGAAAACATATTTTTAAAATACATTCAAAGGGGGAAAAGCCAGTGTAAAAACACTAGAATCATACTTCACAGGATATACAATTATGAATCACATATAATTTAAGTCGAAATATGGGGTCTTTTGCTGTTGTTGTTGCTGTTTTTTTTTTTTTGAAGATTTATTTTATTATTTGTGTGTGTGCACCCACATGCCTATAGAAGCCAGAAGGTGTCAGATCACCTAGAACTGGAGTTACAGACAGTTGTGAGCTGCCTGACATGGGTACCAGGACTCAAAGTCAGATCCTTTGCAAGAACTGTGTGAGCTCTTAACTGCTAGGAATCTCTCCAGCCCCAATTCATAGTTTTAATTCTAATAATAATATAAGGAATATTAAGATATTGAAGAGCTTTTAAAGTACACTATTAACACCAAAAAATGGATCCGCAGACTAAATACTGACACCCCTTTCCAAGTAAAAATTTAAAACACCTATGTAGAATAATAAGTAAGTACATTTACCGTATGCCTATCTGTCAGAAAATTAACATGTTTAAATAAAACATGTTTTCTAGTCAAGAGGAAAAGTAACAATAAACTTGAATCTGGACCACAAAGGATTGGAGAGATGGCTAATAGTTTAAGAGTTTGTACTGCTTACAAAGGATCCAAGTTTGGTTCCTAGCACACATGTTGAGCAACTCACAACTGCCTTTAGCTTTAACTCCAGATCCAATGCCCTCTTCTGGCCTCCATGGGTACTGCATGCGTGTGCACAAATTTTCTCTCCCTTACACACACACACACACACACACACACTTAGAAATAACTCTTGAAAAGGAAGATACACAAAGATCCAGTTATGCAGAGCCAGCATGATAGGTCAGTGGGTAAAAGAACTTGCTGCTGGTACGTACAAGGAACAAAAAAAAAAAAGGAACACGATAAACATGTCATCTAGCCTCCACATGTGCATGATTATACTCATGTTCCCCCGCAAATAAATAAATATATGTAATAAAAATTTTTAAAGAATCAATTTTCCAAAGTTTGTAATAATTTAATTTCAGAATTACACATGAATATAAGATGCTGGATATTTATCTCCATTTTGTAAGTGACAGAATGCACTAAAAAAGTTCCAGTCACATTCCTAGAGTGTGGCTGAGTCAAAACACAAATGAAATTATAATATTCATCAAAAATTCATTGGTGATTTGGGAAAATAAAAGAGTAGCAAATGCCAAGCCCAAGAGGAAATGAAAACTGGATCTTATCAGGGACACTGTGAGCCAATCCAGTTTTCGGTGCCATAATTCAGTGGCCATATGTCGTCTCTCTCCTTAAACCTTAACTGAATTCCATGAGCACGCGCGAAGAGGAAACCTTTTTTTTTGGAGCAAGTCACAATGTATAGAACTGGAACTCTACTCACAATCAAAATACCTTCTCATGTACTTTCCCATAGAACTTTCACATCTTCCTCCAAACTCTATTGCAAAAAGGGATTTTGTTTCATCTCTGTAGAGTTTACTAGCTTGATTCCCAAAAGTTTTCTCCTTCTGTAATCAATAAAGTAGTCATTTTGACTCAGAAGGGGATTCAGAGCTGCATCTCCAAAAACATACTACCTTGCCTTCTGTTCTTAAAAACAAACAAACAAACAAATAAATAAATAAAATAAATAACTGGCAACCATCTTTCAGTTGAGCTGTGCTTTTAACTAAATAATCTTTTTTAATTTTGTCATTAATTTTGTATATGTATTGTGTGTATGCAAATACACATGCCACAGTGTACATGTGGAAGTCAGACGACAGCTCTCAGGAGTCTCCTTCCACCTGGTGAAATCCAGTCATAGGATGCAATCCACCAGGTCTTTGCACAAGCACTGAGACATCTTACAATCCCCAAGTCACCTTTTAACAAAAGAATAACTTCATTCACTAATCATTTGTTGTCTATTGTAATCCAGGAACTGTGGAGATGTTTAGGACTTAGGAATTTGCAAGATACAGTTCTTTGAGCCTGCTCATCACAGTCTGGTAGGGAAGACAAATAGCAACATAATTTCAGGTTTTTGTGCTACGGGAAAACTGATCACACAAACTGCTATAGAGCTATGGGAAAGTGCCCTGATGTCCACACCAGAAAGGTAAGGTTTTACTTCTAGCTTAACATCCTGAACATCTACCAAGTGTCATCATTCCTCCATCCCCACTCTTGTGGGGAAGGAAACAATGCACAAGATGGATTAGCTTGCTCACTATCTGCCCTCAGAGCTTATCACTATGGGAAAGGGGAGACAGAGCTAAGCAAACAAACTGGAATTATAAATCCTCTTAAGTTATATATAACAAAACCTGAAGAAGAAAATGAGTGGAGGGGTGGAGGACAAGCTTCTCTATAAGAAGTTTAATGGATAAGATGAGAAGGGATCAAGAAAAGTAATGTCATAGGAAGAGGAGAGCATATGTATCAAAGCCCTGGGATGGGAATGTACAATCCCAGAACACAAAGGCTAAACATATGGGAGATTGGTATGAGATGAAATAAGAATGCTAGGCAGGAACTAGCAGGGCTTTTCTTTTGTAGGCCATTTTGGCAAAAAAAAAAAAAAAATGCTTTTTTTTTTTTTTTTTTTAGTGCAATGGGAATCCATAGAAGGTTTCAAGCAGTGGAGTTTCCTTGGCTTGAGCCTTAATGAGTTCTTCACTGCTGCTATTAATATATATATATATATATATATATATATATATATATATATATATATATAAATTTGTGATAAAAAATGTAGGGGGATACTCCAAATGATTTGACAGATTTTGTTGATCCCTCCTGGAAGGCATCACCCTCCCTGTGGAGTGGGGGGAGGAATGGGATGGGAGGGTGGTCAGGGGCATGAGAGAGAGGGAGAGAGGGAAAGGAAACTGGGATTGATATCTAATATAAGAAAAATATAAATTAAAAAAAAGAAAAGGTAGGGGGAATAGACAGTGTTGGAAAGGCTACAGTGGGTGGTGGTAAGCTGAGTGAAGAAGGGCAGAGAAGTTAAAGTGTCCTCTAGGTGTACACTCAAAAGATCTGTTACAGTGGTAAGACAACTAGCTACTCTTGCAAAGGACAGATTTCAGTTCCCAGCACTCACATGACCAGTTCATAGCCACCTGTGTTGTGACTCTAGTTTCGTGGAATCTCTGATGCCATTTTCAGGTATCTGTGGGCACCAGACACCCACATGATTCACAGGTAAACATGTAGGCAAAACACCCATACACATAATTAGTTTTCTTAAATTTTAAAAAGATGATCTTTTGTCAATAGACGAGATAGGGTAGAAAACAAGTGTCTCTTAAATTTGAATCTAAAGCTTGGATCATGAGACTTCAAGGAACTGGTACACTGGAGAGGTGTGAAGATAGCAGTAACCACAATGTACACCTCATACGTTCTTGACATCAGATCTGGCACATAGCATGTTCTTATGTTAGGACATTGAGATAACAGACCACATTATACTTCCTTTGATCTACCTTGTCTCCTGTTAGATCAGAAGACCCTGTTCTCTTCAGAGCACTCTTGCCCGATAACCTGGAGGAGGGATTGCTACAAAGAAAGGCTGAGGAGAGCCTGAACAGACAGGCTTTGTTGAACTTCCCTTGTCAGTCTCCTATCAAGCATGAATTTGCAATGAAGTCAACAGAAAAACTCAAAGGTCAAACTATGGAGCGATTCCAGCTAGCTCAACACAAGGAGGTTACAGGGAGGGCATGGAAGATTCACACTCTTCCCATGCCTCTCCCTCCCCATGCCTGGCATCATCTGTATCCTTTATAATAGTCTTACCCAAAGACAGTAAGCACATTGTCCTGAGACCTGTGAAACATTCAAACAAATTAAACAAATATAAGGATTAGCACTCTGATTCACATCTCATGGCTAGAAACATAAGTAAAAGCAGTCTGGGGCTTTTGAGTGACATTTAAGTAGATGGAGTGGGGTCATGAGAACTGAATGGACTCATGTATCTCCAGGTATAGTGTCAGAACTAAACTAACCAGAAGATACTCAGTAGGCATCCACTTTAGAATTGCTTGCTTTTGGGTGATGAGAACCCCCCCATGCATTTTGAGGTCACAGAAGTTACCTGTATTATTAATATATACTGGGAAAATCTGGATGTAAGTTGGAGTTACATCCTTGGAAAAATGGAAACATAATAGGTCATTGCTAACCTCGGAGAGATAAAAGTGTCAATAAATTGTGGGTGCTGTTTGAAAACGAGGACATGGGCCGGGAGGATAGTACAATCAGGAAAGTGTTGCCAGGAATAGAAGGGTTTTTAAGGAGGGGCAAGGAGAAGCATAGGGGAGGGGAGAGGTAAAGGGGAGAGTGTCAGTTGGGAGGACTGGACAGTCTATGGGGCCTCTGGCAATGGAACCAGTATTTATCCCTAGTGCATATATGGGCTTTGGAAGCCCATTCCCCATGGAGGGATACTCTCTCAGCATAGATACATGGAGGAGGACCTAGGCCCTGTCCCAAATGATGTGACAGCCTTTGATGCTCCCCCATGGAAGACCTCACCCTCCCTGGGGAGTGGATGGGGGGTTGAGATGCGGGGTCAGTGAGGGGGCATGGGAAGATAGGAGGGAAAGAGAACTGGGATTGATACATAAAATAAGATTGTTTCTAAATTAATTAAAAATTATTTTAAAAAAAAAAGCACTTGCTGTTCTTGCAGAGGACCAAGATTCAGTTTCCAACACCATCATGGTAGCTCACAACTGTCTATGATTCTCTTTCCAGGGGATCTGTTGTCCTCTTCTAGCCTTCCTAGTCACCAGGCATGCAAATAAATAAATCTTTTTTTAGAAAATAAAAAGAAAAATGTTTCTATGAGAAATTAGGGAATAAGTATTCAGTCTCAAGTCCAACAGAAGTTACCTTCTGTCTAACCCCACATTACGCTAATCTGGGCTATATGCTAATTGTAGAGTTGTCCCAACAGTTAAAGGAGCAGAGGTCATTATATTCCTATGTCCATCAGTCATTTTGTAAAGGTACATAGGAGAACAAACTCCCTGAGCTTTCTAGCTCCCTTCAAAGTGCCCTTGGTGCTAACACCTTACATCTCACTTGAAGGCAGGAGCTGACAACACAGTATAAAAGGAATATCAGAGAATGTGGGTAAGTTCATGGTCATTATTTGCCTGAGCCCTGTTGTCTACTGTGGCAGAAGCCCCAGGAAACTATATTGCCATCTCATTGCAACAAAGCCTGATGGATCTCAATAAGTGTTACAAAGTTTTGTTATTGCAATATTAAGATGAGTACTTAGTTTTATTGGACATTTTTTCTAAGGAATATTAAAATGGATTGTTTTTGCAGAGTTTCAGCAGCTGGTAAATATGTTTAAAGATACATTTTCCTGCTCTGTTACATAAGAGCTTGTAGCACAATTAATAAAAACCCAGAGGCAGATACTGGTGTTCAAGCTGAGGGTCAGATAAGCAAAGCAGCCAGGAACTAGATCTTACCTCTGCCTCAGACTGAATGGGGTGATCCTGTCTCCATGAGCTCTCCACCAAGCCTCAGACTGCTGCTTCTCCTCAGTGTGACTGGAGACTAAATCTCAGAACTCAGCCTTACACACTGGGCTCTTGTCTTTTATATACCTCTCTAGGGTTGGGATTAAAGGTGGGAGTTCTAATTCACTTTTAGACTGATTCTTTCTTGTGTAGGCCAGGGTGGCCTAGAACTCAGAGAGATCCAACTGCTTCTCTCATGAGTCCTGGGATTAAGGATGTGTGCTGCAACCTCTTAGCTTCTAAAGCTAACTAGTGTGGTTGGCTTTGCATCCTGAACCCTCAGGCAAACTTTATTAAATCATAATTAATATATCACCACAAGAGTTCTATAACCTGACTTTATTTCAGATCTGAGGCAATTCTTGTCCCTTTGGTAACACACGGCAGATGTAGTAAGGGGATATATTTTTGTTGCAGGGTCTGAAACCATAACAATAGCTACCCTGGCACACATACCAAAAATCTGGAATGTACCAGAAACATTATTGCAACCTATGTGTCCTTGAACAATTCTTTTTTTCTCCAGGCCAGGACCTATAAAACCAAGGAGAATCTCAGCTGTACTGTATACTATGCAGAGCAACTTCCCCAGTCTCCTTGCCCTCCTGCCCAGCAAAGCCTTCTTAGGAAAAGAATTAATGAAATATATGAACATACAAGTCAATAAACTCATAAACAACAAGAACAAAAAGGAATAAAACCCATGCTTAATGCATGCCATGGTAACAGCACTGGGTGTTCCGGCCACGTTCCCCACCTTGGCATTTGGATCAGTTTTCCAGACTTATTCACAAATGGATTAGGGCCTTGTGACTGGGCTCTGGAAAATAAGCACTGTAAATTGGTGCTTCTTAAAGTGTGATTCATTTAACCAGTGCCTATTTGCAAACTATCTTCAAAGCTAAACCAATTCTTCAATTTATGTCACAAGCATCATAGCATGCTTGGGGGAAGTTACAGCCAGGGGCTGGTGGTAATACTTGTCCCGTGTCCTCTCAGTCTACTGTTGTAGAATATAATTTCAATGTGTGTTACATTTGTTTATGATCTGGAGCATTTGTTTAACATTGCAAAGATGTGTTTGACTAAATAAAATTCACCTGCTGTCAGGAAGTTGCATCAGCAACTAGCTGAGGGGAAGTGGTAGGCAGGAGCCAGTGGAAAAGGGCTTTTAAGGAGGAGCAAGAAGTGTGGGGAGGGTGGGGAAAGGGGAGAGGAAAGGAAGAGGATAGGGAAGTGGCAGGAGGCTTCTGGAGAGATGGTGAACTACTTGCTATTCATTCTCTCTGAGGAGCAGAATTCCACCTCACCCTTTGAATCTTGAGTTATTTAGAAGGACGGAGATTTAGATAAGTTCCCTTCATAGCTATGAAAGAGTCCATGCCTAAAGGATTCTTTTTTTTTTTTTTATTTTACATGTCGATACCAAATTCCCTCTCCCTCCCTCCCTCCCTCCCTCTTACCCTATCTCCCCCCTCACATGCACCCTGACCACCCTCCCCTCCCATCCCCCCACCCCCATTCCACTTGCAGGGCTATGCCATCCAGGTGGGGTCATGTAAATCTGACAAGTCATTTGAAGTATGGACTAGGACTTCTCTCCTGTCTCTAGGTTAAGGCAGTATCCCTCCATGGGGAACGTGCTCCCAAAGTCCTTTAGGGCACCAGGGATACATCCTGGTTCCACTGTCAGAGGTCCCTTAGACTGCTCAGGCCTTCTAGCTGAGACCCATATTCAGGTGGTCTGAGTCAGTCCCATGCTGGATTCCCAGCTATCAGTCTATGGACCCATTAGCTCCTCCTTGTTCAGGTCAGGTATCTCTATGTGTTTCTGCAACCTGATCTTGTCCTCTCTCTCTCTGCATCTGGATTCTAGTTCGACTCAGTGTTTAGTTATGGCTGTGGTACATCTACACAATGGAATACTACTCTGCAGAAAAAAAAAATAATGGAGTCTTGAAATTCACAGGCAAGTGGATGGAACTTGAAGAAACCAGCCTGAATGAGGTAACCCAGTCACAAAAAGAGGAACATGGTATATATTCGCTCATATATGGATTTTAGACCTAGAGCAAAGGATCACCAGCCTATAATTCACACCACCAGAGGAACTAGGATACAAGGTGTATCCCTCACAGAAGGGGGAAGGGACAAGTCCCCCAGCGCACATGGGAAGTGGGGGGGGCAGTGAATGGAGAGAGATCTAGGAGAAAAAGAAGGGGAGGAGAGGAGAGCACGTGCTACTAGGAAGATTGAGTCAGGGTAGGAATAGAAGACAGGAGAGAGAGAGAGAGAGAGAGAGAGAGAGAGAGAGAGAACATAAAAGAGGGAGCCATTATTGGTTTGAAGAGAAACCTGAACCTAAAGAAAGGTCTGGAGACCTACAAGACTGACTCCAACTAACATTTTGAGCAACAGTGGAAAGTCTACCATAAATGCCCTTCCATGATAATGAGATCAACAACTAACTTATCCACCATCATGGAACCCTCATCTAGTACCGGTTGGAAACAGAAGCCTAAAGGATTCTTGAAGCCTAACTGCTGCTGATAGCGATGAAGTTACAGTTGCTGATTCCAAAGAGTAAAAGGCTGAAGCTATTTTAAAAGAGAATAACAGCCTTACTTCTCGTTCACAAAATTCTCTTGCTAGAGACTGGATGCTAAGACCTCAAAAAGAATGGACAAGCCTCATGTGTCAAAAGTGCCAAGTTGAGAGATTCTATTGTGTCTCACCTTCCCCAAACCTCTGACTCCCCATTCCAGTTTAATTCTATGCCCTCTGTAAAGTTCTGTCTTCACCACCCTAGCCCACCCCAGGATACTGTGTCCCTGCTCCCTTTTTCGGGCTTTCTCATTGCATTTCCCTTCACTCAAATTGCAGTTTTCCTCACTGAGTAATGGGAAACAGAATTAGAGATAGAAAATAAAAGTTGATGTGGATGATGTTAAGTCTGTAATGCCTATTAAATCTCTAAATGGCAGCTTCCAGGAAGATAGAAATCCATATGAAAAGTTCAGGAAAGACTCCTAGGCTCCCATGCAAATTTGGAGGTCACAGTTGTGGAGGTGGTGCTCAGAACCTGGAGTTTAGATGAGACATATCACATAGAGGAGTGAAGCTACAGCAGATCAGCAGATAAATGGATAGCAATGGCAGTTCACAACAATGTAAATGTACGCCATTCCACAATCCTACCCTTCAGTGCAGTTATTATGGTTTTTAGCACCTAACATGTATTTTGTTGTTAACAGTAGGTGGGAGAGTGATCAAGTTAAATACTACAGAGAATGACAAAACTGCTAGATTTGGCAATTTGGAGTGCAGTTGTGACCCCAACAGCACAAACAGTATAGTTCATCTCAGAGATATAATGGGGGATGAGGAGAACAAGATGGAAAAATGTAACCTACGATTGGAGTGTCAGACACTGGAGCCAGTGGATGGAAGTGATCACAGGAGGAAAACGAAGAGAAAAATAACACACCCACTTAACTTTAGAATGTTCCAAGAGACAAAATAGCTGCACTCAATCCCAAGTGTGGAAGATCAGTTTCCACTAGAAGGCATGGCAGGCAGCAGGGCTGGTCCCAATACGAATAAAGCATGTGTTCCTGAGTTATAATGTCAGGAAGGGACCCAGATGCATGGATGTTCAGGTGAACAGTTGAACTGGTGTGGCAGAAGGCAGATAAAGACATGAATTCTGACTGAAATAAGCAAGATTGCCAACTAAGAGTGAAAAGTAATGAAGACATTTTGGTGTTTTTGTTGTTGTTGTTTGTTTGTTTGTTTGTTTGTTTGTTTTGAGACAGGGTTACTCTATATTGCTTTGGAACCTGTCCTGGCACTCACTCTGTAGACCAGGCTGGCCTGCAACTCTCAGAGATCCACCTGTCTCTGCCTCCTGAGTGCTGGGATTAAAGGCATGCACCACCAATGTCCAGCTGAGATTTTGGTGTTTTCAGAGGGGTTTTAAACACCATTCTCAGAGAAATGGAACTTGGACAAAAAGTACAGCAGGACTGTGAAACTGCCCTTGGTGCCTAAAGTTATGGTTGAACAGTGCCAAATGACTGCAAGAAGCACACCAAAAAATAATAAAGTGTGGTCACAGTTTTTATCTGAATAGGTATTTTATTTTATTAAAATTTCCCTAATAGTGTATAATTTCTGTTTCATTTCTTTTGACTTACAGATACAGACTTTGAAAAAAATATTTTAAAGGTAGAAGTATTTTTACACAAACACAAACCACCAAATTGTAACAGTTATACATACCTAAGTACTGACAAAGTTTTGTCAAAATGTATGGCTCAGGAACTGTCTTAGTTGGGGTTTCTTTTGCTGTGACAAAACACCAAAGCAAGTTGTGAAAGAAAGGGTTTGTTTGACTTATACTTCCACATCATAGTTCACTAAAGGAAGCCAGGACAGGAACTCGAACAGGGCAGGAACCTAGAGGCAGAAGATGATGCAGAGACCACGGAAAGGTGCTGCTTCCTATCTTCTTCCTCATGGCTTGCTCAGCCTGCTTTCTTATAGAACCCAGGATCACCAGCCCAGGAATGGCACCACCCACCATGGAATGGTTCCCCCCCCCCACTGAGCACTAATTAAGAATATACCTTACAGCTGGATCTTATGGAGGCATTGTCTCTGTTGAGGATCCTTCCTCTTAGACGACTTTAGCATGAGTCAAGTTGACATAAAACTAGCCAGCACAAAAACTGCTACAAGTGTTATTAAAAGGAAAACTTCATTTAATCAAAACAACATACACAGTTTGAGAGCCAAGTGTTCCTAAAGCAGAACAGGTTTCTGGGCACTCTAACAACAGGATCATTTATAGGAAAATGGAGATAAGAAATAGAAAATTTCTTTTTTTGATTTTTTTTTGTTTAAATTAGAAACAAACTTGTTTTACATGTGAATCCCAGTTCCCACTCCCTCCTCTCTTCCCCTGTTCCCCCCCCCCCACCAACTCCCATCCCTTCCCCTTTCTGCTCCCCTTTCTGCTTCCTCACCCAGGGAGGGTGAGGCCTTCTGTGGGGAGTCTTCAAAGTCTATTTGGATCAGGGCTTATGCCTTCCCCATGTGTCTAGGCTGAGAGAGTGTCTTTCTATGTGGAACTGGCTCCCAAAGTCCATTAGTATAATTAGTATACTAGGGATAAACACTGATCCACTACCAGAGGCCCCATAGACTGCTCAGTCCTCCTAACTAACACTCATATTCAGTGAATCTGGATTGGTCCCATGCTAGAAAACTTAATTGATTACAGCCTAGTCAATCTGTCAGTAAAATGGTTATAGCTTGACTGGATAATCATTTATAACTTAATTAGTTAACTGACTACAGACCTCCTACAACCAACCAAAGTTCAGCTACTATAACTCTATTGCTTTGATCTGTAGGGCCAAGTGTAGGTGCCCAATTCCAACCCATGGCCTCCTCAAAATAAAATTGAAGACATCTAATGTTAAAGAATTTTTTTTTTTGAGACAGGGTTTCTCTGTATTGTTTTTAGAACCTGTCCTAGAACTAGCTCTGTAGACTAAGCTGAACTCAACTCACAGAGCTCTGCCTTCCTCTGCCTCCCGAGTGCTGGGATTAAAGGCATTCGCTACCAACGCCTGGCGATAAAGAATTTTTATAATAATAATTCTTCCAGAATTCGGACAATAGCTAACTTAATTTAATAAAATATTCTAATAATGTAGTTACTAACTTGATTCAGTATATGTATGTTTATATGTGACTTTGTGTATGTGTATATATGTATAGTATTATATGTTATGTTGTATTTTTCTTAATTTTATTAGCATATTAATAATGGGTTTCAATATAACATTCTCATGCATATATATAATATATTTTGATAATATTTATCTATCTCTATTATCTTCTCCACCCTCCACCTAAATTGATCCCCTTCCCTTCTACTTTTATGTCTTTATTTTATGTGACCAAGAAAGTTTAGTTTGGGTTGCTTACACAAAACAGGTCTGGGGTTATTTATAAGAGCAAAGACAACTTGACAGTGGCTGCACCACCAAAGAATATGTCTCTCCCTCCTGCCTATAAATTCATAGAGAAGGGTAGGGCCTCAAGAATTCCTCCTTTCTTGGTGACAGGCTGCTGAAAAGCATAATTTTATACAGGTCTTGCTCAATAATCACAGTGCAGTATATATCATGACCAAAAGATAGTCATGTCATCACCTCAGGACAGTGTTCCACAACATCCAGCATATCCTTTTAAAATTGAAACTATCATTACAATAAAAAATATAACTATTATTATTATTATTATCTCTGTGTGTGTGTTATGTCTGTGTGTGAGTACAGTTATATGCATGCCATGGCTTTCCAGAGTTAGTTCTCTCCTTCTACCTTGTTGAGGCAGGATCTCTCTTGTTTCCTGCATGCTGTGCACTCCAGGCTAACTGGCCTGAGAGTTTATAGGCTATTCCCCTGTCTATCCTTCCCATCTTGGTGTAGGAGTCCTGGAGTTACAGGTGTGATCTGTATTCAGGTTTTAGAGATTAAACTCAGGTCATGAGGTTTAAACTTTGTATTGCCTACTTAACCATCCGACTGGACATGCTCTTCTTATAGTCTTTCAACCCTCTGTTCCAAGGTATTTCCTGAGCCTTGGAAAAGGTAATATAGATGTCCTATTTAGGGCTGAACACTCACCACTCACTTATGTGTAGTACTTTGCCCAGTTATCAGTCCCTACAGTAACCACTGCCAGCTGCAAAAAGAAGCATCTCTGGCCAAAGTTGAGAGCTGTACTGGTATATGGATAAATACAGTTATATAGAAAGCAAGTTGATAAGTACATCATGGCCTCTTATCAAAATAACAGCAGCAGCTTCCTCATTAAGACCTATGTCCTCCTGAGCCATGGATTTTTAACCACACTTCATGAGCTTGGTGCTAAAGAAAAAGGCTGGAAACTAACAACAAGAAAGAAATAGAATTAATTTATTTGAAAAACTCTAAAATACTCTTCTAAAAACATGGGAACTGAGGAGGAAAAACAAATTTCAACACATTTATAAATTGAGAATAGTGAAAACAATGTGCACTCAGAGGAAAATTAAAGATTTAACTCTTGATAGAAACAACTCTAAAATAATATTTCAGGTCTCTCAATCAACCACAAAAGCAAAAATTGGGTAGATTTAATGCATTGATGGGAAAACCATTGACATGCATGTCTTCTTGCTTAAATGCTTGAGATCCTATTTAATAGCCATATATACTTTCTGCTTAGGAATAGATAGTCCTATTTAATAGCCATATATACTTTCTGCTTAGGAATAGATGACCAGAATAAGGACCAGCAATGATAAATATCTTAGTTCAAGAGTGTTCATTAACCACTTGTCCTTTCCAGCCAATAAAGCATCTTGTCTTACTTCATCTTGTCTAACTTCCAAGGGATTCTATTATTTTACCTTTCTTTGTCCACTGTGCCCTTTACATAAATAATCCTTTTCCTTTGTGTTTGGTGGTGTACATTCAATGTGTTGTTTATTTTCTCCAGGATGGCCTGACACTGATATGCAGTTGTGTGTATTTTCTTCAGGTCTCTTGTTTGTGAGTCTTTCTTTTTTCTGTAGGAAATGACAGTGGTTTATGTTGTTGTTGTTGTTTTTGTTTTGTTTTGTTTTTCTCATAAGAAAAGACTACTCAGACTCAAAAAGATCCTTTATCATCATGTGAAAACAGAGGATGGTTTATTTTCAACTCTTGCAACAATACAGTAATACAAAATAATATTACTGCTTATTGCTTTCTATGTTACCAAATTACTGGAAATAAAATTGAGCTTTTATGCATGAAAAATGTATTCCACAATGTGATAACTTGCTTTGCTTTTTATAGTTTTATGAAAATGAAAGCCTTTTTTCCTCTTAAATTTTGACAAACTGTCACATAGAAGAAAGAACTGCTTTGTGTTAAGGTGACTTGATTTATTCTGTTTTATTATTGCCAAGCAACCTCTTCTCGAATCCCGGAGTTCTGACTTCTTTTAATAGACATAAAGGCATTATCTGAGTTCCAAGAATTTATATTAAGCTCTTACAAAGTGTACTACGAATGTAGTCCACACAAACACTGAAACATAACTCTGGGACAGCTGCATAAGAACCATGGCTGGTTTGAGTTACCATTTACTTTTTGAATGTAGCAAATACACAGCAGTGGAAAAACCCTTCAAGAAACTAAGGCACTAGTTGGTGTTGGATTAATCCTACAGTGCTGTCTGTTCTCCTCAAAATGCTGGAGGTACCATTATTTGCTTTAAGTAGGATGTTAGCGTGACTGAACTTTCTCTTTCCTTGCCATATACAAAGATATCATCACTCCACCTAGAACTAATAGAACTGTTACCCTTTGACATTCTAATTTGGTTCTAGGGGATGGTGATTATTATATTTTATTCATTTATTTTATTTTGTGTGTATGATTGTTGATTGATTTGCTCACATGTAGTTATGGTAACTGTGAGCATACCTGTGGAGGCCAGAAGAGGGCATCAGATTCCTTGGAACTGGAGTTAAATAGGTGAGTCATCATTTGGGTGCAGGAAATCCTACCTGGGTCCTCTGCAAAAGCAGTAAGTACTCTTAACTGCTGAGGCATCTCTCCAGCTCTGCAGTTGTTTTTAAACTAGACATTGAGAAACTTCTGTGGCCATGAAGAAATAAGAACTAGGCAAATATCATTATCAAAACCCAATAGGTTATACTGTTCACTGTCTTCATTATTGTTGTTTGAACACATCACTCTTCCAATCCCTGCCTTCTATTCCAGTATTTTCTTTTGGTTATTATCCATTAAGTATTTTTGGCTGGGAAGTGGGAAAACCTTAGTTCACTTGTAGCACAAGCTGATATTGTAACAAAATAGACACTGGTTTTGTTACAGTCATGGCCATTCTGAGCTACACAAGACCCTTTCTCAAAATACAAACCAAACATTGTTCTTTTTTTTTTTTTAATCCTTTGGAGACTCCTAGACTCCCAGATTCACAGGAATGCCCACACTTGGCACTGAAGTTTTCAGTTGATAACCCATGCCATGTCTTCTAGGAGAAGTATTTGCTATACAATAACTTCTCCATATAGAGTCATTTAACAAGATGTGGAAAGATCATGACAAAAACTGGCAACAATAATGACTTCTGAATATAAAACAAACGAAATTATTTCAAAATCAAATACATCATGAATCTGAGCTGTTTCTGGCAGGCTCACTCATGTTGCATACTTTACTGTAGCATTGTACACTTGTCACTGTGTATGCCTTCACACCATGCCACATCAATGATCATCAACCAAAACACCTCAGCTCAGATCTAAGACAGCTGTATGTCATGAATTAAAGTGTTTTCACTGTATAGACAAAATGTTCTGCTCCTAGTTTAATTATTGAAAACAAGGACTTTCAGTATTTTCCTATGATAATTCTTCACCATGTATCACACTAGGTATACAAACCAGACATTTCCTGATAACAGATAATAAAGAAATATATATTAAGATAATTCTCTGGCATCTGTATCATTTTGCTACATTAAAGATGAAAACAATTTACATACCAATGCAATTGAAGTGCTTATTTATTTACACATGAAGAATGAATCTGCCTGAAAGATATATAGCTTCTTGATCATGAGTGAGACCCTGTGTCCACTTTCCCTCTCAGTGCTTGGATCCCATCTGACTCGAACCTATGCAGTTCTTGTGAATGCTACCATAGTCTCCATGAGTCCATATATGTTTCAGTCTTATATGGATAAAATACTATTTCTTTGCAGACAACCATCACCTCTGCTCTTACAGTCTTTCTATCTCCTCTTCCACATAGATCCTAGAGCCCTGAAGAGAGGAGTCTGACATTTCATTTAGGACTGAGTCCTCCAAAGTCTCTACACATTGTCTGGTTGTGGGTCTCTGTGTTAGTTCCCAAATACTGCAAGAAGAAGCTTCTCTTGTGGTTGCTGAGTGAGACACTGATCTATGGGTATAGATCTATGGGTATAGCACTATGTCATTAGGAATCACTTTACTGCTATATTCCTTTAGCAGAACAATAGTGTTTTGCTTTCCCCTAGGATCATAACCTTGCCCACTTTATTAGCATCAGGTATAGGCTCCATCTCATGGAGTAGGCCTTAAACCAATCAAATAGTGGTTGGTTGCTCTCATACAGTGGTGTCAATATTACACATATATGTCTAATAGACAGATTGGGGTTAAAAATAACAGGGTTTGTAAGTGGCTAATATTGGTGTTTACCTTTCTCCTGCTGTAGTGTGCAGATAGAGTCCTTCCAGGATCATAAATACTAGTCAGCACAGTGCAACTTATTATGAGGAACCAGATCAACTCTCTGTTTGATGACATATATAAGCATTGTCTTCAGCAATAGGTCCTTACAATCAGGTTATAGGGAACCAAAACTAGCCATGGAAGTATCCTGTGGTGTTTGGGGGATTCCATGGGAACCCTTTAGCAATAGACTCAGCAAGGTGAAACCCATTCCTTGTACTGGAGATTTTTCTTGGTGACATTCACTTCCTTATTATTTGGTGACTCTATTTGGATGCCTTTCATATGTGCGTATATTTTAGGAAGTTTCTACAGTGGTATTTTACTTTATTTTTTTCCCTTATTTTACATATCGTTTCCAGTTCCCTCTCCCTCTCTCCCTCTCTCCCTCCCTCCCTCTCTCACTTCCTCTCCTCCATCCTCCCATGCCCCCTGATCACCCTCCTATTTTTAACTGAGTTATTTTTCTTGATGCTTCATGTTTTTTTAGCTCTTCATAGAATTCTTTATAGAGTATTAGATACCAGCCATATATCATATGTATAGTTGGTAAAGAGCTTGTCCCATCCTGAAGGCTACTGCTTTGCCAGAATGATGGTGTCCTTTGCTGTACAGATTTTCAGGTTCATGAGGTCCCATTTATCAATTGTTGTAGACCAAGGATCCTTTAGACCTTTTATATTTAATAAATGTCCCTTTCTCAGATTATTTTTATATGTTTAAAACAATGTATACAGAATCACAATTCTAATCATTGTATTGAAAGTGTCATTAACATATTAAAATGAACGTGACATGATAAATGCATTTTTAAATATTACATTGAAAAACAAGGTGTAGAGATGTGGTGACTTGAATAGGTGTGGCCCCCATAGACTCATGTATTTGAATGCTTGGCCCATAGAGAGTGGAACTATTAGGAGGTGTGGCCTTGTTGGAGTATTTATGGCCTTGTTGTAGGAAGTGTGTCACTGTGGGGGCAGGCTTGGTTGTCTCATATATGCTCAAGGTATGCCCAGCACTTAGTCTTTCCTTCTACTGCCTGTGGATCAAGATATAGAACCTTCAGCTCCTCTCCATCACCATGGCTGCCTGCACATTGCTATGCTTCTTGCCGTGACAATAATGGACCAAACCTTTGAAACAATAGCCAGCCCCAATTAAAGTTTTCCTTTATAAGAGTTGCCATGGTCATGGTGTCTCTTGACAGCAATAGAAACCCAAACTAAGGCAAGGAATATTTTCATTAAATGTCATAATCCCAAAGTAATGAACATAAATATTTCAGTAATTGCAACAATTACAGTATAACTGAAAGTCATAACTGAAACAACCAGTAGCAATTTTTTTTAAAAACAGATGAATGCCTAGCTTTACTGAGGCTCACTGCCTATGTTCATAACTAAAATGAATACTAAGTTTTAGCTAGGGGATAATGAAAAGAAAGAACTAAGTCCTTAAAGCCCTGGATTAACCTCAGGTTAAGAAGCTGCAATATGTACCAGCAGGCATTGTGCCAATCTTACAAACTATTAAGTAAATTGTACAAACACTCACATACACATGATGGAAAAGACAAGTCCCTTGTACACTCATTCACAAATACATATAATAGAAAATATTATCCATACTGACATTCACTAAGTGTAATATCAGTGACTAGGTTCCCATAAAGCCTTCAGGGTGCTTGCCTCTTTTGGGGTAGCAATTCCTCTCATGGTCCTTTGGGAGAAAAATGTCAGGCACTATAAATAGATGCTAGAATCTCCTTAAAAGTACACATAAATTATTTGGAGGAAAACTTTGCACTTTAAAAGCCCCCAAATTTGCAACATGTAAATTTATGGATAGGAAATATCTTGGCAACAAACTCTGTGAAGTACATGTTTTCAGGGATGTTAATTGCAATTGGCACTTCGGAAGCTGGTGTGAGATGTATTGTCCTCCATCCGAAGAGATAGCTGTTCCTGACAGGCTTTTTTTCCTGACCAGATCACTAGGAAAAGAAGAAAAAACTTTGATTTTTGCATCTTAAATCCTTTACTGGGGTCTTTCCATTTAAAAAAAAATCTATAGCAAGTATAGTCTAGATTGAATGAATTTGAGAGTTTAGAGACTTGCCCCACTTCCAGTTCTCTCTCAGCTTCACACTTGTGATTGAAAAATATGCTTTCTTGGGGCTGAAGAGATGGCTCAGAGGTTAAGAGCACTGGCTGTTCTTCCAGAGGTCCTGAGTTCAATTTCCACAACCACATGGTGGCTCATAACCATCTGTAATGAGATCTTGTGGCCTCTTCTGTCATGCAGGCATACATGCAGGCAGGACACTGTATAAATAATAAATAAATAAATATTTAAACAACGAAGACAGAAACTTGATTTCACACCTCCCTGCTCTGGATGCCTGCTGCCATTCTTCTCCCATCACTATGAACTCTCCTTCAGAAACAGTAAACTAAAATAAACTATTTTTTGTTTGTTTGGTTGGTTGATTGGTGGGTTGGTTTTTTGAGACAGGATTTCTCTGTATTGCTTTGGAACCTGTCCTTGAACTAGCTCTATAGACCAGGCTGGCCACAAACTCACAGGGATCCACCTGCCTCTGCCTCCCGAGTGCTGGCATTAAAGGCATGCACCATCAATGCCTGGCAAAATAAACTCTTTCTTCTATAAGTTTTATAAACTCTTTCTTCTATAAGTTTCCTTTGGTCATGATATTTTATCACAGCAACAAAATGTGACTAATATGAAATAATAAACAACTGTAAGGTTAAAGGGAAACAATAGATGCATATACAAAAGAAGAAAATGTTTTGAATCTGAATCATTTTGCCTGTGGATGCGACAAGAGTGTGGTCCAGCTTAGGTCTGCTGTGTTCTAGCTGGATTTCTGTCAGCACTTTTAATACTTAGCTTACAGGCTATTTCAGGCTGCTACAAGTCCACCATGACTGATGGGAAATGTCATTCTGTAAATATGTTTCTCATACTGATTAATGAATAAAGCACTGTTGGCCAATAGGAAAGCAAAATAGGCAGGACTAGGAGACAAGGAGGATTCGAGGAAGGAGTAAGGAGGAGTCAGCATCTAGATACTTGAGAGAACAGAGGTCCAGGCCCACTCTCCGGTAAGATGAGACCACGTGGAAATACTTAGATTAATAGAAATGGGTTAATACTTAAGACAGAGCTAGCCGATAAGAAACAAGTAACTGGCCAACAGCATAATATCAAATACAGAGTCTCTGTGTGTTATTTGGGGCTGGCGTGGCAGTGGTACCAGACCAGCAGGGAAAAAAAACTACTCCTAACACATGACAGTGCACATTACCAGCTAGAAGTGACAGAGAATTAAAGACCCCTGGAAGGAACCATCAACTAAAGACTAGCAAGAATTGGTAGAAAAATATTCTAGGTCCCTCGTTCCTTGTATGAGATCACTATGAATTATGCATTTTATCTCTGTAACAAGACTAACATGGAAATAGATAGACTTTTTTTTCTTACATAAAGGTTGTTGTATGGTAAATGGGACTCATGCTCTGTGTAAGTTCCAGAGAAAATAGCCATCTTGCCCTGTGCCATGTGAGCTTTCAGAAAAAAGGTACTTGTCAGACCAAATGGCAGAAATTGGACTGTATTGTCTTTTCCCAACTCAAATAATAAAATCCTGTTCTTTATAAGTTACCAAGTCTTGAATATTTTTCTAATTAGTAGCACACACACAAAAAAAAAAAAACAAGACTAACATGATCTTGATAGTTCTGTTAGTTTCTCTATTTGGATTCCCTTGAGTACCCAATTTGACTGTCAAGTTGATTGTGTTAATAATGCCTAGGGCATTAATGAGACATACCTTTGGGTGTCTCTCTGAGGCCTCTCTGGGGAGGATTAACTAAGGAGAAAAGACCTCATGGTGAGTGGCAGCATCAAATGAGCTGAGGTCCCAGAGTAAATGAAAGGGGAAAGGGGAGGCAGCAAGCTAAGTCTTTACCCACTTTATGAGCAAGCAGCCTCCTAACAGTACAGACAGGCACTCTGCCCATTGCTATACCTTCCTTATCTGGATGGACTGTATCCTATAAAATATAATCCAAAATGAACCCATTCTCCCTTCAGATGCTTTTCTGTTTTGTATCTGTTTTCAACAGTAAGAAAAATAACATACATGACAGCCCTAATTGGCTGACATTTATACTTGCCAACTCCCCTTGTGGATTACCTCCCAAAGATAATGGGCTTGCCTTGTTCTTTAATTCTCATCCCATATACTTTTAGAAAGGTTGTGTAAAGGAACAAATTTGAATGTAACAGTTAAGATTTAGAAGTGGTCATATAAGTACCGCGCGCTAACCGATTGCGCCACTGAAGCTCCCATGGAGCCCTCATCTAATACCTGTTGGAAACAGGAGCAAACACCCATACATAAACGCTAAGTCAAACTAGAACCCAGATGCAGATGGAGAGGACAAGACCAGGCTGCAGAAATACATAGAGACAGCTGACCTGAAAAAGGAGGAGCTAACGGGCCACCAGACTGATAGCTGGGAAGCCAGCATGGGACTGACTCAGGCCCCCCTGAATATGGGTCTCAGCCAGAAGGACTGAGCAGTCTAAGGGACCTCAGACAGTGGAGCCAGGATGTATCCCTAGTGCACAAAAGGACCTTACAAACACATCCCCCATGGAGGGATAACTGCCTTAACCTAGAGACAGGAGAGACGCCCTAGTCCCTACTTCACATGACCTGTCAGATCTACATGACCCCAACTGGATGGCATTTCCCTACATATGGAATTGGGGTGGGGGGATGGGAGGGGAGGGTGGTTAGAGTGCATGTGAGAGGGCAGAGAAGGTAAAAGGGAGGAAGGGAGGAAGGGAGAGGGAACTGGGATCGACATGTAAAATAATAAATTAAATTAAAAAATTACAGAAAACTTAAAAAAAGATTTAGAAGTGGTCATTGGAAAAACTATAAATGCATACACACACACACAGAGAGAGAGAGAGAGAGAGAGAGAGAGAGAGAGAGAGAGAGAGAGAGAATCAACAAAAAAAAACAAAAAAATAGGTCACCAACCACATCATGTGTGGCTAAATGAAACAGAACAATCCATGAACAGATTCCCTCTCCCTCTGTTTTACCCTCCACCTCTCCCTTTACCTCTCCCTCTCTGCTTTTTCAAGACAGGTTTCTCTGTGTAACAGTCCTAGCTTTCCTTGAACTCACTCTATGGACAAACTGGCCTCAAACTCACAGAGATCTGCCTGTCTCTGCCTCCTCAGGACTGAGATTAAAGGTGTGTGCCACCACTACCTGGCTTAATAACAGGTCTCTTAAAGCAGAAGTTTTGGCTTTAGCTACATATTGAGATTACATGTGATTAATAAAACCAAAGTAAATAGGCTCATGCACCCCATGCTAAAACTTTGGTATAATTAGTCTGAGTGAAGTTTAGAAGTTTTCTGTTTTACAAAAATTCTCCCATATGATGCAAATGTGCAGCCAGACCTAAAACCACTGCCTTGAACAAAGGAAGTATTGGAGAGGTGCCAAGGACACAATGATTAGAAACACAGAATCTATCTCCTGCCTCTCCATCCCTTCTAAATCCCCACATTGCACTGCCCTGATATTTGGTATTATTGTGAGTGGTTCATAGTGAATAGGAAATGGGGGAGACAGAATAATAACATTAGCTGAATATTGAGTAAATGTCCACATTATACTTAAAAGCTTTGCAACTGGATTTGACATGCTAATTCTGGCCTGAAGGTTATCTGTGCTCTGCCCCCTGCCCCCCGATTCAAAATAACATTAAAAAATATATAAGCATTTGATTTATAGGATGTGCCAGATGAATAAACAACTGTGCCTAAAAGAGTACATATGGCTAAGCTTTGGTTTTTTGTTAACCTCATTGAAGACAAATCCAACAGGCAAGACAACTCCTATTCATGATCTTTATTGTCTGGATTTGCAGTGGGAATTTAATTTCTCATTTGATTTTGGATGAGCTTTCAGGAAAAAATGACATTGATCAATGTCTGTTAAGAAATTGGTTGGCAGGAAGTCCCAGGATGGGAATATACTGTGGATCAGCTATAAGGATTATCCCTGAGTGAGCCAAGGGGACTTATTCCAATGAATGGAATAGAAATAAACATTGTAAAACAATGCAAGTACCCCCTCATCAAAAAGGGAAAATTTGTGACACAACAGTAAACTACAACACACATACACACACACACAATCTGTATCAAATCTACAACCATACAAAAAATCATTAACTTCCATGCTTATTTTTCATTTGCTTTATTAAAGTAGCATTTTAAAAGACACTTGGAGGTTGATGATACTCTAGGGAGTAGTGGATAGACCTGGACTTTGAAATCAAACATTCTTGAATACGGATGGACCTTGGGTCACAAGGTTTTCTGATACACACTTCATTGGGCAGTTGGTAGGGCTAAATTAGATAGCAGAATAGAAAGCAGATGCTCAATGCAGTTGCTCACTAGACTTTAGAGAAAACTGTTAATTAGGCTTAACATAATTCGGATTTTTAAAATTCCATTTGAAAGAACTATATCTTTTATTGTTTTTAAAATCATGAATATATGCTGGGCAATGGTGGCACACACCTTTAATTCCAGCACTCAGGAGGCAGAGACAGGCAGATCTCTGTGAATTCAAGGCCAGCCTGGTCTACAGAGTGAGTTCCAGGACAGCCATGACTATTACACAGAGAAACCCTGTCTTGAAACACCCCCCCAAAAAAAATCATGAATATATTTTCTAGGTGCTTTTAAATAGTTTTACTTTTTTGGGTTGGAGAGAGAACTCAAAAGTTAAGAGAACTTGCTCTAGCAGAGGCCCCAACTTTGTTTCCCAGCACCCACAAATAATGGCTCACAACTACCTGCAATGGCAATTCCAGGGGATCCAGTGCCCTCTTCTGGATTCAACTCCACAGGCAACTGCACATAAGTGCATGCCCACACACACACACACACACACACACACACACACACATAAATAAAATAAATATTCATGTGTTTCAGATTTTGTTTGATAATTATTCCATAATGAAATATTTTACTTCTAAAATTTTGATTTTATGCCATATAAAACAAATTTTTGAGTGAACCCACTCCCTTTCATATTTTTTCCTGTGACATGCATAACTCTATCTTTCGTTTCATTAGTATTTTAAGTATACAAAGTAAATCATAGTTCCTTTTATTCTGTGTGTATGGGTGTTTGTTTGCATGTATGTATGTGCACCACATGCATGCCTGGTACCAACAGAGGCCAGAAGAGGGTGATAGACTCCCTGAGGCTGGAGTTACAAATGATTGTGAGCTGTCAAGTGGGTGCTGGCAACTGAACTGGGATCCTCTAGCTCTAAGGTCTTTTATTACAAAACTGCATACTCATAAGGGGCTAATGGCCTTAAGAATTACATACATTTGCTTCATTATTTTAACTTGATCTTATAGTGGCCTTTAGACTCATTGATTCTGGCTGCTATATAAGGATATCTTCCAATTGTCTGGAAGGTTTAAGAGCATAATTCATTGATGACCACCTCTAATCTTTCCTGTATTAGCTACAGGGATCATGCCAAATAGTAATGCTGCATTTTGTTGTGGTTTCAAAACCAGCTCTGTACTTCCCACCACTGCAGGCAGATTTTGGTAGACTTGAGGCTCCACATGCTTCATGGCTTCTAAACCATAGCTGCCTGCAAAGCCCTCAGCATCAATGGTCGGTCCAACAGCGGGCACTGCACTGACCTTGTCTCCTATCCACGGCCCTTTACAGCATACACATTCCAGCCTGAGCCCACTGCCACCACAGGCAGGTAATTACATATATTTATATTTACATAAAAAATGAGAGGAGTATTTTCAATCAGAAAAAAATATTCATCTCTGCTCCTTCCGTACATCATATTGTCCTGGAAGGAGTCTTGTATGTGTATGTGAAATAACATAGTACCACACACATGGTTTAAAGGTAAAGCACATCTGGATTTCTCTCAGAATCATGCTTCCTGTTCTACTTTAATTCCTGAAAATCAGAAATATCATCATAAAAAAGTAAGAAGGTTGTAAAAAAAAATCACTTTATTCAATATTATAGTTTTTGAATGAGGATATTTATACATATATACATATATACATACATATATATATGCATATATATATACATACATACATACATACCTGGGAAGATGGTTCAGTAGTTAAGAGCACTGGCTGCTCCTCTAGAGATTCCAATTTGACTCCCAGCATCCACATGGTGACTCACAAACATGTGCAACTCCAGTTCCAGTGGGTCTGCCGCCTTCTTGTGGCCTATATGAGTATTGCATGCATGTGGTACACACACATACATTCAAGTAAATAAAATAGATCTTTTCAATAATTAACACATAAACAAGGAAGAAAATGTCATTTACAATCTTTAACACATCTGAATGTGTCAACAGGAAAAATACTGTTATGAATTTGGCTGTTACAAAGACTCTTGCCCAAGCTTGAATATGCTTCCTAGGTTTCCAGTCAATGCTTCTTTTATGGCTGTTCGTCCTTCTTTTTCACATTGCTATAGGAATGGTTCTGCTTTTAAAATTTCATTAACATTAGCAAATCCAGTATCCACTGATTTATAAGAGGATACTTTATCTCATATCTCAGTCAGCTAGCATTAGGTAAAATGCATATGCAGATGCTTTGCTCAAATGTAAATATGTACATCCTGTGAACACAGGTATTTAATATAATATATATTACATATTTGAATAATAAACAGTTAAAACGACCCCCAAAGACTCAGTTAACCTCACCAAAGGCTAAAGCATACAGTAGTACTATCCAGTAAAAATAAGATGTAAATCACACATGTTAATTTTAAATTTCTACTAGCCAATTCAACATAAAATAAAAATAATACAGCAAAATCAATTTTTAATATTATGCTATAGTGTACATTTAATTTAGGATATTTATCAGTATTTTACATCTTTCATACTAAGTAGTCACACTCCAGTACATTTTACACTGATACACTGCAATTCATAAGCAAAATTTTCATCAGAAATAACTCAATTTGTATTTAAATTTCACAGTACTTATGTTTTTCTACTGAAGTCTTTTTAATCATACTTAAAAGTTCTCAGAATTTATTTTTAAGGTTGTTTTGATGTAATATATTGAGTGTCCCAGGCATTTAACCCAGTGATTGGCATGGCCTAACAATTAAAAGCAAGATTTCTGGGTCCAGAAAGGCCTATACTCAAGACCCAGCCTACTTACTAACCATGTGACTTAATATATCTTAAAACAATTTCATTGCTTCTAAAACGAATCCAATGGTACAATTGATGGAAAATCCTTAGACCTGTGCCTGATACACACTAGAGCTCAAAGATGCTACCTTAAAAAATAAAGAGCTGTTTAACTGAATTGACCTGCACAGGAATTGTAGCTGAGTTTAAAGGAAACTCGAGTCTGGCTTGGCTCCCAGACCACCCATCACAGCTGGAATGTGTGAGTTGCTATTTGAGTGATTTTTTTAACTCCAATGTGGGCCTCAGAGGACAGAAATATGGAAGTTCTCTCTTACAGGGAAATGAGGCAAGCCATGGAAAGAAAGAAATGACGATCATTAAAGGGAGGTCAGTTTAGTTGCTCCTCTAGATAAAGGCAACATAGTATGTGGGGGCTGGTGTGTGGTGCTGGGCCCATGCAGAGGTATTGATTTGTTCTTTCCAGGAAGAAATGCACATTATTTATTTTTAATAGGCTTTCTGGTTCTGGAAGGTAACTGCTGTGACTTTGAAATAACTCACTTGTGTGGTTTGGGTATTGGCCACTTTGGCAGGATAGTGTTCTGTTTTGATTAAGGGGGACACAAGGGAGCTCTGTTCTTTGGACCATGATTAATGGAGGAAGTTTCCTTAGTTCTACTCTAACTATTCCAGCAGTCTCCCTAGAGATTATTATGACTAATAACTTGTTTTGTGATGACGTTATCTCCCATTAGGTAAAAACTACACAGTGGTTTGAAAAGTTTCAAGTCCAGAATCACTCTACCTGGCACTTGTTTAACCAGCTTTCCAGACATTTCTGCAGCAGTGTATGATGTTTTTCTTCATGATAAGTACCCACTGAGGTGATATACTAACCTATTTCTTAGCTAAGAACACTGGTGGTCTAAATGATAGTGGCCTCCATAGGCCCATATATTTGAATAGTTGGTCCCTAGTTGGTAGAGCTGTTTGGGGCATGATTAGGAGGTGTGGCCTTGTTGGAGAGAGTATATCACTGGGGGGGGGTGGTTCTGAGGTTTCTAAAGCCCACACCAAGCCAAGTCTCTCTCTCACTCTGGATCCAACTTTCAGATAAAATGTAAGCTCTCAGCTACTGCTCCAGCACAACAACTGCCTGCTAGCTGCCATGATTCCTCCAATGATGACCATAAATTCGTCCTCTGAAACTGTAAGCCAGCTCCCAGTTAAATTTTTTTTTTACATAAGTCGTGGTGTCTCTTCACAGCAATAGAACACTGGCTAAGACAAAAACACCAAGTGATAGGTATAAAAGGGGGATTAAAAAGTAAGGTAATCTGTGATGATGACACTATTTTTTATATCAAGTGGGGCTTGAGCCTAATCTGAGAATCTTCCTGTGCTTCACAGTACTGAACTAGCCCCAGACACAGAGAGCCAGGGCAAGAAATGTTGGGAACAGGTAACTTGAGAAATCTCAAGTTGAAGCTCTGGATTCATTATTCCAATAAGACTAAGCTGATGGCATCTTACTGAAAGCCGTGGTACCAAGTGAAATCCTGCCCACCACTCATCAGAAATGCCTTCACTTTTTTATTTTTATTTTATGTGGTTAGGTGTTTGCCTGTGTGTATGTCTGTTTACCATGTGGATGCCTAGTACCTACCTACCTAAGTCTGAAGTGGACATCAGATGCTATGGAACTGAAATCTCACATAGTTATGAGCTGCCATGTGGGTGCTGGGGATTGAGCACAGGTCCTCTGGAAGAAAAGCCAGTGTTCGAAACTGCTGAGCCATCTGTCCAGCCACAAGAATACCTTGAACATAAAATACTACAAACTGTGTGGGAACAGCATCATAGAGGGTGCTAAGGTAAAGCATAAGGCAGAAAAACAAAACAGAACAAAAACTCCTGTGAGTAATATAAAGACTGAAGGAGCTCTTGCATTAATAATACAAGAGCCATTTCTATAAAGGAAATCATGAGCCACCAAAGAGTCTTAGAAAAAAAGACCTTTCACATATCTACAATAAAAAGCTAGAAAAATAAGTGGCAGGATTCTCCAGAAAAGTATTGTGAAAGAGAAGGCAAAGGTGGGGATAAGAGCTATCATTTTAAAGGAAAACTCAGGCTATCCCTACCAAGGTTGTGCTAGAACATAAAGAAGAAGAAACATACACTGGATGGCAGTTCCTTACAGCTTATGCGGAATCTGGGGGATGCAACTCTAGTCCCAATGATTTTGGGGAACATGCTTTACCAGCTGAGCTATCGTTCCAGTCCTAGTTTTCTGATTAAATCTTGAAAAGAAACACAAAAGAGAAAATCCCTGAAGACACGACTGGGGACATGGGAAGAGCATAACCTGAGATCCTGTCCTCGGGATCCCCCAAGGAAGTCATCATATTTAATAAACATATATTAAATGCTGGAAAAAAGTATGTCCAGCCAGCCCAAAGAAGGGGAAACTGAAGAAGCAACCAAAATGTAATTAATCAATTAATTCATTTAGTGAAATATGCTTTTCCAATAAAAAAACTAAGAAAAGTAGATTTATGGAAACATTAAAATTTCAAACCAGATTCTTAAGAACATTTTCTGAAGATACAACTGTCACACATGCACCACTTTTTTGGAGTAGGAATTTCAACAAGTTGTACTAAGATAAATATAACTCACTTCTATATTTATGAACTTGTTTGTGTTTCTGCATATATATATATATATATATATATATATATATATATATATATTGCAAGACATACAAGAGAAATGGAAAATGAAAGGAAAAAATGTTCACCTTAACAAGTATCCTATATACTAGAGGAAAGTTGGAGAGTCACACATAAGAGAGAATATAGAAGTGCCATTGGGTTTCGAATATGGGGGCATCAGACAATCCTGGAAGGGCTTACAAAGGCACCCAGGAAACATGAGGTTTGATTGCATTGTTAGAGAGGATGCACAAGCCCATCAGAGAAGAGAATTGACATTAAAAGGCCAGTATACATATGGGGGGGGCATAAGAGATGAGGTAAAATGTACTTGTTGCTCTTACAGAGGACCTGGGTGTGGCTCCCCACACCAAGTGATCAGACACACTTTTCTTGTCTCCATAGATTTCTTCACACATGGATTTCTACAGTCACTCAAGCAAACACACATACTGATGAATAGATAGACATATAGACACATAGATGGACAGATGGAAATATTTATCTTAAAAGTACACCCAGCCAAAACCTGCCAGCACTGGAATTCCTCACCAAGTCCTAGTGGCCATATTTGCACCTAATTTTATGTCCTAGTGGCCATATTTGCACCTAATTTTATTATTGTGAGGCCTAATTCAATCTTTTTCTTTTCATATTTTCCCGCTTTCTTGTGCAAGTTAAGGCAAGCACGCTAGCACTAAGCTCTGTCCCCTGTACTGAGGTTCACTTTAGACTAGTTGAAGTAGATCATGACCTAAATTATCTTTTCATGTTGAATACTCCTCCTTAGTTTAAGAATTTTACCAATTCAAAGCAGAGTCAGGAAAATTCTGGATAGTATATAGTGGTGTAGCTCTTGATAGTAAATAAATGACAAGAAAGACAGCCTTTTCACTTGAAGAAACCATCCTGAATGAGGTAACCCAGTCACAAAAAGAGAAACACAGTATGTACTCACTCATATATGGATTTTAGAACTAGATCAAATGATCACCAGCCTATAAATCACATCACCAGAGGAACTAGGATACAAGTTGTATTCTAAGAGATTCATATAAAGTCCCTCACAGAACTGGGAAGGGACAAGTCCCCCAGACCTCAGGTAAAGTGGGGGAAGACAGCTAATGGAGAGAGAAGTAGGAGAAAATGAGAGGGAGGAGAGGAAGGCATGTGTGACCAGGAGGATTGAGCCTGGTTAGGAATGGAAAATAGGAAAGAGAAAGAGAGAGAGAGACAGAGAGAGAGAGAGAGAGAACATAAAAGAGGGAGCCAATATTGGTTTGAAGATAAAGTTGAACACAAAGAGAGGTCGAGGGAACTACAAGACTGCTCCCAACTAACAATCTCAGCGTCCGTGGAAAGGCTATCATAAATGCCCTTCCCGGAGAGTGAGATCAACAACTAACATCTCCATGGAGTCCTCAACTAATGCCTGTTAAAAACAGGAGCAAACACCCATACATAAACACTGAGCCAAACTAGAACCCAGAAGCAGATGGAGAGGACAAGACCATGCGGTAGAAGTACATAGAGACAGCTTACCTGAACAAGGAGGAGCTAAGGGCCACTAGACTGATAGCTGGGAAGCCAACAGGGGACTGACTCGGACCCCCCTGAATATGGGTCTCAGCCAGAAGGTCTGAGCAGTCTAAGAGACCTCAGACAGTGGAGCCAGGATGTATCCCTGGTGCACAAAAGGACTTTGCAAACATATCCCCCATGGAGGGATAACTGCCTATTCTAGAGATAGGAGAGAAGCCCTAGTCCCTACTTCACAGGACCTGTCAGATCTACATGACCCCAACTGGATGGCATTCCCCTACATATGGTATTGTGGTGGGGGGTTGGGAGGGGGAGGGTGTTTAGAGTGCATGGGAGAGGGCAGAGAGGGCAAAAGGGAGGGAAGGAGGGAGGGAGAGCTGGAGTGGAGGGAGGGAGGGAGGGAGGGAGAGGGAACTGGGATCGACATGTAAAATAATAAATTAAAAAAAAATAATAAATTAAAAAAAAAAAACGCTTTGACTCCAAAATTTAAGTTGAAGAACAAGTTACTGGGGAAAAGTATTTCTATTTTTGTTTCCACAGAAAATGAAAAGATGTGGATTCCTTCCAGACTAATGTGGTTTGATCACACCAGACCGCCTGAAACAGAGTACAAGCTGATCCTACATTCCAAACAGCTGGACAAAACAGCCCTACAGACTACAGCTAGGATATCTGAATCTTCTTCGAATCCCCCAAGACAGCGCCCCTTACCAGCAGGAAGTAGTTTGGAAAGAACGACGCCCAAATTCCCAAATATTGTGTATAAATGTTTGTTTTCATTTAATTGGACTTTGTTATATAAAATTAAATAAAAAAAATAATAAAATAAAATAAAAATAAAAATAAAAAAAAGAAAGACAGCCTTTGTAATTATATAGGATGGTATTTTTAGTATAAATTAGTTTGTGAAGCCCAGATTAGGCTGGGCTGGGCTTCACCACTTCTGGTCCCAGAGAGAACTGGCCTACATTCGAAGGTTCTTTTAAAAAATGTCTGGCCATCTTATCCTCTCCGTGGAGCAGATAGCTGGAGTGGGAGAAGTAGGAGAGGATGGAGGTGGAACTGGGATTGGAATGTAAAAAATAAATTTAGAACATTTAAATTAAAAAAAGAAAAAATGGCTATATTCAGGCACTGCACTCAGATACACAAACCCACATTCACACACATACACATAATGAAATAAAATATTTTAAAGGAAAACAAATAATAAATAAACAATGTTATTCTTCATTTTAAAAATAAAAAGCACCTGAGGTTTCCAGCTAAGCACATTTTGTGCCATCCTGGATTTGAATAGCCTTCTTTGGTGAGCCCAAAAGGGAGTAGTTTTGCATTTTTGAGCTTAGAGATCCCCTGTCCTGCATGAGTTCCATAGAGCTGGCTGTCATCACCAAATGACCTTTACTATCATTGCCTCTGCTCAAATGATAAACCCACAGATGTTGTGTGTACTCTTCTAGCAGGCTTTAAGTCAGGAGGATTAAGTTGCCACCGGATTTGTGCCCTCATGGAATTACTGATCTCAGTGGCCCAGAATGGCCTCTGGAATTATTTTTAAGCCAAGCAGTTGAGAATTAGTCATCGCCTAAAATTTAAGATGTGTGTTTCTTGGCTTCATAACAGAAAAGTTTGCTCAGGGCCCATACAGTATATTTCCCCTCTGGTGCAATGTGTAATACAACTCTGACACTTTGTAATCATTGCTTGTATTGTCATCTAGGAACACAGACCATCTTGAGCTTTTGGTTACTCATTTTTGTCTCCAAAGGAAATTGCTTCAGAGTGTCTTTGGCACAAGCAGGTGTGATCTGATCTGACCTTATCTGAATACTCCCTCACAAATCAAGATCCATCCTGGGGTTTCTCCCTGGGTGAGTAAGAAAAATACCCCAAAGATCAAGACTTTTTAGTTGATGGTCCTCACTGTTTTGTTTGTTTTTTCTGGCCTCTTGCTTCCCATGGACTATAGTCCTTCACTACATAATCACCACTTGACCAAGAGCTTGGCCCCTCTCCCATATATATCCTCCAGACACACTGCTGCTGCCTTCCTGGCTGTTTAGTCTCCCCGATTCACCTTCTCTAAAGCACCTTAATTCTCTCTAGAAAGAAAGAGTTCTTCAGCATGGGCAACAGGTTCCCAAAAGTCAACTCAAGCGCCAGGGACAGGTCCTGATCTCACTGTTAGGAGCCTTACAATGTGACCAAGCTACACAACTGCTATGGGGAGGAGCTCACTCTTACCTCAACTTGATGTGCCATGCTTTGTTCATGCCATGGGAGATGGAGGAGGAGTGGATGGGAAGGGGGATAGATGGGAGGTGGGGATAGGGAATGGAAGAAAAGGAGGGAGGGGAAACTGTGGTCAGTATGTAAAATAAATGAAGAAAATTAATTAAAAATAAAAAAAGAAATAGTTCTCCAGGCTCCTAAAGGTCTTCATTTGGGCCTGCTTAACTCACAGAAACTTAAAGAAAAACTCCATGATCATCTTTCCCAACCTTTTCTTCTCCTTGTACTTACATCTAATACTTCTCTGGAAATTTGCTTTAATTCTGTGGATGTGCGTCCTTTATTACCAACCCCCACATTTTGTGTTGATGCGACCAATACCATGTCTATATGCAAATGTCACACCATCCAACAGCTTCGTTCTTGGGTATATGAATGAAACGATGAAAGCAGGTACCCAAAATGACCTATGTCACTAATGGACATTGTAGCACTATTTAGAACAGCCCAAAGGTTTTCAAACCAAGTGCCCAACAAAATATGCTCAGATACAATAGAAAATAAGTTTGCCATTATAAGAAATGATATTCTAATACATTTTATAATATGGATGAAACTTAAAGACCTTATGCTAACTTAAAAAAAAAGCCCAAAAGCCCTTGTCCTCTTCTGCCGGCTATCGGCCAGAGGTGAGTATGGGCTGCCTGTCCCCTACAACCTCTTTTCTCCCCTTCCCCGCACGAACTCCCTGGGTTGGCCCCTTATCCTGCTGCTCCTGTCTCCAGTCCCCATCGAGAGCACCCTTGGAGCTCTGATACACCCCCACCCATCCACACTGCCAGCCTACCCCCCCACCCTGTGCCCTACCCCAACCATGCTCCTGCCGCTCTGGTTGAGCACTGGGACAGAGGGTGGAGCCAACAGTCCACCCTACTTCGGAGACTTCTCAGAGCAACTCTGAACAAAGGAGACCTGACTATCCACACGGGACCACCTGTAATTTCCACCTGCTTGGTCTCTGACCCCACCTCCAGTCCTCTGCTGGAGTCCCGGGCCCCTCCCAGAGATACGCCTATCTCTGCCGGTCCACTCTGAGTTCCTGCAGGAAAGATCCTTGACCCCCAAATCCTGGCCTCTGCCAAAGAACGAGGTCTCAGCTGGAGAGAGCCAGTTACCAGTGAGATCCCACTACCCTGCAAAACCTTCTCAAGTTCCAGCTCAGCCCTCATCCTCTTCCACCAGCTATTGGCCAGAGCTATTGGCCAGAGGTCCACTGTGAATACCTGCTGGCATCTTCTAATGGATCCTCATCCTTGACCCCATCCCTGGAACCCTGTCTGCGGAGAAACCTCCTAGAGAGCTTGGAACACACAGAGCTACAGATACTGAATCTCAGACCCACATAAGCCCATCGGGGAAGTACCATAGAGGGGTGGGGGGAGACACCACCAACACCTACTGGAAGAAGCTATGGGAAGAAGGCAATACAAGAGAACACCTAACAACAGAAAGACAAACATGACACCACCAGAATCTAGGGAATCTACACCAACTAGAATGGAACACAGCAATAAAGCAGAGGAAGCAGAAGGGTACGACTTAAAAATCACCATCATAAAAATGATAGAGGCCCTCAAAGAAGATGTGAGAAAATCCCTTAAAGAAATGGAGGAAAAAACAAACAAAAAAGTGGAAGAAATGAACAAATTACTTAAGGAAAGTACAGAAAGCCAAGAAAAAACAATTAAGCAGGTGAAGGAAACGGTTCAAGACTTGAAAACTGAAATTGAGAAAATAAAGGCAACACAAACAGAAGGAAGGCTGGAAATTGAAAAGCTGGGCAAAAAATCGGAAACCACGGACACAAGCATAACCAATAGAATTCAAGAGATGGAAGAGAGAATCTCAGGCACAGAAGATAAACTAGAATAAATAGATTCATCGACCAAAGAAAATCATAAATCCAACAAATCCTTAACACAAAACATCCAGGAAATGTGGGACACCGTGAAAAGGCCAAACCTAAGAATAATAGGCATAGACGAAGGTGAGGAAGCCCAGCTCAAAGGTGCCAAAAACATATTCAACAAAATCATCGAGGAAAACTTTCCAAATCTGAAGAAGGACATGCCCATGAAAGTACAAGAAGCATACCGAACCCCAAATAGGCAGGACCAAAGAAAAAAGACCCCTCGACATATAATAATCAAAACACCTAGCATACAGAATAAAGAAAGAATATTAAGAGCAGCGAAGGAAAAAGGACAGGTAACATATAAAGGCAGACCTATCAAAATTACACCTGACTTCTCCATGGAAACCCTCAAGGCCAGAAGGTCCTGGATAGATGTTCTAAAAGTATTAAGAGAACACGGATGCCAGCCTAGGCTACTATATCCAACAAAACTCTCAATCACTATAGATGGATAGAACAAGATATTTAATGACAAAACCAGATTTTCCCAATACTTATCTACAAATCCAGCCCTACAGAAAGTATTGGAAGGAAAACTCCAACCCAAGGAAGGTAACTACGCCCACAAAAATGTAGGCAACAGATAATCCAACGACACCAGAAACCTAGGGTGAAGCAGAACAAATATATTCACAATACCTCTGCCAACAACAAACCTAAATCAAACAAGCATCAACAATCAATGGTCCTTACTTACCCTCAACATTAATGGTCTTAACACACCTATAAAAAGACACAGGCTAACAGAATGGATACGAAGACAGAATCCATCCTTCTGCTGCATACAAGAAACACATCTAAGCTTCAAAGATGGACATAACCTCAGGGTAAAGGATTGGGAAAAGATTTTCCAATCAAACGGAAATAAGAAGCAAGCAGGCATAGCTATCGTAATATCTAACAAGTAAGACATCAAACCAAAATCAGTCAAAAGAGATGAAGACGGTAATTTCATATTCATCACAGGAGAAATCCATCAACACAAAGTCTCAGTTCTGAACATCTATACCACTAATACAAGGTCACCCACATTCGTAAAAGAAGCACTACTAAAACTCAAAGCTCATATAAAACCTCACACACTTATAGTGGGAGACTTCAATACACCACTCTCAACACTAGACAGGATCACAAATCAGAAACTCAACAAAGAAACAAAAGAAGTAACAGAAGTTATGTCTCAACAGACATCTATGGAACATTCCGTGCAAAGACAAAAGAATATACCTTCTTCTCTGCTCCACATGGAACCTTCTCTAAAATCGACCACATACTAGGAGACATAACAAACCTCAACAGATACAAGAGAATAGGAATAGTCCCCTATATCTTATTGGACCACCATGCTTTACAACTGGAATTCAACAACAACACAAATAGCAGATAACCTGCAAACTCATGGAAACTGAACAATGTGCAATTGCACCACTCCTGGGTCAAAGAAGAAATAAAGAAAGAAATTAAGGACTTTCTAATATTCAACGAGAATGAGGATACAACACACCCGAACTTATGGGACACCTTGAAAGCAGTGCTACGAGGGAAATTCATTGCACTAAGTGCCCATTTGAAGAAAACAGAGGATAGTCACATAAAAGAATTAACAGCCCAACTGAAAGCCTTAGAACAGAGAGAAGCGAATTCACCCCGCAGGAGTAGACACCAGGAAATAATCAACTTGAGGGGTGAAATCAACAAAATAGAAACCAGGAAAACAATACAAAAAAATCAATGCAACGAAGAGTTGGTTTTTTGAGAAAATCAACAAGATAGACAAACCTTTATCCAAATTAACGAAAAAAGCAGAGACAGAACATGCAAATTAACAAAATTAGAAACGAAATGGGGAACATAACAACAGACACAGAGGATATCCAGACAATTTTCAGGTCATACTTTGAAAATCTGTATTCCACAAAAATTGAAAATTCAAAGGAAATGGACAAGTTTCTGGATAACTATCACTTACCAAAATTAAATCAAGAACAGACAACTTAAATAGAACTATAACCCGCAATGAAATAGAAGCAGTCATCGAAAGCCTTCCAACCAAAAAAAAGTCCAGGGCCAGATGGATTCAGTGCAGAATTCTACCAGACATTCAAGGAAGAACTAATACCAATACTCCTCAAACTTTTCCACAAGATAGAAACAGAAGGTTCATTGCCAAACTCTTTTTATGAGGCCACAATAACTTTGGTACCCAAACCTCACAAAGACACAATTAAGAAAGAAAACTACAGACCAATATCCCTGATGAACATCGATGCAAAAATACTCAATAAAATACTGGCAAACCGAATTCAAGAATACATCAGAGAAATCATACACCATGACCAAGTAGGCTTCATACCTGGAATGCAGGGATGGTTTAACATACGAAAATCTATCAACGTGATCCACCATATAAACAAACAGAAAAAGAAAACCCATATGATCATCTCCCTAGATGCGGAAAAAGACTTCGACAAAATTCAACACCCTTTCATGATAAAGGTCTTGGAGAATTCAGGGATAACAGGAACATACCTAAACATAATAAGAGCAATATACAGCCAACCAACTGCCAACATCAAACTGAATGGAGACAAACTTAAGCCAATTCCTCTAAAATCAGGAACAAGACAAGGCTGTCCTCTCTCTCCATATCTCTTCAATATATTACTGGAAATTCTAGCTAATGCTATAAGACAACAAAAGGAGATCAAGGGGATCCAAATTGGGAAGGAAGAAGTCAAACTGTCTCTATTTGCAGATGATATGATAGTTTACATAAGCGACCCAATAAACTCTACCAGGGAACTCCTACAGCTGACAAACACCTTCAGCAAACTAGCAGGATACAAGATAAACTCAAAAAAATCAGTAGCCCTACTTTTTTCAGACTACAATGAGACAGAGAAAGAAATCAGAGAAACATCACCCTTTACAATAGCCACAAGCAACATAAAGTATCTTGGTGTAATGCTTACCAAACAAGTAAAAGTCCTATATAATAAGAACTTTGAGACTCTAAAGAAAGAAATTAAAGAAGATACCAGAAAATGGAAAGATCTCCCATGCTCTTGGATAGGTAGGATAAACATAGTAAAAATGGCAATCTTGCCAAAAGCAATCTACAGGTTCAAGGCAATCCCCATTAAAATCCCACCACAATTCTTCACCGACCTTGAAAGGATAATAATCAACTTTATATGGAAAAACAAAAGACCCAGGATAGCCAAAACAACCCTATACAATAAAAGAACTTCAGGAGGCATCACCATTCCTGACTTTAAGCTCTACTACAGAGCTGTAGTTCTGAAAAAAAAAAGCCTGGTATTGGCATAAAAATAGACAGGTAGACCAATGGAATCGAATTGAAAGTCCTGATATTAATCCACACACCTATGAACACCTGATTTTCGACAAAACAGCTAAAATTATACAATGGGGCGAGGACAGCATCTTCAACAAATGGTGCTGGCACAATTGGATGAGGGTGTGTAGAAGACTGCAGATAGATCCATGTCTGTCGCCATGCACAAAACTCAAGTCCAAATGGATCAAAGACCTCAACATCAATCCAGCCACATTGAAGCTATTAGAAGAGAAAGTAGGAGGTACCCTTGAACAAATTTGTATAGGAGACCACTTCTTGAACATAACTCCAGGGCACAGACACTGAAAGAAACAGTTAATAAATGGGACTTCTTCAAACTTAGACACTTCTGTAAGGCAAAGGACACAGTGGACAAGACCAAACGGCAGCCCACAGACTGGGAAAAGATTTTCACCAATCCTAAATCCGACAATGGGCTGATCTCCAAAATATACAAAGAACTCAAGAAACTAGTCAACAAACACCAAATAACCCTATTAAAAATGGGGTACAGAACTGAAGAAAGAATTCTCAATAGAGTAAATCAAAAAGGCTGAAAGACACTTAAGAAAATGCTCCACATCCTTAGCTATCAGGGAAATGTAAATCAAAACAACTTTGAGATACCATCTTACCCCTGCCAGAATGGCTAAAATTAGAAACACCAGTGATGACTTATGTTGGAGAGGATGTGGAGAAAGTGGAACACTCCTCCACTGCTGGTGCAAACTCATACAGCCATTTTGGAGATCAGTATGGCGGTTCCTCAGGAAAATGGGAATTAGTTTACCACAGGACCCAGCAATCCCCCTCTTAGGCATACACCCAAAGGATTCACATCCATGCAACAAAGACATCTGTTCAACTATGTTCATAGCAGCACTATTTGTAATAGCAAGAACCTGGAAGCAACCTAGATGGCCCTCAATTGAAGAATGGTTAATGAAGATGTGGCACATCTACACAATGGAATACTACTCTGCAGAAAAAAATAATGGTATCTTGAAATTCGCAGGCAAGTGGATGGCACTTGAAGAAACCATCCTGAATGAGGTAACCCAGTCACAAAAGAGGAACACAGTATGTACTCACTCATATATGGATTTTAGACCTAGATCAAAGGATCACCAGCCTATAATTCACATCACCAGAGGAACTAGGATACAAGGTGTATTCTGAGAGATTCATATAAAGTCCCTCACAGAACTGGGAAGGGACAAGTCCCCCCAGAGCTCAGGTGAAGTGGGGGGGGGCAGCAAATGGAGAGAGAAATAGGAGAAAGTGAGGGAGAGGAAAGGAAAACATGTGCGACCAGGAATATTGAGCCCGGTTAGGAATAGAATATAGGAGAGAGAGAGAGAGAGAGAGAGAGAGAGAGAGAGAGAGAACATAAAAGAGGGAGCCAATATTGGTTTGAAAATAAAATTGAACACAAATAAAGGTCTAGAGAACTACAAGACTGCTCCCAACTAAGAATTTGAGCTTCTGTGGAAAGGCTATCATAAATGCCCTTCCCTGAGAGTGAGATCAACAACTAATTTATCCATGGAGCCCTCAACTAATTCCTGTTGGAAACAGGAGCAAACACCCATACATAAACACTGAGTCGAACTAGAACCCAGATGCAGATGGAGAGGACAAGACCAGGCTGCAGAAACACATAGAAACAGCTTACCTGAACAAGGAGGAGCTAACAGGCCACTAGACTGATAGCTGGGAAGCCAACAGGGGACTGACTCAGCCCCCCCTGAATATGGGTCTCAGCCAGGACTGAGCAATCTAAGGGACCTCAGACAGTGGAGCCAGGATGTATCTCTGGTGCACAAAAGGACCTTGCTAACACATCCCCCATGGAGGGATAACTATCTTAATCTAGAGACAGGAGAGAAGCCCTAGTCCCTACTTCACAGAACCTGTCAGATCTACATGATCCCAACTGGATGGCATTCCCCTACATATGGAATTGGGGTGGGGGGGATGGGAGGGGAGGGTGTTTAGAGTGCATGTAAGAAGGCAGAGAGGGTAAAAGGGATTGAAGGAGGGAGGGAGGGATGGGGGGAGGGAGGGAGAGAGGGAGGGAGAGGGAACTGGGATTGACATGTAAAATAATAAATTAAATTAAAAAAATTGCTTTGACTCCAAAATTTAAGTTGAAGGACAAGAAAAAAAAATAATCAAAACACCTAACATATAGAATAAAGAAAGAATATTAAGGGCCGCAAAGGAAATAGGCCAGGTAACATATAAAGGCAGAACTATCAAAATTACACCTGAATTCTCCTGGCTACTATACCAAGCAAAACTCTCAGTCACTATACCCAGAGAAAACAAGATATTCAATGACAAAGCCAGATTTTTTCCAACACGTTTCCACAAATCCAGCTCTACAGAAAGTTCTGGAAGGAAAATTCCCATCCAAGGAAGTTAACTACTCTCACAAACACATTGGCAATAGACAATCCCAATTCAGCAGAACCCCAAAGAAAAATCAGGGCAAATATTCTCACTATAACACTGTCAACAACAAATCTAAAACAAAGAAGAATTAACAATCAATAGTCCTTACTTTCCCTCAATATTAATGGTATTAACTCACCTATAAAAAGACAGTGGTTAACAGAATAGATATGAAGAAACAATCCATCCTTCTGCTGCATACAAGAAAAACATCTAAGCTTCAAAGACAGACATTACCTCAGGTAAAAGGGTTGGAAAAAGATCTTCCAATCAAAAGGACACAAGAAGAAAACAGGTGTAGCTATCCCAATATCTAACAAGTTAGACTTCAAACCAAAATCAATCAAAAGAGATGAAGACTGTCATTTTATATTCATCATAAGCACATCATTCATTAGCACAAAATCTCCATTCTGAACATGTATGCCCCAAATACAAAGGCACCCACATTAGTAAAAGAAACGATACTAGAGAGAGAGAGATAAAAGAGGGAGCCAATATTGGTTTAAAGATTAAATTGAACACAAAGAAAGGTCTAGAGAGCTACAAGACTGCTCCCAACTAACAATCTCAGCTTCTGTGGAAAGGCTACCATAAATGCCCTTCCCGGAGAGTGAGATCAACACCTAACTTATCCATGGAGCCCTCATCTAATGCCTGTTGGAAACAGGAGCAAACACCCATACATAAACACTGAGTCGAACTAGAACCCAGAAGCAGAAGGAGAGGACAAGACCAGGCTGCAGAAACACATAGAGACAGCTTACCTGAACAAGGAGGAGCTAACAGGCCACCAGACTGATAGCTCAGAAGCCAGCATGGGACTGACTCAGGCCCCCCTGAATATGGGTCTCAGCCAGAAGGACTGAGCAGTCTAAGGAATCTCAGATAGTGGAGCCAGGATGTATCCCTGGTGCACAAAAGGACCTTGGAGGGATACCTGCCTTAACCTAGAGACAGGTGAGAAGCCCTAGTCCCTACTTCACATGACCTGTCAGATCTACATGACCCCAACTGGATGGCATCCCCCTACATATGGGTGGGGGGATGGGAGGGGAGTGTGTTTAGGGTGCATGGGAGAGGGCAGAGAAGGTAAAAGGGAGGGAAGGAGGGAGGGAGGGATGGAGGGAGGGAGGGAGAGGGAACTGGGATTGACATGTAAAATAATAAATTAAATTAAAAAAAATTGCTTTGACTCCAAAATTTAAGTTGAAGGACAAGTTACTGAGGAAAAGGATTTCTATTTTTGTTTCCACAGAAAATGAAAAGATGTGGATTCCTTCCAGACTAATGTGGTTTGATCATGCCAGACCGCCTGAAACAGAGTACAAGGTACATTCAAAACAGCTGGACAAAGCAGCCTTACAGACTACAGCCAGGATTTCTGAATCTTCTTCGAATCCCCCATGACAGCGCCCCTTTCCAGCAGGAAGTAGTTTGGAAAGAACAACGCCCAAATTCCCAAATATTGTGTATAAATTTAGAACAGGCAAATTCAGAGAAGTAGAAGCAGAACTCAAGTGCCAGAGGCTAAGGCAGGGAGAGGAGCTGTTAAACATGTACAGGGTTTAAGATGGAAATGTTTGAGATATAGATAGTGGTGATTGGTAGTTGGCATTGTGGATTCATTTAATGCCACTAAATTGTACATTATTATAAACTGTTTATCACAAACTGATAAACATTGTGATGCGAGTTTTGAAAAATGTCTGCTTGCCAGCACCATATGAGTCATTGTGTACAGACTTCTCGCTTTCAGTGCTCTCTATTAGCTTTGCATCCAGTATATCTGTAGACAGAGATGGCTCCTAGAAGTGCTCAAATGTGAAAATAGATGTACTTATCTGAGGAGAGGACAAACTATCCACTAGCCACTAGAGAGTTTACCAGTTTATGTAGGGTCTATACAGCTGTGTTGTGGCCCTGCAGAAAGACAGACATAATTGCCAGGTGTCTTTGCTTCTTTCTCTGTTGCTTTGATAAAATAAGCTGATAAAAAGCAATTTAAGGGGAGAAAGTTCACAATTCCACGTTATAGTCTATCAAAGCAGGGAAGTTAGGGTGAGAGAGAGAGAGAGAGAGAGAGAGAGAGAGAGAGAGAGAGAGAGAGAATGCATGTTTACACTCACTTCTCCTTCTTCCCTTCTTCTCCTTCTCCTTCTCCTCCTCCTTCTTCTTTTTAATCTGTGCACAAACTAGCTCCGTAGACAAGGCTGGCCTGAAATTCAGAGATCTGCCTGCCTCTGCCTCCCGAGTGCTGGGATTAAAAGTGTGCACATCCTGCTTCCATTTTTTTTCTTCTCTTTTCTTTTGTTTTCTTTTCCAGCTCAGGATGGCTTGAAACCAAGGAAATGGTACTGCCTACTTTTAGGCTGGTTCTTCCCTTTTAGGCTGGCTCTTCCCACATCAATTAGCGTAAACCAATCCCCCACAGGCTAACCTCAGCTCAACAATCTGTTGTTGAAACTCCCTCCCCATGTGATTCTAGATTGTATTACATGGACAATTAAAACTACCCATCATACCAGGGAAAGAGTCAAGGTCAGTGTTTCTGAAAACAGCGGAGAGGAGGAACAAACAACTGAAAAGATACAACTCTTGCTTAACAGAAAATGGGACCACTAAGCTCCTGCCTTTGCAAAACCCCAATTCCCTTTCTAGGAGCAGCAGTTCTGGACATGGTACTGTCATTTTCCCAAGAGTGTGTTGTCTGGCATTTGTCTAGGAGTCAAATAGATTTTTTTGGAATCAAACACTTGATTTACATAAAAAGCATGATTCACAGCTGGCCAGGGTGAGTGTTTGGTGCTTTTATTCTTCTTTCTGTAATTTCTGTCTAGTGTGTTAGAAAATCCTGAGGGTTAGGGTTGTGATTTCTTTTAACTAAAGTTGTCTCCAACAAATTTTCATTATATTCTACAAAATCCAAAGTTAAAAAGCACACTGAACACTTTATAGAAATGGCCTTCAATGATCTGACTAATTTCTTGATATAATCTATAACCTTATTGTGCTTAGTGAGTTTAAACATCTCTCTCTCCTCAAATAAATGATAGTGCCTGGCAGTTATCAGCACTTCATCTCAAATACAGGCAATAAAAGCATACAAATAACAGTAGCAGCCTACTTTGATTTGCTTGTATGTGAAGCAGGCCTACTACCAAAATGTTCTGACTCTTATAATCCAGAATTCTTTTCCCAGAAAATTTTGTGAACAGATTCAATGCAGAGATCAAGATTGGATTTCTTGGTCAGGGTCAAAGTGACAACTCGGCTCTATGAGAACTTGTGAGGAGTGAAAAAGTGCTCAGAACAAGGTGTTCATTTGGGACCTGTTTTGGTTACTTTTCTATTGCTGTGAAGAGGTACATGATCAAGGCAACTTATAAAAGATAACACTTAAATGGGAGCTTGCTTACAGTTTCAGAGGGTCCATGACTATCATGGCAGGAAGCATGGCAGCAGACAGGCAGTCGTGGTGCTGGAGCAGTAGCTGAGAGCTTACATTTCTTTTCCTTTTTTATTATTATTTATTTATTTTTTATAACCAAGTACATTTAAATGAAAACAAACATTTATAGACAATATTAGGGAATTTGGGTGTCGTTCTTTCCAAACTACTTCCTGCTAGTAAGGGGTGCTGTCATGGGGGATTCTAAGAAGATAAGAGCTTACATTTTATTTGAAAGTTAGAGGCAGAAATACTGGACAGGGTATGGACTTCTGAAACCTCAAAACCCACCTCCAGTGACATACTCCCTCTAATGAGGCCATACCTCCTAATCCTTCTCAAAACAGTTCCACTAACTAGGGACCAATTATTCAAATACATGAGCCTATGGAAGCCATTTCCATTCAAACCACCAGAGTCTTATTATAGGCTGTATGTGTTCTCACCAAAATGGGATGTCACTTCAGCTGAAGTTCTCATTATAGGCTGTGAGTGTTCCCACCAGCATGGGCACCACTATAAGCTATGCTGGGATGTCACCTTAGCTGAAGGTTTATTGTGGAGGCATTGTAGTTATACTCTTTATTCTTCATTCTTTTGGGAGGTATGTCACCCAGCTCCCAAAGAGATCACATACAGAAGTGTATTCTTAATTATAAATGCCCATGCCCAGCCTTAACTTGGCTTATTTCTAGCCAGCTTTTCTTAAATTAACCCATCTACATTTTGCCTGTGGGCTTTTTCTTTTTCTTTTTTTTTTTAATTTTATATAACCAAGTCCATTTAAATGAAAACAAATATTTATAGACAATATTTGGGAATTTGGGCATCGTTCTTTCTAAACTACTTCCTGCTGGTAAGGGGCACTGTCATGGGGGATTTGAAGAAGATGCAGAAATCCTGGCTGTAGTCTGTAAGGCTGCTTTGTCCAGCTGTTTTGAATGTAGGATCACCTGGTACTCTGTTTCAGGTGGTCTGGGCCTGTGAGTGTTTTCATTTCTCTTCTGTAAATCTCACTTTTTCACTCTTACTCGGTGGCTGGTTGGGTGGCTGGCCCCTACTGTCCTTCTCTCCTTGTTCCATCTTACTCCTTTTATCTCTTCCCAGATTTCTCCTTCTATTTATTCTTTCTGCCAGCCTGTCCCATCTATCCTTTCCCCTGCCTCACTATTGGCCATTAGACCATCAGGTGTTTTAGACAGGCAATCACATAATCTTTGCATCATTACAATAAATGTTCCACAGCATAAACAAATATAGCACCCATTAAAATGATGTTACACAACATGAAGATGCAATTAGGCAAAAACAGGTGGGCCTAGGACCGAATGTCTTGTATCTGTAAAGACATCCACATGGAATGGGGTGCAAGCATGTGACTAGAACCTAGGGCCAGATACTTTCGAGATTCTGAATCATAGTTTAAGGAAGTGGGTAAGAATATAGTAAGGCTCAACTAGTGCCTCAGAATAGTTACCTCCAGCACTGTGGAGAGAGAAATCCAAGAGCTGGGAAGGCTATAAAAATAAGCCTGTGGTTTGAGAGACATAATGACAGTTTCAATATACAAACTATCCACCAGGTTGAGAGTTTGGCTATCTTTTGGGAATGCTTCTGGCTATAGCAGAGAAACAACTAACACTGGCAAAGTCCACAGATAAGCAGATCTAGGATTTTATTAGTTTTTGAGACAGTGTTTCTCTGTGTTTATCAGACTGGACCCTCCCTTAACCTCAGATCCTCCACTGCCCCCCACCAACCCCCATCTCATCCCCTTTCTGCTCCCCAGGGAGGGTGAGGCCTTCCATGGAGCATCTTCAAAGTCTGTCATATCGTTTGGGGCAGAGCCTAGGCCCTCCCCATGTGTTTAGGCTGAGGAAGAATCCCCCTATGTGGAATGGGCTCCCAAAGTCCATTTATATACTAGGAATAAATACTGATCCACTACCAGAGGCCCCATAGACTGCCCAGGCCTCCTAACTAACACCACATTCAGGGGGTCTGGGTCAGTCCTATGCTAGTTTCCCAGCTATCAGACTGGGGTGCATGAGCTCCCCATTGTTCAGGTCAGGTGATTCTGTGGGTTTCTCCAGCCTGGTCTTAACTATTTTGTTCATCATTCCTCCCTCTCCGTAACTGGATTCTAGGAGTTCAGCTAGTGTATAGCTGTAGGTGTCTGTTTCTGCTTCCATCAGCTACTAGATGAAGGCTCTGGAATGGTATATAAGGTAGTCATCAATCGCATTATTGTGGAAGGGCATTTAAGGTATCCTCTCCACTTTTGCTTAGATTGTTAGGTGGGGTCAACCTTATAGATCTCTGGGCATTTCCCTAGTGCCAGATTTCTCCTTAAATCAATAATGACTCCCTCTATTATGGTATCTCTTTTCTTGTTCTCCTCTATTCTTTCCCTGTCTCGATCTTCCTGTTCCCTCATGCCCACCTCTCCCCTCTTATTCTCCCCTTCTCTTTCTCCTAACTCTCTCCCCTGCCTCCATGATCCCAATTTGCTCAAAGATTTTGCCCCTTTCCCCTTCTCCAAGGGTCCATGTAGGTCTCTATTAGGTTCTCCTTGTTTCCTAGCTTTTCTGGCAGTGTGGATTGTAGGCTGATAATCCTTTGCTTTATGTCTAAAATCCATATATGAGTGAGTACATACCATGTTTGTCTTTTTGTGACTGAGTTACCTCACTCAGAATGGTTTCTTCTAGTTCCATCCATTTCCCTGCAAATTTAGGATTCCATTTTGTTTTTCTGCTGAGTAATACTCCATTGTGTAAATGTACCACATTTTCTCCATCCATTCTTCAGTTGAGGGACATCTAGGTTGCTTCCAGGTTCTGGCTATTACAAATAATGCTGTTGTGAACATAGTTGAGCAGATGTCTTTGTTGTATGAATATGTATCTTTTGGGTATATGCCTAAGAGTGGAATTACTGGATCCTGGTGTAGACTAATTCCCATGTTCCTGAGGAACCGCCATACCGATCTCCAAAATAGCTGTATGAGTTTGCACTCCCACCAGCAGTGGGGAAGTGTTCCCTTTCTCCACATCCTCTCCATCATAACCTGTCATTGGTGTTTTTATTTTAGCCATTCTGACAGGAGTAAGATGGTATCTCAGAGTTGTTTTGATTTGCATTTCCCTGATGGCCTAGGATGTTGAGGACTTCCTTAAGTGTCTTTCAGACATTTTAGATTCCTCCATTTAGAATTCTCTATTTAGTTCTGTATCCCACTTTTTAATTGGATTATTTGGTGTTTTGGTAACTAGCTTCTTGAGTTCTTTGTATATTTTGGAGATCAGCCCTCTGTCTGATATGGGGTTGATGAAGATCTTTGCCCAGTCTGTGGGCTGCTGTTTGGTCTTGCCAGCTATGTCCTTTGCCTTACAGAAGTTTTCAGATTGAGGAGGTCCCATTTATTAATTGCCGATCTCAGTGTCTGTGCTACAAGTGTTATGTTCAGGAAGCGGTCTCCTGTACCAATTTGTTCAAGGGTACCTCCCACTTTCTCTTCTAAGAGGTTCAGTGTGGCTGGATTTATGTTGAGGTCTTTGATCCATTTGGACTTGAGTTTTGTGCATGGTGATAGACGTGGGTTTATCTGCAGTCTTCTACACACCCTCATCCAATTGTGCCAGCACCATTTGTTGAAGATACTTTCTTTCAATCTCATGATTCTGCTCTTTGTCTGTCTGTCTGCCTGTTTGCCCATCCCTCTGTCTCTGTCTCTCTCCCCCCCCATCTCTCCCTCTGTGTGTATATATTTGGAGACCAGGCATCAATCTTGGGTATCATTCTTTGTCATCCACAATGCGTTCTATGTGACTCTCCCTAGGGCTCACTGACTAGACTAGGCTGGGTGATCAGCAAACCTCAGAGATGCTCCTATATTTGTGTCTATAGAAATGGGATTACAAGCACAAACCAACATGCCTTGATTTTTATATGGAATCAAAGTTGAATCCCACTGGTTGTATAGCAAGTATTTTACCAAATGAGCCAACTCCCAAGCCCCAATCCTACATTTCTTGGAGCAGCTCAGCACTGTCATTGAAATTTCAGGGAATATAGACAGCCTAGTCTATATTCTTCATTATATTGTCCGTTTATGGCTCTAGTTGATGGTGTGAACCTGAGAGAACAGGGATTAAGAATGAGGCAGATTAAAATCTTGTGCAATAGTCAATTTTATTCAGAGTACCAGACAATTTATACTGTGAGGATTAAGAGTAATCACACCAGTAAGATGTGTAATCACAAGGACAAGCCACACATAATAAAAACAAAGCATGGTTTTCCAATGAAACATATGAATAACAACAGCTGAAGTAAACTTAACTCCTACCTGCCACACCTGGGAGGAGCACAAAAACACAATCTAAGAACAATACCATTAGATGAGCCATCAATAAAATAACTGTCTGCCTGAGGAATGAGAGAAGACTGAACAATTTGTGTAGTCTCTGAGGGTACCCACTCCCTTATCTCCTAGCTGACTTCAGGTCCCTGATTCATGAAGTCACTTTTTACCACTCTAGTTGGCAGTGTGAACCTGGAAGAGCAGGATCTAAAAATGAGACAGACTCAAGTTCCATGAAATAGCCAACTTTATTCAGAGCATCAGGCAGTTTGTACTGTGGGTATTAAGAGGGAAGTACACAATCACAAAGACGAGCCAACACAAAACAAACAAAAACAAAACACACATGTTTTTCCGTAGAGACACATGAATAACAACAGCTGAAGTAAACTCACTCCTATCCACTACACCTGGGAGTGGCATGAAAACACATTCCAGCCTGTATTCTGAAGAAAATGAATTCACAAGACTCTTGTCTTGTTGTCTTGGAGTTTGCATACAAGCACTCAGAATGCTCAAGCAACTCTCTGCTTAGACTGTAGACTCAGGGTTCTTTTCAAACCGTGTTTCCTACCATAGAAAATAAACAAAATCTGAGCTACAATATGATGACTGTTTATGAATCAGTAACATTTAGAGGTTATAATGATGAAAGTGGATCTCCCTCTGATTTTGGACAAAACACTCAGTTAACATTGATTCTTGTCTAGGGAAATACAAAACTTCTCAAAGGTCAAAGATTATATTCAGTCCAGGAACTGGAAGTAGAAGCAGTGTTACAATGCATGCTTAGCATGCATAAGGCCCTAGGGTTGATCCCAGCAATAACCTAAGTCTGAAATTTAGGATTTTCTTTGGGTTGAATCACAGGTTAGATATACAATATACTCAGCCAAATTATGACTCTCTAATTACCTCATCTCAAATTGACTCATTTTAATGGCATACAATGGGTGACACTAATGACATAAATAATAACCAGCAAGTACCTCATTCAACCTTTTTGACTACTTAACACTTGCTGTAAAGATGAGCAATACAGAATGTAGATTTTATTCTGCCTTGCTGAAATGGAAATTGAAGTGTTGGGATCCAATCCAAAAGCCACTAACTTAGAAGTTCTTTCTGTACTGATTAATGATAAGGACTGGCCTTGGGTAAGAGGCTGAATCACAAAAATTGGCAACCCTGATGTTCCAGTTATCCAGGCTGTTTAGTGATGGGAGATGCCATTATGTATATATGTTTCTCATACTGGTTAATAATAAAGCACTGTTGGCCAATAGGAAAGGAAGATAGGAGGGACTAGGAGACAAGGAGGAAATAGGAAGTAGTAAGGAGAGTCAAGATGGAGAGTCAGGAGAGAGCTGGACGCCAGCCGCCTCCCCGGTAAGAGAAGGCCATGTGAAAATACATAGATCAGCAGAAATGGGTTAATAATTAAAGGCAGAGCTAGCCGATAAGAAACAAGTAACCAGGCCAACAGTATTGTATCAAATACAGAGTCTCTGTGCATTATTTGGGGCTGGCGTGGCGGCGGAACAAGAGCAGGACAAGACCAGCGGTGGTGGGCAGAAAAACCATACTCGTTACAGTTTAGTTCCATTTAGATGTGGCACCCAGACTCATAGAAAATGAATATTTGCAGCAACATTCTAAATTAGCAGCTCATAACTAAAATGTAGTTTCTGGGTAGATCAATGTATGATATCCTCCCTTCCTTTCAAGACAACCTGTCTGCAAGATACAGAAAATGAATAATCATCAGAATAGGTGAGGGTAGTCTGTGGCAACAACTCCAAAACTTACAGCTAGAAAAGAGTTTCTCATTTGTGTCTTTGTCAGCTTTGTGCTGTTCTAATATTTCAAGCTATGGGAGTAAAAGGAAACAAATTCCAGAGAGGAGTACTAGAAGGAGGAAAGGAGGACTGTTTAGGAAAATAGAAACGCAATTTATCACAAGTCATGAAAATCTCTCTCAGAAGGGCTTTACTTTCTTTAAAACTGGCCCTTACAACTCTCCTACCTAGGGAAGTGTGTGTGTGTGTGTGTGTGTGTGTGTGTGGCATTCGTGTTACATATGTGTTGCTTGTGCACATGCATGTGGAAGCCTAGGGTCAATGTTGGGTGTCTTTCCTTAATCACTCCGCACCCTTATCTTTTGGGACAAAGTTGTTCTCTGAACATGAAGCTCATCAATTCAGCTAGCCTGGCTGATCAATGCTTCAGCAAATATCTGTCCTACCCTTTACTGTTGTAGGATATTATTTTAAGGTGTGTTATGATGGGTGATAGGAGATGTCATTCTGTAAATCTGTTTCTCATACTGGTTAATGAATAAAGCACTGTTGGCCAATAGGAAAGGAAGATAGGAGGGACTAGGAGACAAGGAGGAAAGAGGAAGTAGGAAGGAGGAGTCAAGATGGAGAGTCTGGAGAAGGCAGAACCGCCAGCCACCTCTCCCTGGTAAGACCACGTGGAAAACCATATAAATGGGTTAATAATTAAGACAAAGCTAGCCAATAAGAAACAAGTAACTGGCCAACAGCATTATATCAAATACAGAGTCTCAGTGTGTTATTTGGGGCTGGCGCGGCAGCAGGACAAGACCTGCAGCAGAAGGAGAAACCTTACTCCTTGCATAGGGCACCCACGTGGCTAGTAAGAACTTCCACTTAAAATTTAACAAAAGCTAAAACAGGGTTTTACAAACAAAAGAACAGAGACAAGCAAGGTTTCTTGGTAGCAGCATTTTTCTCGGTTGGACTCTGCTTTGCGAGAGACAAGCAGATATTTGCGCAGCTCCTTTAAGAAAAGTTTCCTGACTCAGTATAAGCGGCAAAAATCCACAAGGCTTTTAAGAAACTCTGCTAACGATTTATTGATGTATATGAGAGCTGGCAATGGCAGTGACCAAAAAGCCAGCAGCATGCTGCTGGATGGCAGCGCAGACCAAGGCAGTGAACACAGCTCTCAGCTCTCAGTAAAATAGCTGCCACCATCTTTAGTAAACCACGGCAGAAACAACTATGACTTTCATTTGTAGTGTTGCTGTTTACTAGATAAAAGACTCGTGGCCAGTAAAAGATAAAGATTTACAATAAAGACAGATTCACATTAAGAAAAGGCGCTAAAGGTTTACAGTGTGTTCTAAAATATATGTAGGCTTGGGAGAGAAAAGGAATAAAATGGTTTTAAAAATACAGCAAGGAGCTGGGTGTGATGGCACATGCCCTTAATCCCAGCACTCGGGAGACACAGGTGTGGGTAGCTACAGCCCCAAGATGGTGCCTGGCTGGATGCCAGGTAGTCCAAGCTTAGCTGTAAACAAGCCTTATTTGGAAGTGCTTGATGGATCTGGTGTGCTTCCTCCTTCTGTGGCCTATCCAGGATCGCCAGGTGGCATGAGCTGATTGGGCAGTGAGCACACATTTAAGAGCTTGCTGGGGCTGGGGGGAGGTGGAAGCTGATGTACAAGGTTCCTGAATAAACTGCTTGAAGAAGAGTCGTGGTCATGTTTCCTTGCTGGCCGAGTGGTGGCCCGTACCGGGATCCTCTCTCCCTGGGTGAACGGCTCAGAACTTCCTGCAGTCAGGGTAGTCGACTGGTAAGTCCCAGGTAAGGTGGGACCAAGTTAAGGACCTCGGTAAAGAGGCAATAAGGTCTCCGGTAGAATCGATAGAAACTCTGTCTCAAAAAATGAAAAAAAAATAGAAGAAGAGAGTAATAATAAAGCCACGTAAAAATGAAAAACTCAGAATCTGTGTACTGTATGGCATTATATTGTCTTTATACCATTTGACTGCTGAGGAAACAACTGTTAAAGGAAATGCTGCTGGATCAATCCAATTTATATATTTTAAAAATGTTTTGACTCCAAAATTTAAGTTCAAGGACAAGTTACTGGGAAAAAGGATTTCTATTTTTGTTTCCACAGAAAATAAAAAGCTGTAGATTCCTTCCAGACTAATGTGGTTTGAGCAAGCCAGACCCCTTGAAATAAGTGCTGCTTTTGCAATAGTGCAGGTGGAAGCTCTTAATCACCACATGGTGAAACCATTTTGAAGAGTAATGCCACCTGGATTAGAGATTGATGTCCTAGAGCCCGGGAGAGGGATAACTTGACTATTCCCTAGCAACCCAGATGGGCTCCTTATTGTAATCAAAACCCAGCTCAACGTGGAGCCTCTAATCCTTTTGATCATTGGCTACTCTGTGGCATTAATGGTAGCTGCACTGATCTCTTCCCCATGGCTATGATTAAAGGAGGAATGGTAGGAAATGCATCCTTTCAATGGAATACATCAGATTTGTGTGAAAGCACAATAAAGTTGATAGCCCCAGCAAGGAATATGTCTTTTGCATAAACCCCTATGTGTGTTTGGCCTCCTTTTGTGTTTGTGACAGACACATCAAGTATGCTTCTATTATTTATGTTTGGATGGAGGAAAATTTCCTTTCGCCCTTGTGACCAGAATGCCCAGGTACGTTACCATTCCAGTAGAGAGCCCGAGCACCATGACCCTCTTTAGACAGAAGAGAGATTTTTGGAATCACTGCTGCTATCGTGGTTGCCATTACAGCTGGAGCTGTGGGAGCCACCACAGCTGCCATTGCCATGCATTCCACTGTCCAGACTTAGCTGCCTTAAATAACCTGTCAGTGAATGTAGCCACTGATTTGGACGTACAATCTTCCCTTAAATTAAAAGGTGGTATTATGGTCCTGAATCAACGAATTGATCTAGTTCAGGAACAGATTGACACTTTGTGGCAGTTAGCACAAATAGGATGTGAATGGAAGATGACGGGGCTATGTGTGACCTCTGTGCCATATCAAAAGTATTCAGTGGCTGCCAATATGTCTAACCAGCTTTCTCAGTATCTTTTAGGCAATTGGTCCGGCGAATTCGATAAGTTAATGCAGGACCTGAGACTTTCCATCATGCATGTGAATTCCACCCAGGTTGACATCTCGGTTGCAGAGGGACTATCTACATGGATCACTCAAGCCATGAACCACCTGAAAGAATGGGTGGGAATGGGTGCCCTGGGAGGGGTGCTGATATCCTAGTCAGTCTCATTGCTTTAGGGTGTATCTGCAGGATGAGGGTTACACAGCAGAGAAGTAATGCCATGATTGCACAAGCCTCCGAAGCCCTGGAGGCAGGGCAATCACCTCAGGCTTGGTTAACTGTGTTAAAAGGCTAAGCAGTCATCACGCTCAGGATGCGAGACGAAGTACTGCACTTGAGGCCAGCATCTAGCGGCTTCATGGAGGGCAAGTCTGATTGCATGTGGGTTGGTATCAAAATCCCATCTCTGAGAAAAGATACCAGATGGGTGTGGCACCAGCTTGGCTGATAACTGGGCGCAGGGCCATTACAATGTCCCTTGTTCATCAGAGATCAGACCTCTACCCTTGTCTGTGGGAAGCCACAGCCCCAAGATGGCACCTGGCTGGATGCCAGGTAGTCTGAGCTTAGCTTTAAACAAGCCTTATTTGGAAGTGCTTGATGGATCTGGTGCACTTCCTCCTTCTGTGGCCTATTCAGGATCGCCAGGTGGCATGAGCTGATTGGGCAGTGAGTACACATTTAACGGCTTGCTGGGGCTGGGGGGAGGTGGAAGCTGATGTACAAGGTTCCTGAATAAACTGCTTGAAGAAGAGTCATGGTCGTGTTTCCTTGCTGGCCGAGGTAGACGCAACACAGAGGCAAGCAGATCTCTGTGATTTCAAAGTTAACCTGGTATGCAGAATAAATTCCAGGACAGATAAGAGTTACACAGACAACCCCTGTCTCAAAAAATAAATAAAATAATAAAAAAGCCACAAATAAAAAAAAAATCTGGATACTGTACAGTATTCTGTTGTCTTTGTATTATTTAACTGCTGAGGAAAAAACAACTGATAAAAAATACTACCGGATTAATTCAATTTGTATATTTTAAAAATGCTTTGACTCCAAAATTTAAGTCTAAGGACAAGTTACTAGGGAAAAGTATTTCTATTTTTGTTTCCACAGAAAATGAAAAGCTGTGGATTCCTTCCAGACTAATATGGTTTGAGCAAGCCAGACCCCCTTAAATAGCGTTCCTGGTGATCCAACATTCAAAACAGCTTAAACAAGGCATATTTGCAGACTATAGCCAGGATTTCTACATCTTCTTAGGATCCCCATGACAGCGCCCCCTATCAGCAGGAAGTAGTTTGGAAAGAACGATGCCCAAATTCCCAAATATTGTTTATAAATGTTTGTTTCCATTTAAATGGGCTTGGTTATAAATGGTTAATGACCACAACCAATCTCTTTTTAAAGGTAAAAAGGGGATTATGGTATAGATATGATTACTTTGTTTTGGAATGGATTTTCATTTATTGATACAATTTAAGGTCAATTTTGTGATGTGTATATTTCTCCTTTTGTTTAGGTATTGGTGTTTATATAGCACATTTAAAAATGTAATGTGTAATTTAGTACAGATTTTAGAGAGTTACCTATAATAGTCAAAACTTATAGCTAGGTGAGTTAGGTTTTCTAGATATGCAGCCAGCAAGAGAGCGTTCCCTGGCTCCTCCTCAGACCTCCTACCACAGGTCACTTCTGCCCCTGGCTCCACCCACCAATAGGCGTGGTCAGTGACACAGAAGGAGACAAAGTGAATATCCCACTAAAGATGGGGAATGTTCACACACACACACACACACACACACACATATATATATATATATATATATATATAATTTGTTAATTAATAAAACACTGATTGGCTCATTGGCCAGGCAGGAAATATAGGCAGGTCTAGGAGATGAGAATTCTGCAAAATATAGGCAGACAAAGTCACCATGTGAGCCTGGGTAGAGAGGATATGCCGGGCATTCTCTGTTAAGCAAAGACCATGTGGAAATACTTAGATTAATAGAAATGGGTTAATAATTAAGACAGGTCTAGCCAATAAGAAGCCCAAGCCACCAGCCAAGTTGTATAACTAATATAGTATCCATGTGTTCATTTGGGGCTTAAGGGTAGCGGGACAAAGAACCTCTTATTACAGTGTAACATTTGTTTATGCTGTAGAATATTTGTTTAACGATGCAAAGATTTTTTCATTCTTCATGCTACATTTGTTTAACTCTGTGAAGCTGTGTTACTTTACCTGTCTAAAACATGTGACAGTCTAATAAAGAACTGAATGACCAATAGTGAGGCAGGAGAAAAGACAGGTAGGGCTGGCAGGCAGAGAAAATAAATAGGAGAAATCTGAACGAAAAAGGAGCATGATAGAAGGAGAGGAAGACATCACGGGCCGACACCCAGAAACCCAGCCATCCAGCCATCCAGCCATCCAGCTATCCAGCTGTCCAGCCATCCAGCCAGCATGGAATAAGAGTGAAATTAAGATATACAGAAATAAGAAAGGGGAAAAACCCAGAAGCAAAGGTAGATGGGTTATTTTAAGAAAGACGGCTAGAAACAAGCCAAGCTTGTAAGTAGTAATAGGTATCACTCACTGTGTGTGAATTATTTGGGAGCTGGGTGGCAGGCACTCCAAAAGAACCAAAGAGTCCTAAAGACTAACGATAAACAACACCCTATCCCAAATCTGAGGTTACAGGAACATGCTTTTTATGTAGACTCTGGGGACCTGAACTGAAGTCCTCCTGCTTGTGCCGCAGGCACTTCAACTGAGTCATTCCCCCAACCATTGAGAAACTTTTTTTAAAGTATTTATTGGGCTGGAGAGATGGCTCGGCGGTTAAAGACTAGGCTCACAACCATAAAAAGTATCTATTTGTGTCTAATTGCGTTAAAGTATCTATTTGTGTCTAATTCTGTGTTTATGGGGGAGGTAGATATGCAGATGTCCATAGAGGCCAGAAGAGGGCACCAGATACCTTGGAGCTGCAGTTAACAGGCAGTTGTAAACTGCCCAACATGGATGCTAAGAACCAAACTGGTCCTCTGGAAGAGCAATCAGTGCTTTTAATTGCTGGACCATGTCTCCATTCCCCATCCTAACAAACTCTTTAATTGTGAATTTTTTAAATCTCACTTTCCAGAGCTAATTTTCATAAACAATAAAATAAAGGGACTAGATTCTATGGCTCTGAAAGTGCTTTCAATCTTGGAAGGCAAGAGGAAACTCCCACTAGCTAGGGCCTACACCATACTACCAGTTTTTTCCTAAAATCAGAAAGTACCTTATTGAAATAATATATTTTAAAACCTGATATTTCAACTGGCATTCTACATTTGAATTCTAGAACGCAGAAGATGATTTTAGTCATGCTAGTCTCAGTTCTTCCACAGAGTGGATAATAAATTCCATGCTATAAGGTACTTCTGGAACAGAAACTAAAGGAAATAATTTGCCGCATGCAAGCCATGCCCATAGCCCCCTATAGTCTAATTCTCTCTTGGAGTCCATTTGGGAAAGATTGCAATTGTCCTTTGTTTCTTTTATTTGAATTTGAAATAGTGTCACTCAATCCTTCTAAAACCTAGTTCATACCTCGCCCAAATGTCTGCAGAGTCCTAGGTGCCCCTATAACTCCTGTCCAGTTCTCGCTAAGATTTTTGGCTCTTGGTGAGTATCAGTAATACATTTCTTACTGTCATTATCTTGTTTGTGTCCAGGTAGTGAATACATCCCCACTTCCTCCATCTAACAGAGGGAAAACAGCTATCTCCAAAGCAAAGAAACTCTAGATTATGTATTACAAAAGTTAAAACAGAGCTAACAAAGTAGATCTCTAATCCTTTATTCCTTAGGTATTTAATCCCAACATTTAATTCTTTTTACATAGTAATCTGAATCTCCCTAATGAACACCTTGACCATCTTTTTTACGTTCTAGTCTTGAGGTCAAACCCTAACCCTCATGTATGCCAAGCAAACATCTACCATAGATCTATCTACATGACCAAACTGTTGAGCTACTTTTAATACTGCACTAATTTGCTTATGATACAAATTCCTTGTAGACACCAACACAATTCATAGAAAAGGATAGAATGGAACATCTCACATACTAATGAAAAGAAGAACCCAAAAAACTGATGTGACAAGAACTAAAGCAACCATTATCTGTCACAAGGTGAGATGGGCAAGGAAGAAATGCCCCTCTCGCCCCTTGCTCACCTCTACTACAGGTGAGAAAGCTGTTCCTGGGATCATGAAATTGGGAGAGTTGGCCCTGCCCTTCACCAGCTGCAACACTCAGGAGAGTGGCCCTGCTAGTTACCCAGGCAGCCCATTAGTGTAGATGGACTTTTCTTTCCCACATACCAGTTCACAAATAACTGACTCAAAGATATAATAATAAATTCTCAGCTGATAGCTCAGGCTTGCTCTTACAACTTAAATTAATCTATTTCTGTTAGTCTATCTGTTGTCATGTGCCTGGAGGTTGCTCCCTCTGCATCTCTTGGTGACTCCTCTGACTCCACCTTTCTTCTCTCTGCCCTGAAAATCCTGCCTAGATTTTTACTAACAATGGGAACAACCCATTTTCACAATGTACAGAAGGGCTAAACCACAACACAGTATAGCTGACCCTGTTAGCAGGGGCACAGGTGCTCCAGCCCTGAGAATATCCATGGAAGATCTGACCACACCCGTCATCTGTCAAGGGGGTGGAATGGCTGAGGGAGAGATGCCTTCCCCCACCTTTCATTGCCCTTGGCAGGTGGGAGAGCTGGTCCTGCCCCTCATTGGCTGCAGCACTCTGGGAGCAGGCTCTGCACCTCACCTGCCCAGCAAAGCAGAGCTTACCCTGTTGGTGGGGGCTCAGAAGAGCCAGCACCGCCCTCCCATATGCCATTTGGTGGCATGGGTGAGGAAAAGATGTCCACCCCCAACCCCTTGCCACCTGTGGCAGGCAGGAGAGCTAGCCTTTGGGGCATAAGAGTAGGAGAACTGAACCTGCCACTCACCAACTGTGGCACTTAAGAGAGTGGGCCCTGCACCTCACTTGGGCAAAACAATAGAGTTGGCCTTGGTGGTATGAGTTTGGGTGAACCGAGGGCCTGGAGCAGAACTGGCCCTGCTCCTTGCTGCCTGTTTCACTGGATGAGCTATCTAGCAAGGCAGTGCTGGAGAGCTTGCCCAGTGGTGATGATGAAGGAAAGCTGGTAGGCTGAACAACCCAGCTACCCCACAGGTCCAGAAACAGGGCTATTAGTTAGTTCACCCCAACATCCACCTCATCTATGAACTGCTGGAGCATGTGAAGGAGCCGAACCTACATATCCAAAGCTACAGGATCTCCTCAATACAGAGCAACAACAGGATATCCAAGAGGAGCCCCAGTAAGGGCCCAGCATTGTTGATAGTGTAGCAGAAACCAGAGGCCTTGAACCAGACCAATGATTCATTGCAATGAACACTTATAAGTAAAGATGTAAGGACTAAATACAGGGTATACTTTGTGACTCACTAGGCCACACTACAGCTTCCACACCAATATGAGTGGGATCGGAATGCATGATGTGAAATCCACAGAGAATCAATAAAAAGTTTTTAAAAAAGAAGTGAAGCAAATTAACATTTGGCTCTGGCTCACAGCTGCCCTCCTTTCTATAAATATATGTATGTATGTATGTGTGTATGTATGTGCATGTGTGCATGTTTCATTTCTCTTTCCATTAGTGATTTCAGTGGAACACACTCTAAAAAGCCATTAAAAGTTTATAACAAATAATACACACTAAGCGGTTATGTTAAAAGTCTCTACTCTCCTGCTGCAAGGACTGCTCATGGGTCTTCTTTCCTCAGAAAAGCCTGTCCCTGGCCATGTTGCCCATCTACTCTCTCTCAACATCACTTTTATACTGGTTCTTGTTTGCTCTCTCACTCTCTGTTCCGCCCTCTATTTTCTCTATCTTCCTTCACTATCTTCCCTATCAATTTCTGTATATCTTTGTTGTCTCCCTCTATTGTCTAAAGGCTTCATCTCCCATCTCCCAAAGCACAGCAAACGATTTTAGAGCCTTCTTAAACTTTGATGGTATAATCACATTTTTGCCTTGCTGTGATAGCCTAAAACAAACCACTTGGTACCAGTGTTCATATTCTTTTTCAGCTACTTTGACTACTCCTTAGAAATGCAGTGCCAAGTTTCTCCTCAGTGACCTTATCCTTCCAATATCTGGGAACTGGTCTTCCTATCTGTTACAGTTCTCTTTTTGTATACAAAAATCTCCCAAACCTGGTGGCTTGAAGCAATGGCAATGCTGTTTCCTTCTACTAGCACTTTCACTGAGTGGTTCTTCCGCCCTATATATAATCTGACTTCCTTTGTAAATTCTGGCTTCTAGCGGCTTCTCAACAAGGATCACTGATTCATATACCTCGGCTCTCTTTCATATGGCTCCTCAATGTGGTATCTCACAGCACAGTGACTTGAATATGAGAACAAAATATATTAAGTGGAGGATGCCTTAACTTCCAATATTCTTGATGAGAGTGATGGGTAGGTTTTGGTTTTTGTTTTCAAACTTTTATTAATTCTTTGTAGATTTCACTTTATGCATCCTGATCCCACCCATCTCCCTGTCTGTCTGCCCCTCCACCCGCACATCCACACTCTGCCTTTGCAACTTCCCCCACACAACCAAAACAAAATTCAAAAGAAAAGCCAAGCCAAACAAAGCAAACAGAACAAAGCAAAGTAAAAAGAAAAAAAATCTCATCGTGGAAGCTGCAGTGTGGCCCCATTAGTCACACCGTTCACACTTTAGTCCTTTCATCCTCACTTGCAAGTGTTCACTGCCATGAGTCATTGGTCTGGTTCAAGGCTCAGCTCTGCTACACCATCAACAATGGGCTCTCACTCTTAGATATCCTCTTGTTGTCCTGTCACTAGGATCCTATAGTTTTGGATCTGTATTTTCATCCCCTTCTCATGCTCCAACAGTTCATAGATGAGGTAGATGTTGAGATGAGCCAACTCATAACCCTGGTTCTGGGTCTGGGTGGTAATCAGGCTGGTCAGCTGGTCAGCTTTCCTCCATCATCACCAGCCAGGTGATCTTTCCAGCACTGCCCTGGTCAGCCCACCCTACAACCTGCAACAAGCCAGTTTTCTTGCTCTCAGGCCCCTGGGTTGGTTCACCCACACTAACACCACTAGGGCCAATTCTACTGTCTTGCCCAGACCAGGTGCAGGGACCTCTCTCTCAACTGCTGTAGGGGGCATATAAGAGGGGGGCGGGGTCAGATCTCCTGCTTTCCTGCCCTTAAGGCTGGCTTACCTGCTTACCTGCACTCCTGACAGAGTCATCTCTAGTGTGCTACCCAAATGGGGTGCAGAGCCTGCAGCTAGTGAAGGACAGAGCTAGTTCTCCAACTCTCATGATCCAAAGCCAGCCTTCTCACTTGCCACAGGTAGCAAAGGGTTGGGGTAGGCATTTTTTCCTCATTCTTTCCACAACATGGCAGACAGATGGGACAAGGTCAGCTCTGCTGCTCTCATGAACTCAGGGCTGGCTCACTTGTGTCCCAGACAACAGGGTCAGCTCTAATGTGCTGCCTAGGTAGGATGCATGCCCATGATAAGGGGTGGGGCCATCTTTCCTGATTGCAGGAGAGGAAAACAGCTCTCCTGATGCACTGTCCAGTAAGGGGCACGGTCAGCTATCCCAGGGCCAGTAGGGGGCTTGGCCAGCTCAGTATGGCCCTCTGATTTCAACAGGCATGTTTCCTATGAACCCTTGGTAACACAGGCCATGGACATGAATACAGAACCCCCTAGCCTCCACAGAACCACGGACCCAGATATGGTCCTCAGCAGCAGCCCTGGACCAGAAGACACCGTGGCCCCAGGTGTCAGTACAGGCCACATAGATCAGCATGACCCTCAAAGCAGCATAGCCCCTGGACACCCACATGACCACAGGGTTCAGCTTAGACCTAGAAATCCATGTGGCTTTTGGTAGCAACATGGGTCACAGACCCTGGTTTTGGTAGGGACATGGACCCAGACTCAGCCCTCAGCAGCAGCCCTGGCCTGGAATAACCATGTCCCTAGATTGCAGTATAGGCCACTCAGATCAGCATGGCCTCCACCACAGCATAGCACTCAGACACCAACATGGCGCCAGGTGGTGACCAAGACAACAGGACTCTGTCACACACAGCAACTCAGCCCCCTTGGCTGCTTCAGGGGCTTGTATCAAGATTGAGCCTTGGCAATAACCCAGACCTGGGTATCATCTTGGACTCAGGTGACAAGTAGGCCATTCACATTAGCCTATTCCTCGCCTCTTCAGATCTGCCTCTCTCCTCAACCTATGAACAGCTCTGCCTCTCTCTCTTCTACCTCCCCACCCTGTACTCACCATAATGTGGTCCACACTCCCCAACCCTCATGGCTCCTGGTTGAGTCCTGCCCCCTCCTCCTAGCTGCATGGCATGACACAAAACTGTTGCTTTTTTTATGTTGCAGCTCTGGGCTAGAGATTCCAGACAGCTCTTGGTTGAGTCCTGCACCACCAGTCAAATGGCATGGTACAGAGCTATTCATGATGGGTAGTTTTAATTGTTAACTTGAAATAACCTATAATCACTTGGGCAGAGTCTCAATAAGGACTTGTCTGCCTTGTGTTGGTTGGTGAGCATGCCTGTGAGGCTTAAGTGAAGTGGGAAGGCCCCACCCAAAATGTGGGCATCACCATTCCATAGACTTTGCCCTGGACTGAGTTAAGGCAAGAACCAGATAAGCACTAGCAAGCATGTATGCATTTGTGCATACATTCTCTTTCTTCCCCAAGTAGCTATGTCAGGGGAACTTGTCATCACAACCAGAAATAAGAATAAGGCAATGAGTAAACTAAAAAGAATCCAAGATTGTCAACACAAAGCCAGATAGGAAGCAGATTAGGCAAGGAGAAATTAAGCCATTCCCTGATACATATATAGCAGAAGGGAAAGGGACTGTTGGAGCCATCTGTGGAGACCAGTTAACCCACTGTCTGTCACTTCCAAATACTTAGTGACTACTTCTCCAATGCCTGAGGTCAGATCATTGGGATAATTAGATTTGGAGGAAAATTTGCTAATTACTTGAAATGGGCTTGTCATTTTAGATCTTGGGTTATTCAAAACAGTCATACTATAGTAGCAGTTACCTTCTCAACCAACCTTTTGGGTTGAAGATTTCTTTGCAATACTACTAGAATTTTTTCCTGTTTCTATTCTTATTTTTAAACACTGCCTATATGGTTCAAGATTCCATCAGAATACAGAAGATATGCCAATTGTTTTAACGGACAAACATGAATATAGTTATTTATCTAGAAAGCAAAAAGAAAACACTGAGATGCCAACTATATTAAACTGCAGGAGGCAGGCCCCAACACAGGGAATGTGAAACAAAGGGAAGAACTGAGACTACACTTAGAAGATCAAGGGAAGGGTGGCCAGACCTCTGTAAGGTATCTGTTTGACATTTGGTGCCTCAGAAGAATGTAGAAGATTTTGGAATACTAAAAGTGTGCCTGTGAGAAGTCCTTGAAAAGCTGATTCTACAAAAGCTAAAACAAATCACTTATAAGTATAATTTTTAATTTTGAAAAATAGATGCAACTGAATATCATTGTTTGAAGTAAATTAAGTCAGACCCACAAAAACAAATATTTGTTTTCTCCCATATGTGGGACATAGGGGGAAAAAGACATGAAACTAAAGGAGTAATGGAGGATGAATATGTACATCAAAGTACATCATATGCATGTACATAAATGTCAAAATTAACCCCCATGTACATTGAATATATATTAATAAAAATTAATACCTCCTGGAAAATTGGAACCGATTATTAGTGGAACCAACTGTTGCTGACAAAGTCAAAGGCTATTTAAGGGCTGATGCTCATAGATAGAGGAGGCAGTAAGAAGGTAGTCTGTAATAGCTTGAATAAGAATGGCCACCATAGTCGGGTTTCAGTGGTGCATGCCTTTTGTTCCATCAGTCGGGAAGCAGAGGCAGGCAGATCTCTGTGAGTTCGAGGCCAGCCTGGTCTATGGAGCGAGTTCCAGGACAACCTCCAAAGCTACACAGAGAAACCCTGTCTCGAAAAACAAAAACAAAACAAAACAAAACAAAAAAAAAAAAAAAAAAAAAGAATGGCCCCCCATAGGCTCATAAATTTGAATTCCTAGTCACTAGGGAGTGAAACTGTTTGAAAGGATTAGAAGGATTAGTAGGTGTGGCCTTCTTGGTGTAGGTATGGACTTGGAGGAAGTGTGTCACTGGGGAGTGATATTTGAGATTTCAAAAGCCCAAGCCAAGACCAACACATCTTCCTCAACCCGTGGATCAGGATGTAGAACAGTCAGCTACTTCTCTAGTGTCTTCATGCCACCATGCTCCCCATCATGATGAAATGGACTAAACCTCTGAAACTGTAAGCAAGCACATGTCAAATACTTTCTTTTATGAGTTGCCTTGGTCACAATGTCTCTTCACAGCAATAGATCTAAGACAAAGTCTTTTGTGTTTTGTTCAGCCTTATAAGCTATCTCTAGTGTTCTTCTAGGTAAAGCCTAACAGGGACAGCTAGTAACAAAGAAATGTCATTTTCAGAGTCCCATCCTTAGCTTCTCAATCATATACATACTTCTTTACCCTGAGATAGAATAGTTTTAGTGAGCTATTTCAATTCCTTTAATAATTTTGAAACTTTCTTTATGGGTGCTTGTAAGGGGAGAGGATATCATGAAAGGTCCAAATGAGGATATAGCTCTGTGCTACAGTACTTACTAAGCATATGCAAGGCCATGGATTTGATCCCCCCCCAACATCCCCCTGACACACACACACACACACACAAAGAACTGCTAAGTCAGTAAGTAAAAATTTATTTTCAGCTATAATCTAGGAATAGAAAAAAATAACATTGAAGGTTTCAACCCAGTAGTACACATTCTGCTGTAGCTATGCAATTGTAGCCAACTGAATCTTCCCTAGGATTTTTTTTTTGAGGGTTGCAGTTTTTTTATTTTATTATTTTATTTTATATAACAAAGTCCAATTAAATGGTAACAAACATTTATATACAATATTTGAGAATTTGGGCGTCGTTCTTTCCAAACTACTTCCTGCTGGTACGGGGCGCTGTAATGGGGGATTCGAAGAAGATTCAGAAATCCTGGCTGTAGTCTGTAGGTCTGCTTTGTCCAGCTGTTTTGAATGTAGGATCACCTAGTACTCTGTTTCAGGCAGTATGGCATAATCAAACCACATTAGTCTGGAAGGAATCCACATCTTTTCATTTTCTGTGGAAACAAAAATAGAAATCCTTTTCCCCAGTAACTTGTCCTTCAACTTAAATTTTGGAGTCAAAGCATTTTTTTTAATTTAATTTATTATTTTACATGTCGATCCCAGTTCCCTCTCCTTCCCTCCCTCCCTCCCTCCCTCCATCCCTCCCTCCCTCATTCTTGTAGATTGTAGATTCCTGGGCATTTCCCTAGTGCCAGATTTCTCCATAAATCTATAATGTCTCCCTATATTATGGTACCTCTTTTCTTGTTCTCCTCTGGGAAGGTAGCATAGGACTGACCCAGACCCCCTGAATGTGGGTGTTAGTTGGGAGGACTGGGCAGTCTATGGGGCCTCTAGTAATTATCCCTAATATAAGAATGGTCTTTAGGAGCCTATCTCACATAGAGGGATACTTTCTCAGCCTAGACACGTGGGGGAGGGCCTAGACCCTGCCCCAAATGATATGACAGACTTAGAAGACTCCTCATGGAAGGCCCTCGGGTTCAGAAAGGGGATGGGCTGGGGTTTGGTTGCTTCCCTAGGTTTTGTAAGGTGTTGTTTTGTTATACTGAGGATCAAACCCAGGGCTTTCCTAGGGCTTTTTTTTATCACTGAAGGATCATAAGAAATAATTTCTTGTCAATAGCCCCACCACCTTGAACTTGCCAGATCTACTCTGATCTTGGAAACTAAGTAGGACTGGACCTGGTTAGTACTTGGATGGGAGAAATAATTCCTCAGGTCAGTAAAATGGCTCAGCAGGTAAAGGAACAGGCAACCAAGCCTCAGAACCAAAGTTCTATCCCGAGATCCCACTCAGTGGAAGGAAAGAACCACCTCCTACAAGTTATCCTCTGACCTACATACATACGCATGCCATTAGCACACACATTCACACATGCAGGCAGGCAGGGAGGCAAGTAGGCATGTATGCACACCATTTTTTTTAATATAAAAAGAAATAATTTCCTGCTGGTAGAATCAGAGGTATAAATGAAAAAGAATCTAGCATATCCAGAATCTAGACACAGAATTCTATTTGATTTTTGTATTCCATTTCCTTTACAAAAGACAACAAGGCCTACTCTGTCAGAAAGGCTTCTCAATTATTTAGTATTTGTTAATCTTTTCATTGATCTGAAAAATGCCTGAGGGAAATTATTTCAAAGTCAAAAGGATTTATTCCAGCTCAGTTTGAGTTCACAGTCACTTGGCTGTGTAGCTTCTCAACCTGTGTGCTGTGAGGCACAGTCATGGTGATTAGGACTATGGGGTGGGTTAAAGTGGCTCATATCAAGGCACAGAAAGTACAGAGAGATTATCATGAAAGACTCAGAGCCCCTTCAGTCATATATTTCCTCCTGTCACATACCCTCCTCCCCCAAAGCCCATTTTGCTATGGCCTCAATAAAGGACAAATAATCTATTCATTAGGTCTGAGCTCTTATGGTCCAATCACCTCTTTGGAAACAATAGCTATGGACCAAGCTTTCAATACATGAACCTTTTGGAGCGATACTTCATACATAAACCATAACATATTCAGACTATTGTTAAGTCTACTTTGAACTCTTAGAGAATTTTGGAAAGGCTACTGTAAGACCCATGGAGGGCGTGAACCCTCACGCCCCAACTCAGGAAAGGCACCCCCCCCCCAAATCACTCACGAGAAACTGTCTTGATGCAAAAGCATGAAGTATTTTATATTCCAGTGCACTGGGGTTCGCAGCCACACTCCACGTGGAAGTAGGGGACTGGGAACCCTGGGTTTTTATAGGGTTACAACAAAGCCCGCACATCATAAACCAATCATCGCACAGCATCCAGTGTGGACCAATTAATTTGAACTATCCAAGCCTGCGCTTAGCCCAGGAAGTCTGCTTTCACTAGGGCTTCTGCTTAGTGTGACAAGGACATTTTGCCTACTCCTGGGGTCAGTGGAGAGTTAGGCTAAATTTTTTCATCCTTACATTACGAAATTGGGAAGAAGTGAGTTACTAAGCTTAAAGGAACACATTTCTTATTTCAGGACAGGCTGCTCCAAGTTCTTAATGCTTGACAGAATGTAGGTATGAGTTTTATTTTCAGAGCTATGTCCTACCTGGTTGTGGGGGAGGACATACTGAACTTTTCCAACTACTGCTGACCATATGTATTTCTCTCTATTAGCCAAAAGTACCAGAAATTCCAGGGAGTGATCTGGGCTTCCCTTCACTTACAAGAACTCTAAGATAAGGGTGGTTGCAGGCATCACTAGTGAAGAGAAAATCCTGGGAAAAGTAACACTGGGGGTGTGTGACAGCATGGTCAGTAGATCATATACCCATGAGAATTCCTTTCCAGGACTTCTCCATGAGATTTTGGAAATGTTATATAAAGAAACTGCTTCTCATCTTCCAGTTCATTATCTTCTAGTTCTTTTCATTCTGCTACAATGACATCCATTTTCATTCCTTTCTTCTGTGGTATTAATTTTTGGTGTCAGTGTGATTAAAACTCCCAAGAGAACTGGGGAAGCACTGTTTATGGATGTGTCTGTAAGTTTTTTCCAGAGATTTGTGAATGAATGAAGTATAGGTATGTCCTCAATATAAGTAGATATTATACAAAAAGCTGGGCACAAAATAGAAGGGAGGAAATGTTATTTCTGTCTCCTAAACCTAAGGTATACTCTTTATTTCTCGTCTTTGGATATCAGAGATCCGTGTTCTCTGGACTTTAAATACCAGAATATATACTAATAGCTTGCCATGCACTCCCTCACCATCAATTTCTAGTGACATTTGCCTTGAACTGTTAGTTTCAGCATAAGTTTCAGTCTTTCTGACACCCTCAAGTCTCTAGCTGCTGTGAGACTCCTTAGCATTTATAAACACAAGAATTACTAACCATAATAAAATCTGTCTAATATCTATATGTCCTATAGATTCTGTCTTCTGAAATACCCTGCCTACTTACCCAGGCTCTGGCCTGTTTAGTCTCCTCTATATGGCTATTGAACAAGTCCCACCTTTTAGAAGTTCACTCTCCACATATGGGACACAATGTGCAAAGGAGAAGACCCCAAGGCCTTTATTTTATTCAAACACTTTTGTTGAAAATTTCATGGCAGCTTTTGAAATTATTGAGAAATAGAGGGTCACAATACAAAGAATGAGGTATATATAATCTGGAGGAGACTAATCATAGATCTAAAGAGTTCCCCACATCCCTACTCAGCCCTTTAAAGTGTAATTTCCAGACTCTCTTTACAACTGTTTGTTTTAGCAGCTCAACGTATACGTGAACTCACACACTCTACCCAAAGGGATTTCTGATTTCATTTGAGAAACAACTGGTTCCATGTTGTCAACCATAGCTTTACATTCACCAGAAAAGTCAGGGAAAATTTTTAAGGAATCTGGCATTATATAAGAAGAAAATAAATAAATGCCCTACTCTATATATAACCTACAATGATTGGGGCTTTGGGGGAAAAATGAAAAATCATTTTTGCTCCTTCAGTAGTGATTTCTGTTTTAAGGTTTGGCCAAGATGGGAATTTCCTGCTTGTTTATGCAGTTCATTAAATACGTTATTATGTCGGCTCATGTTTCTCTTTCAATTTAAGAACCTAGCTCCTAGAAAACATTTACGTGAAATGAATACAAATAGTTTAAGCCTCATACGCAAATCCACTTTTACTAATAAACAACTAATTTTCTAAATAAAGCAAGGTGCTTTTTCTTAAATGAGAATCTAATTGTGAAATCCTGTATCCTTAAATCTAGCCAATTACTAGCATCAATATTTTAAGCCTATGCAACTTGAATTTAATTTCTCATCAGAAAAAAAGAAAAATTTCTCCATCATCAAAATCTGAAATGAGATGCAAGAATGCAGGCCTCAGCTGGCAATTACCTCCTGAAGTAAACAAATCCATATGCTGGGACCCTGAAAGATCAGGGTCTCTTCCATCACTTTTCTCCTCCCTCAACGCTCCCCCCCCCCACTTCATACCACCCAGCCAATCACTTTCTAATCCTTAATCAATTGGCCTTCTTCCACGCCCTTTACTGGGAACTAGGAATGGTTTTTGTTGTAATGAGATTTTCTTCCTCAAATTCCAGAGAGAAAACATTATTGTTCATATTTTCATGCATAGCAACTAGTCAGGTGTGACTGATTGACTCTTCTAGCCTTCAAGCTAGAACTGCATAAATTGACACACTCTCAAAAAGAAAATTAGCATGTAGCATCTGGGCCTCTTTTTCACTCAGAAACACATTGATTAACAATTAGTCTTCTGGCCATAAACAAATAGCTTGGAGCACTGTAGCCTACAAAGACACAACCTGCCACTCCCTCTTAGGGGACAGGCTGTTGTCCCTTGGCATCAAGTCAGCCTTAAGAGCTGATCATTATTCATGATGTATCCTTTGAATTGCTGAAAACATTAGCAATCAGGTTCTGTCTTATTCTAGCCACAGGGAAAAGTCTCTCCAGACTACATGGGTAACCTGCAGGCTGTCTTAAAATGGAATTTGTGGAGCACAAATGCCTAACAAAAGAAAGATTTGTATAATGAAAATAAACAGCAGAAAGCAGAGCAGCCTTGGAGAAATGCATGGGCTATGAATATATCACATTCTCATAAGACTTGAAGACATTTCTATACAGTAGACTTCTCAAAATAAATTTCTTAGAATAGATTATAAAACCAAACTGTATCCTTAGTGGTTTTCCCACCTGTTCATTAAATAAAAACAAAATGAGGCCGGGTGGTGGTGGCAGCACACACCTTTAGTTCCAGCACTCTGGAGGCAGAGGCAAGAGGATCTCTGAGAGTTTGAGGCCCACCTGGTCTACAGAGTTCCAGGACAGGCTCCAAAGTTATAAAGAGACCCTGTCTTGAAAAAAAGAACAAACAAACAAAAAATGATTTTTGGAAATGAAAACATATGGGTGTAATCACAGCACTTTTGAGGCTGAGGCAGAAGGAGTGAACTACATAGTGAGTTCAAGACCAGCCTAAAGTGCATAGGAAGATTCTCTCAAAAAGAAAATAAAAGGAGAGATTGAAATAGGAAAAATTAACAAAAGTCTAAAAACTCAGACTTCAAAGTCCATACAGGAAAAAGAAAACTTTCAAGCTCCTCTCAGATCCCAAAGGCAGCCTGACAGATAAGGCTAAACAAAGGACTGGGTACATGACTAGAGGCCTAAGACCAGATAAAACACCCCAGCTGTGTCAACATTTCTCTGTCCTAAAGAAGATCAGATAGCCATCGACTCAAGGTTGTAAAAATTTCTGGCCCAGGAGATAGTTAACAAACTTATTTTCCCTACAATATCCTGCTCAATTATATCCTGCTTAAACATACAGTTATTATTTATCCTATGTAACCATGGAAGCTTTATAATCTCGAGACTTCAGTCTTGTAGACTTTCCCTTTAAATTTCCCCCTTAGCTGCAAGCCATATTCTGCTTGCTCCCAGCAGGCAGAATCCTTGCTGCAGTTTGCTAATAAAGGAAACCTTTGTTTTTGCATTCAGTGAGTTGCTCCTTGGTGGTGGTATTTTTGTGGTCACATGAACTGGCATAACAAGATAAAAATAAAGAGAGGAGTGGCAAATAGTGAGGGGTCTGGGGCTTGACTATAAGATCAAGGAAAAGTTGATTGGATTCAAGAGTTTCCCCTTATTTTTAGTTTTGCTTCCAAGATTTTAATTACCCACAGTCAATAAAAAGATTGAGTATAGTACATTATTGGAAAAGACCACACTCATGTGACTTTATTAAACTACATTAAATTTGATCTACTTTATTATGATCACTGTACTAATTCCTTTTCTTGATAGTGTACTAAATAACTGAGGTAAGACTTATTTTGACTCACTGTTTTATGATGTGGTCCGTTGTGTGGTCATAGGTGATAATTAACAGAAGGTAACTTAAGGTTTATTAAATTAAAGCAAAGAAAGAGACTTTAATATTAAAATGGACTCAAATGTTATTAGCCTGGTATCAGGTGTGAAGTATTCAGGGATTTGGAAGATTCATGGGAAACCTTCCCAACAAGAAAAGGCATTGAACAAACTGAACTAGCTCCATCACTGGTTGTGACTGACACGTGGATTTTCCATGAAGCTTCTATGGGCAATAAAGGCCACAGGGCCCTTAAATATGGAACTCTCCGACAAAAGTAATTTGTGAAAACTCAGTAAAACAGTGCTAAGTAAATTAAAATGTGATGTGGCTGGTGTTTGGCTGGAATCTCTAGCTAGGCCCCACTTCCCTCTCCAAACCTGTCCTCTCAGAAAAACCACCCTAAGCAGTGGAAGCTCCTCCCCTGAAGCTGCCAGCTCCCCAATCCCTGCCTCAAGCATTATAATTGAGCATACAACTTGTAAAGGATGGTCATTGCCCTGCACCTACAGGGTATTTAAGCTCTCTCCTATAGATAGATAGCCAGCGTGATTTCTTTCCTGCCCCCTTCTCCTGCCACAATCTCTGGGTGCTGGAGGACTCCCTGGAGAGTTGCTTTGCTCAAATATACCTGGTCTTTTACTTTTTAATTTAGCTTGATCTGGCTTACTGCACCAGCAGCGAACCCTATTATTGAGGTACAGAAACCCTATCAGCTGGCTGTAGCATTACACTGTGAGCACAACTTTACTGTGGAATTGTAATTCTAGGGAAAGGGATTAAAGAAAATTTCACAAGTATTTGAACACTCCTTGGTTTTCTAGAGATCAGCAAAACAATCAATCATGTGTCAATGGAGTATTCACATTTACAACCCCTAGTTGACTAAGCAGTCTCAAGTTACAGAGCACTGAATGGGAACAACATTACCACATATTGCTGCTGTTGCTGCTGCTGCTGCTGCTGCTGCTGCTGCCTGTGTGTGTGTGTGTGAGAGAGAGAGAGGGGGGGGGGAGGGAGAGAGAGAGGAGGTGTGCATGAATGTATGAATTCATATGTTTGAGGGGATGATAGGACAACTTCAGGTGGTTCCCTCGGGCCTTACACAATTGTTAATCCAAAAAGATGAGAATAAGACCACTACCACAATTTTGAGCCAAATTTGAAGCAAGCTTTAACCAAATAATGGCCAGGAATTTGGACTCTGAATAGGTTCATACTGGGATTCCCAGAATGTGGCCTCAAGCTACACTGGCCAGGTGCTTATAAAGACAAAACCACAAGACTACATACCATACTTACTACATTTTTACAATTGAGGACAAGCATACATCCTGATGCACTTCCTGCCTATGTATTTCCCCCTCACATATGATCAACACATGCAGTGCAGTTGGTTCAACCAATCTTGTTTAGGGGAGTGGAAACATGTGGCTTACTATCTTGTATGAACAATAGCTTCTAGCATCTCAGGGAATAGCTGTCCTTGGGCAAGAACCTTAGAGGTCAGAGGATTTTTGTTTTATGGATCACATAGGCATTATAATTAAAACTTAAAGCATAACCTTGGCTCTCGCAGGCTGTGTTTCTGCATTTTACCTCACCATCACTGGAATATAAGTACATGCCACTGTGCCTGGCTTTTTATGTGGGCTCTGGGCATCTGAACTTAGCTCCTCATGCTAGCAAAGCAAGATTTTACCAACTGAGCCTTCCCCCCCCCATCACAGATCACCATTTGGTCAAACTTAGCCTAGGAACATCTACCCATGAATTTATTGTTATAGGTTATTGGAACACTGCAGCATTTGGAGACGGGGAAAGTTGCTTCAGATCATATGGTACAATGAGGATCATAGTAACTTGCAAGTTTCTACAACCTAAACAGAAGTGGAAGCCCTTTTCTGTTTATTTAAAAAGAACTACAGGCAACTTAAGGAATTCTCAGAGCTGGGAGAAATCATCTGCCCTAGGGGAGAGTCTCGCAATTAGTTATCTAATACAAAGTGGTCAGCTCTGAAACAATGTACATACAAATAGCACACAAACTGAGCATGTTGCAGTTATATATTTAGTTATATAATACTAAAGATTGTATGAATGAATAATTATAAAAAAGGTGGGCAGCCAATGGGTGGTGGTGGCGTACACCTTTAATCCCAGCACTCGGAAGGCAAAGACAGTCCAATCTCTGAGTTATAGGCCAGCCTGGTCTACAAAGCCAGTTCCAGGACAGGCTACAAAGCTACATAGAAAAATCCTGTGTCTAAAAAATGGGGGGGGGTGGCAGCCAAGTGTGGTGGCACATGACTTTAATCCCAGTACTTAGGAGGCAGAGACAGGTGGATCTCTGAGTTTGTGTTGGTGCTCATAAAGATGGCTATACTCCATTTTGGCACAAGGACAGAGTTCAAAACTGTCCTCAGCAAGTCATAAGACCTAAAGGTCAAAGGTATGGCTGCAGTAGGATGTTTGGCTGTCTTTTTCTAAATAACAACAGACCTGAATCTGAGGTGTGGCTACTCCTGATCCTCAAGGCTAGGGAACAAGAAGTTGAAGCTAAGGTGTAGTTACTGAACCCTTAGAATAAGTGAGGAAGAAAAGTCTGTTTGTTCTGTATACATGATACTGTGCTCTCCTTTTTGGTTAAGGTATATAAGATTGGTGAAAAATAAAATTGTGGCATTTCAGTATTGTCTGATCTGCCCTCCTGACCTTTATTCTATGTCTCTGTCTTCTCTTTATTGTCTATAGCTAGCTTTTCCCTCATCCACAGGTAAGGGCTTGGGGCTGCTCAGCTTGTTCTGATAGCAGCCCCACAAAGACTGCTTCTGACAAGTTTGAGGCCAGCCTGATCTACAGGGTAAGTTCCAGGACAGTCAGGGCTACATAGAAAAAACTTGTCTAGAAAGGAAGAAAGAAAGAAAGAAAGAAAGGAAGGAAGGAAGGAAGGAAGGAAGAAAGAAAGGAAGGAAGAAAGAAAGGAAGAAAGAAAGAAAAGCAGGCAGGCAGGCCATGAATTGGAGAGAACAAAGGGGAATATAAATAGAAAGTGCTGGAGGGTGGAAAGGAGGAAATGATGTAATTATATTTTAAATTTAAGTAATAAAACACTTTTAAATGTTTTGTGTTTGTTAGTATTTCTACCACAATTCATACATGGCTTCCCACTTGCTTTTTTTTTTTCTTTTTTCTTTCTGAGCTTTGTGTCTTCTGTAGGACACCTGGTTTATGGCCTATGAATTCATATTTGCATAGAAATTCATGCTGTAAAGATATGGTTGAAAGTCAGCCCAGCCTAATCTAGACTGGCTACAGAGTTCAAAGATCACAGCAAAAAAAAATTTAAGGTCAAGGAACCTCAAAAGTCAGAGGTAATCACTCTTGTTTGCCTTTACCCTATCAAGCAAATTCTTGGTCAAGGGCACACCTTTGACCCTTCAGGCAGAAGTAATTCTTACAGAAGTTGACCCTAAAGACCAGACAGTCTGTTCTCCACATCAGAAGTACTAAGCTCTGCTTAGTATTACATCATACCCATGTCTCTCTGTAAGACCCTCAGAATGAGGAGTCTTCCAGTTTCGGTCGATACCCCAAGAACTCAATGTCCAGTCCAGTTGCTGCAAAATGCAAGAGGCTTTAATGAACAGGAAACATTTGCGCAAACGGGCTCCTCCAGCATTCAGGCTAGAGAGAAGCCCCCTCCCCTGGGCCCAGGTGTTTTTAAAGGCAAACCCACAAGCTTAGGGATGGGGTGGGACCCTCTGTCCATTGAGTAAGTGACCCTTGGAGGCTGGATGGTCTGTTATTAGGGTCAGTAGACCTTAGGGCCTCAGGGTGTGCTAATTAATCTTGTCTGGGCAAACCAGAGTTGCAGCTATCTCTTTGTTTCCTAAGGACCCTATTCACCACCTGTTGACTCACAGGAAAGGAGGGGCAGAAAGGAAGGGCAGTGCAAATTCTTGTCATCTCAGGGCCTGGTGAGAGGAAGCTAGCAAATTCCAAAGAACAGATATTGGTTAGCTTTCCAGGTCAGACCGTCCTTCATTTAACTTCACTTTTTGGTCTTTCATCTTTATAACTCCACTTTAGTCTGCCTTGAGCATGTCCCTCAAGAAAAGTCTTGCATTTGCTTTTGTCAGAAGTCCTCCAAGTGTTCTATACTGGAACCATTTTTAGTTCAATTTCTCAGCTCAGGGCTGCCAGATCACATATGTTACATGATTCATACTACAAAATAACCTGAGAAAGTCAGGATATTAATTCTAATTAGTATAATTCTTTTTAAATCTTCAGTAAAATTTCAAACAAAAGCAGGAAAAGGTTGTTTGATACAACAGATAATGAATGGCTTTTCTTTCTACTAACAGATAGCCATTCCAGAGTCTCACATTTTATACAAAACTCTTGGGTCTAATACCTATCCAATGTGTGCTCAGAGCCTTATCTCCTTACCAACAAAGATATTTTCACTCAAGGGGAGTTCTCTCATTCTCAGCCAGCAGATACAAGTGTCAACACTTGTATATCATATAAAATTGTATGCTCAGGACTAATTTTGACCCAGAACTACATGCAGTTTGATATGATGAAATGACATTTCATGCTGCATAATGTACTCTCACCAACAACACTGGACCACATATATAATATAGCGTTCATAAGATTATAACACAGTTGGAAATTTCCTATTGAAATAATAGAAATAAAAAGGAGAACATGACTGCTTCCAAGGTGAAGAAGGTTTGTTGTAGACAAAAGGGAGAGTTTATCTAGAGGCAGAGATATCTAGGAGATCTAGAGTGAACATGACCCTAAACCAGGCCAAATGATGACAGTGGGGAGTAGAGAGGGGAGAGTCAGGCCACCAGGAGACCAAGAAGCCAGGAAGGTAAAAGAGCAGACAAAAGGGTCTGGGTAAACAAAATTGCTGGATTATATAGTGAAGAGGGTAAACTAATAAAGGGACCAGACCCTCACTCGGCCCTCTGTTTTAGACAGAAAAGACATGTAGGCCTCTGACTCTGCACATGACACAAAGAACTCCAGATCTCCTGGCCTCCCGGAGCCTAGGGCCAAAACTGAACACAAAGAAACTCCAGATCCCCCTCCCTTGATTCTTGGTTCCTGAACTGTTTGGCCACAGAAGAAACTCCAGGGGAGAGCAAAACCTCCCATGTAGACTCCAGGATACAATTTTGAAAACTAGTGATATCTATGAACAACAGTCCACCTGCAAGTAACAAGACAAAGCTATAGAAACCACAGAATGTTCCCTCTCAGCACTGACCAATGAGAATAATTGGTACACAGGTATTTTGTGCCAAATTATGACTTTGAGAAATTCCCTTGATTATTCCCCAAATGTCAACCAATCAGAAACCAACCCGTACCTACTGACATAATCCTATGATTTTTGCCTTTAAAAACCTGGCAGTAGACAGGGAACTTGCTTCCTCTGGTGGCTTCTGCATCAGCCAGGCAGACAGACAAGGACCCAGTCATGATTGGATGAACAGTAAACCATATGCATTCGCATCAGTGGGTCTGTCTTTCCCTGGTGACCTTTGGGGATCCTCATGACTTGGGCACAACAGAGGGCAGCTAGAGAAAGGGCAGCCTAGTCCCTGGGCTGGAGAGTTCAGGGTAGGGGTATTGCATGCCAGCCAAATCTTGTATCAGATAGGGGCTGAAGGATACAGGGAGAATCTGGCAGGTCTGTTTTGGTATGTTAAATAGGCACCTCAGTTAAGTACTGGATTTGAGACCTAACACCTACAGCCTAGTGATGCTAGGGCTGCCCCACTATAGTAGTGTAATGTAGTGCTTATGTGTCTGTACTAATGCCTGTGTAAAGAGACTTAGTTTCAGTGACTTAAAAGTGTAATGCATACACTGGGCAAGGGGGAATACACCTGTTGTGGAATATTAGTTAAAGATGTGGTACATTCAAATATGCTGCAGAATATTTTTTTCAATTATATTTTTAACATTTTTCATTTATTTTACATTTGGACCACAGTTTCCCCTCCTTCCTCTCCAGATGCTCCCTTCCATCTACCCCCTGCCTATCCACTCCTCCTCCTCAGTCTCCTTTCAGAAAGAGGCAGGCCTCCCATGGACTTGAACAAAGTAGGACCAAGCTCCTCCCACTGCATTAAGGCTGGGTGAGGTAATCCACATGTGGACCAGGTTCCCAAAAGCCAGCTAAGCTCCAGAGACAAGTCCTGATCCTATAGCTAGGAGCCTTACAAACAGATCAACCTACACAACTGTCACACACATGCAGAGGGCCTAGCTCAGCCCCATATAGGCTCCTAACTGTGGAATATTTATTTAATGATGCAAAGATATGTTGCATTCATTTATGTTACATTTGTTTAACTCTATGAAGCTGTGATACTTTAGGCCTGTCTAAAACACCTGAACAGCCAATAGCAAGTCAGGATACATAAATAGGGGGAGTTTCCAAACAGAGAATATAATTAGGAGAGAAGAGTGAGAAAGGGGGAAGGAGATGAGACCAACAGGGGGCAGCCACACAGCCACACAGCCAGCAACAGAATAAGAAGTAAAGACATATAGAACAGAGAAAAGTAAAAACCCAGAGGCAAAAATGTGGAAAGGATAATTTAAGTTAAGAAAAAGCTGACTAGAAACAGCCAAAACTAGGGCTGAGCATTCATAAGTAAGAATAAGTCTCTGTGTATTTATTTGGGAGCTGGGTGGCTGGGCCCCAAAGATCAAAGAGTGAAAAAAGCCAACAACACAAACCTACAATCAAAGCAGCTATGGTGCTGAGGCAGGACTGAAAGTCTTGAGGGCAGCCTAGGTTACAAATGTGATCTCATCTCAAAAAAATTACATTCATGTATAGTACATATTTGATAATTAATAATTATAATGACTGTATTAGTTTATGTACTATGCTATTCTTTTGTCATTATTTCAGAGTATGCTTATTAAAATGTTGTACTATAAAATAGTATGCCAGGCCTGTGATGGCTTAGTAGGTAAAGGTACGTGCCAGTTTGATCCCTGGAATTCATATGGTAGAATGAGAGAACCAATTACAAAACTGAAAATAGTATGTCGTGTTAGTCTAGCACAGTGATTCTCAACCTTCCTAGCTACAGTTCCTCATTTTATGGTGACCCCAACCATACCATTATTTTGTTGCTACTTCAACTGTAATTTTGCTACTGGTATGAACTATAATATAAATATCTGTTATGCAGAATATCTGATTTGTGTCCTCTGTGAAAGGGTCATTTTACCCCTGACAAAGAGATTACAATGCACAGGTTGAGAGCCTCTGATCTAGCAGCTCAATCTACCAACAGCCACATATATCTCATTTTTCTGGTTTCTTGACTATCATTTTGCTTTGTTCATTAAAACTGTAGAAGCAACAGGCTGTAGAATATCATATGACCTAGGTGCATGGAAATGCTATATGATGTTCACACAATAAAAAAAATCACCCAAAGAGGCTGTTAATCCACTTTCCATCACTGTGACAAAATCATGAGATAACTTAAAAAGATGAAAGGCTTATACTGGCTCCAGTTTCATAGGTTTCTAGATACATGGCTCTGTTGTTTCTGCTGTTGCCCCTCCCCCCATGAGACACATCATGGTAAGAAACATTGATTAGCACAAAGCTGCTTACCTCACGAAATCAGGAAGCAGACAAAAAGGAACTATTGACAAAACATATCCTTTAAAAGCAAAGCATGTCTCCTGTTATCTATTTCCTAATGGGCTCCACCTCCTAAAGTCCAGCACCTCCCAATAGCCCACTAAGCCTTGAATCCATCAGTGAATTAGTCCACTTATGAGGATATAACCTTAAATGATCCAATCATCTCTTACCTTTGAATACAGTTGCATTAGGAAACATGAGTTTCAGGGTACATACCAAGTCTAAACCCTTCCAGAGTCTGTATTCATGGATAAGCAATAAATAACTATAGCTCCCTTATTATTCTCCCTTAATTGTTTGTTGGGGGGGTTGTTGCTGGAGATATTCAGGCCCTTGATGCACATGCTCAGCAAGTATTCTACCATGGAGCTTCATTCCCAAATAACTTTGCATTTAACAGGATGCTTTCTTCATTTTACCCAGTACTTTGTGTTTTGTAGTAAGAGTTTTCATATGATTCGAATTGATATGTGGTCAAATAAAGAAATCCTATAGAAGCCTAGAGAATATGTAAACATGAACTGTAGGGCCCTACATGGATACTCAAGGCACCTTCAGCAAGCCTGAAGTTTTTGGCTGGAACATCTTGCCCCAGAGTTGTTACTGGTACTCTTCCTGATTTGCTAACACAGATCAACTGGGGAGGAACTAAGCCGGAGAACTTGCAGGCTTGATTGTTTTCCACTGTGCTCTGAGTCAGTACATAAGCCCGCTCCTATTCCTCAATAAATGGCATTCAGCATTCCAACACTGTTGTTGAATGAATGACCCACTGTCTTGTCTTTTATTTAAAACTCTAGGCTTTTGCCCGATTAGTGGAACAGAGTGTAGCGTGGCCACTACAATGAACAAAGTCTCAACCTCCCATATTCTCTTATCTTAGAAACAGGGTGGTTTGAAAGATCAACACCCTTCCAAGGGATTCTAATGTATATTTCCACTCACTAATTATTGCAAAAAGAATATAAGAAGCTTGGGTCATTATATTGCTTAAGAAGACTGTTATTTGTAGTATACTATAAGATAATTTTTGAAATACTAGCTTACATAATAAATGAAACTTTTCTTTCAATTTACAAAGATGAAATGCTTTTGCTACACATGATTGACTTTTGGTGGTTATTTTTATAGCTAATTGGATACAGAAGATTTTCTCGGAGTTATATAATATTACATACTGAACAATTGCATTTTCTCAAAGGGTAAGGAAAAATAGATGATTAGATCATGTTTCCTGCATGAAAAATTTCTTTGGCCAAATTTTTGCTGAGGTCTAAAAACATTTTTAAACTTTTTGCATCATTTGATTTGCTGAAATCAGTATCATTGCAGTTGACCTTTGGCAGGTTTTTAGCTGAATGTATAATTCAGCAGTTTTCAATTGTCTGAATGATAAGATAACTGAAAAAGTAGATGGAAAAACTGAAAGTGCCAAGTGCAGCTGCTTGCCAGTTTGCAGTTCCTACTCAAATCCACTAAAATGGAATGTTCTTTGTGAGTGTGCATAGAATATTATACAATATTTACATAGAGAATTACTCTGATTTGAACAATTTTGCCCCTCCAAAACTCATGCCAGATTTTTATTGGAATTATGGTAACTCAAAGAGATAATTGGGCCGTGAGGACTCTGCCATTTTAAAGGAAGAAATTTCAACCATTTTTGCTTTTAAGCTCTGCTTTCTTCCATGTTAGAATGCAGCAAAGCACTCACCATGGAACTGGAGAGATGAATCATTAGGGGCACTTGCTGTTCTTGCAGAAGACCCAGGTTAGGTTCCCAGCATCTATGTAGTGCCTCACTTACCCTCTGACACTCCAGCTTCAGGAGAACTGATGCCCTCTTCTGGCCTCCATGGGCACCAGGTATGCAAGTTGTATACATTCATAAGTAAGAATGAATAAATCTTTTTTTTTTTTTTTTTAAAGAAAATGCTTACCAGATGCCAGAACCTTAACCATGGACATCCAAGTCTGTATAACAGTATGAAAACAAAGTTATGTTTGTCATAAATTACCCACTGTATTGTATCCTGTTATGAAAACTCAAAATGGCTTAAGACAACTTTTCTCAAACAGTTATACCAACTAGGAACCAAGTATTCAAATACTTGAGCCTGTGGGAGCCATTGTCATTCAAATCATCACAGCCAGTATGAAGCACAGTTTTTTTGTTGGGAAGAGATTCAAAGCATGATGTGGGGAGGGCATAATAGAGGCATACAGGAAGAGACTAAGACACGGCCAAGTATAGGTCTAGGCTTTTCAGGAGAGTCCTACTATGTGTCTTTATAATAGTTCTATAAATGATTTTGGTGGCTATTAATGTGCATTGTATAGGGTTACCATTGATAAGGCTGAATTCTAGGTCACATTGGTTTCATGGGAAGTTTGTTTTTGATGTGTGTATATGTGTGTGCACACACACACATATCTGTCTATCTCTGTGTGTATTGCATATGGTCTATGTGCATATGTGTACAGTTACATCTACCTTTGCACACATGTGGATGCCAAGGAGAACAATGGATGGCTCGCTCTATCACTATCTACATTATTCCCTTGAGCCAGGGTCTCTCACAGAACCTGGAGCTAGGCTGGTCCTGCCACTCTTCTCAGCCCTAAAGAAGAACATTAATTCTAAAGCTGTTGGCTGATGACTGGGGCTTCTTATTGGCTAGTTATGTCTTAATTATTAACACATGACTACTAATCTATGTATTTCTACAGAATTATTTTAAAAAAAATACTTTGCCTCAAAATAAAGAATGAAATTAAGCTGAGGAGGGGAGGAAGGAAGGAAGGAAGTCAGTTGGTGGTGGCACATGGCTTTATTCCCAACACTTGGGAGTCAGAGGCAAGTAGATTTTTGTGATTCTGAGACCAGCCTGGTCTACACAGAGAGTTCTGGGACAGCCAGAGCTACAAATACAAACCCTGCCTTGAAAAAGCAAAACAAACAAACAAAAAAAACTATCTTCATCTGAGTAGAGGTCTCCGAACTCAGGCTGCTATAGGTAGCATCAAGAATGTGTCTCTCCTGTCTCGCCTCACTGTCTCTAACAGCTGCCAGGAGCAAAGAAAAAGAAAAATGGGAAGTTGTGGTTTAAGGAGTACAGAATTTTTGTTTGACAAGATGAAAAACATAGAAACACATGGTGTTGAAAGTAGTCTAGAGCTACTGATTGTAGTTCTCAGACATCTGACAAAAGGCTTCATTGTCATTCTTGATTGGTATATTAGTTATTCACTGTTGAATAAAAAATTACTACATAAGTTAGTAGCTTGAAACAACATTTATTATCTCACCAATTCTGTGGGTTGGGAATCTCTTTTATTTGGCTCAGGGCTTCTTATAAAGTGGGAAGGAAAGTGTTTGATGGCAAAGCAGTCATCTCAGGCACCACTAGGGAAGAATCTGTCTGTTTCCATTCTCACTTAAGTGATTGCAGGCATGACTTAGTTTCTCACTACCTGTTTCTCTATGGACCTCCGCTTCTCACTGGTTGCTGAGTAGAAACCACATAGTCATTTTCAAAGAGCAGCTGAGGAGCAAGTGAGAAATTCCAGAAAAAGAGTAACAAGATGGAAGTCAATGTTTTTTATCCTAATTAAGGATGTGAAAAAATATGATTTTTGCCTTGTCTTATGTGTTAAAAGCCTATCACTAGCTCCAGCTCACAAAAAAAGGTAATGGATTACAAAAGGCATGAATACCGTGAGGCAAAGATTACTGCATAGAAAGCAGTGACAGCTGGACTGACATCTGCCTCTATTCAGTAAGTATAGATGAAGAATTTCTGTGATTTGCTGAATCTGTGAATTCTACTTAAGTTCCTTTACAAAATTCATTATTAAAAACATTTTTGAATTGCATTATGCAGTGCACAGAAAGGCTATAATATTACTAAGTATGCTACTTTATATGGACATCATAGAGTAGATGTGGAGAAACAATTACACGTCATACTGAAGTTGAACAAATGATGAATCGCTGATGAATTCAGCTCTAGTTGTGCTTGGTTGCTGGGAAATTGCTGAGGTCGTGCACAGCTATTAACATAACACAATTTGAAGACCCATACATGGTTTGGAAAATACATAAAGAAACAAGTCACGTTATTGCTATCAATAATATAGCAAACTCAATGAATTTTTAAGAGTGACCTAAGAATAATAAGTATATTTTTGTATACTTCCCTCATAACAGAACATTAGTAAGCCAATTCATCCAGCCTCAATTAAGACAAATTACATGATGTTCAAAGAATTTAGAATTATCTTTGCCATATGCTTAACAGTACATATTAAAAGTCATCATAATGAAACAAAGTCAAAGTATACAGTTTAGATGAAAAGATGTGTCAATATATTAAAACTACCTACAGATAATCCAACTCTATTGGTGGAACCTGAGAAAAAATAATGTTTTCACGGTGTACATATTTCTTGTATAATAGCTGCTGAAGATGTTTTCATTCTTTTCCAGAAGGTGCTCATACTATGGCATATACAATAAAACAAATGAAAATGGATCAAGATCACTGGCTTCTTGAAGGCCAATATACTGTTCTAGTGTCATACCTGTAGAACAAAGTGAAGGACAAATTTGATCCAACTGACTGTAAAGGTAAATGCAAGTGAAAGGGAAAAGAAAGAAAAAGGAAAAAAAAATCCTCCTAAAAAAGGTTCAGAAAAGACTTTTCTTCACCTAGTAATCAAAGCTTCCATTTGTGATACAGCTTCTGAAGATTAATCTTTAGCCCAGTGAATTCCTTCTCAACCGAAGGAATGCTTAACAATTTTAATTTTATAGCACTATGAATACTAATAAGTGTCTTGTAATGGCAGGGTCAGGCAGTTTCTATTTGTTATCCTTTCTTAACTTCTAGATACACAGAGGATTAGGCTTCCTCTATTCTTGAGTAGTCTGCAAAAATTATCATGAGTAGAAGAAACACTGCCTATCAGGCCTATCAGCATTTTCACAGCCAGTGGTGGAGTTCCTGTCACCCTTTCCTCAACCTTGATGAATCCTATTCCTTGTCTGGAACTATGGTCACGATAAAAGTATAGTCTCCATTCGATTGCTATATTTCCATCTGTGTAACCTGACATGTCATGAAAATACATAGTGTAAACAAGTCATAAATATTTGCTGTTTAAATCCAGTGGCGGGGCTAGAGTGATGGCTCAGTGGTTAAGAGTATACACTATTCTTACAGAGGGCATGAGTTCGATTCTTAGCACACATGTTGGGTGGCTCATAATCTACAGCTGCAACTCCAGGGGATACAATACCTCTGGCCTCCAAGAGCATCTGCATAAATACATCCACTAAATTTGAGAATTTGTTTCAATGGTGCATACTAATTAATCCTGGATGGTAAAATGTAGTATCAGAAATGTAAAGAATAATAACCCCAGAAGCAAATGATGAATCCAAATTGATGAGAACTCAATATTCATGCATATAATAGCAAACCCAATTTTTGAATACTAATATTGAAAAATAAAAATGATATGTTCATACTATACAGCATGCTTTGAAAATATGAGTACATTACTCAATGACTGAATGCCAATGCTTTAATTTAAAATTATACAATTTTTAGAAATTTATATTTCATGTATGATTTTATCTCAGATTTTAGAAGATAGTGACATTCTGTTCCTGTCAAATACCAGTTTTTAATATGCAACTGTTTGCACTCAGCCAAAATACATATTTGATGTCTCTCTAAAATAATGTAAGAAATGAAAATTTTATAAATAAAACAGTTCCTTGACAGAAATTCAAAATGTTTTGCAAATTAAGTCACAAGATTATTTTACTAAAAAAATGCCTTGATCCTTTTTAATCCCAGCTTTCCTCACTACCATTCTGTCTCCTATCTTTCCCCTTCTGCTGCCACCAACTGGCTTCCATTACTGCTAAATTCCAGCAACCAGCAGGATTCAATTCAGTGCTTTGTTTTGACTGCTGGGTTCCTGGTAGGAAAATCAACTCAGATGAATAACTAAATTTTTAGGCTGCTGACAGAAAATCACAATCAACTCACTTCCTTCACATCTCAAGTTATCAGATAGCCATACAGTAGCTGGTACTTGTCCCAGCAAGTGGGCCAGACAAAGCTCCATGCTAACAAAAGAAAAGCCATTTTCATTGTTGAGTTAATAGTCTCCTCTCAGGGAGAAACAAGGTTAAAAAACGACAGAGCAATTATGTAAAAGCAAACAAAGGTCAAATCAAATGTAACAGTGCAGCAGTACACTTGGAAATTCAGAACTACAAATGTAACACATTTATACAAAAGATCGTTAAACATCCCCCATGGAGGGATAATTGCCTTAACCTAGAGACAGGAGAGAAGCCCTAGTCCCTACTTCAAATGACATGTCAGATCTACATGACCCCACCTGGATGGCATTGCCCTGCATATAGAATTGGGGTGGGGGGATGGGAGGGGAGGGTGGTCAGGGTGCATGTGAGAGGGCAGAGAGGGTAAAAGGGAGGGAAGGAGGGATGGAGGGAGGGACAAAGGGAAGAGGGAGGGAGAGGGAACTGGGATGGACATGTAAAATAATAAATTAAATTTAAAAAAGATCTGTTAAAAGTAGTATGTAAATAAAATTTCGGTCTTGTTTATTTAGTTTTGTGAAATTTTGAGCAGTAAATATATTTTTAACTTTTTGTTTCAGCCAATATCTGCCATTTTTTGTTAGAGGGATGAAAAGATTTTTTACAAATCAAAACTATTTAAAATTTAGTGTTATAAATTAAAATTTTAAGTTTAGCTGGGTGGTGGTGGCTCACACATATAGTCCCAAAACTCAGGAGGCAGAGGCAGGTGGATCTCTGAGTTTGAGACTAGCCTGGTCTACAAAGTGAGCCAGAGCTGTTATGTAGAGAAACCCTTTCTTGAAAAACCGAACAACATAATAAAACAGGTTTAAAGTATAAAATAAATATAAAAAACCTTTCAGGTAATGGTTTTCATAAGTGGTTAGCTAGCATTTATACTTCAAAAATTTTCAAATGTTAACATAACACTTGGAAAATTATGAATTCACATGATGCTTGGATGCCAACATTTATAACTTGCATACATTAAAAGAAAATTCAAGTCATTTATAAAACAAAAACAATGTATATAGATAGGTAAAATAGAGTCAGTTTTGAAGCCAGAGAGACTTACCAAGTGAGCCTGTCACTAAATAGAGGATGCACCTTTTTTTTTGTTTTCTGACTCCAATACTAGCGTGCTCCATTCGACAGCTTTGGCATAAACACAATGCCACATTATGCCACAAGGCCAGAATGTTTAGATTACTAGTTCCATATGAGTGAACCAAGTAAAACCTCAGGGCATACAAATAATAAAAGCAAGGAAAAATTGCTATGGGAATATACCTAAATAAGGCCTTTAAATTCACATGGTCTTAAGTAATCAGGGCTTAGTTTCCAACTAGCTTCATTGTAGACAACACTGATAGTATGTATCCTAGAACAATCTAAGTTACTTTACAGAAATGTGAAGGCCAATTTTGCAGAAAAAAACAAAGCAACACAAACAAACAAAAAAACAACACTAACACAAAAAAAGCAAACAAAACCCTCTTTTTCTAGAAACCATGGATATCTAATGGATGACCAAAGTGGCTTGACATCTGTCTTCCCATTCAATGTATCCTTTTTGTTTTCATTTTTCTTTCAGACATGGTTTCTCTGTAGCTCAGCTTAACCTTTTAGACATGCCAACCCCTCTGCCTCAGCCTTCCATGTGCTGTGATTATAGGCATGAACCACACCTGGCTTTGCTCACTTAACCCTCCAGTCTCACTCTACTTAGTCAGTTCTCTATATAAAGATGTTGATATTTTGAGTTCAAGACTAATGCAGTTTATTACCTGTTAGACAAACATTTATTTTCTTCTCCCCAACCCTTACACATTTGCAGCAGCCCAAGTACAATATCCCTCAGCCTTATAATGCAGAAAGCAAACCATAAGGCCAGGGCATTTATGTCATGTGATGACAGTAAGAAAAAGAACTCAACAGCTCCAGACTCAAGTTCTAAAAGCCCTTTAGAAAAGCAATGATGCCAGCAATAGGAGAAACTCAAAGAGTTCCCTGGATAAATCACCTCATGTTGGCCCATCAGGTACAAGATCAAGATATTTGATGGAAAGAAAAAGGACATCTATTGAAAAGATGTCCACAATTAATACACAATTGTCAAAACACCCCACTATCCCGCAAAGAGGATCAGTAAAAACATGCTGTTCCTTTTTTCAACTAAGCAGCCTGAGAACTTCTGCTTAGTGTTAGCTCCCTTCTGTGCTGGACTTCAAGTTCCAATAAAGCCTCATCTGTCTTGTCCATTATATGCAACTTAGTCTCATTTCTGTTTTTGTTTGTTTTTTTTTAAGATTTATTTTTATGTATACGGTGCTCTGTCTGCCTGTAGGCCAGAAGAGGGCACCAGATCTCATGATAGATGATTGAGAGCCACCATGTGGTTGCTGGGAATTGAACTGAGGACCTCTGTAACAGCAGCCAGTGCTCTTAACCTCTGAGCCGTCTCCAACGCACTTAGTCTCATTTCTACTGATCCCAGCATGCAGAAGTATCTAGAACTCAGGAAGTGTCGATAAGAGAACCAGAAGTTTCTTCTGCTGTGTAGGGATTTGAGGTCAGTCTGGGATAGACACTTTGTTTTAAGAAAGAGAGGATGCAGTATGGCTAGAGGGTGTAGCTCAAGGTTAGTTACAGTATATCCCTATATCCTGACCTCAAGAGATTCTAGTTTGGCGGATCTATACTTGGGCTACACAGTGACTGAATTTAAAAACATACAGACTTGAGGCTGTTTCACAGAGCTTCTGATTTAATTGGTCCAGTCTATACAATAAGCATCAGGAATTTTAAAGGCCCCTGGTGAAGCTAATGTGTAACCAAAGCCGAGAACTACACTCTACTTCACTGGGTAGATGTTCAATGCTCCGATTTTTAAAAGTTTCACCTGGTTTATTTATTTACTTATTTTATGTGTGAGCAGATCGAAGGACAATCTGCAAGGGTTGGTTCACTCCTATCAAGTCGTTCCCTGGGATTGAACTCAGGTAGTAAGGCTTGGCAGCAAGTGCTTTTACCTGATAAGCAGTTTTGCCGGCCCTAGAGTGCCATCCAATATGTAATAGTAGCACCAAACACGAGTTTTTGATGAAAAGTTTAAAAAAATTAATCAACAGCCAAGTATTTTGGTATAGGTGGCCAGCCTGGTATACATAGTGAATGCCAGGCCAGGACTGCATAGTAAGCCCTGTCTTAAAAACAAAAACAAACAAACCAAAACGGTCATATAGACATATCTTTTTTAAATTTCTCGAGAAACAATCCCTATTTAAACAGTGTGATTTTGTTTATGAGGAATTAGATATAAAAAACAAAAAACAAGAAAGGGGCAGAGGACAGAGATGACTAGAAAGGTTAAACCAGGAAGAAATTCCAGGGATAGAAATGTTACATATTTGGATTAAGGTAAACAGACAAACAGACATATATATATATATATATATATATATATATATATATATATATATATTCATATATATATATGAATATATATGAATGATATATACTTATCAAAACACCAAAACGGCCAACTGAAATTTCCATTACGATGTCGCCGTAAATAAACCGGTTACAAAGAGACGTGGTTAATTTGAATGTGGGTATGTATCATTATTGCTGCTAGCCCCTTCTAAGTTAAAAAAGCACAACAAACTGGAGCTAAGAATCAGTAAGAAGAGGAAGCCGATAGCTGGGAGGATCCAGCCTAAGGAATCACTAGAATTCTGGCAGTTGGAAGCCAGGTACTTTTAAAACTGCCCAAACGGAGCGTCCCAGGAAAAGAAAACCTCGCTTTTTCCGGCACGCACAAAACCGGCCCAGTGTCCTCACCGGAAGGGTCCGGAGGGAAACGCTGCCACCGAGGCAAAGGACCCGGTAGCAACTTGGTTCCTGCGCGGATGCTGGGGCTGTAAGGAGCCAGGCGGTTGGCTGGTTGTGGATCGCAGAAGAAGGACGCTGGGGCCCGTCGTCCATCCGCTGCTACTATGATCCCGGTGTCGCTGGTGGTGGTGGTGGTGGGTGGTTGGACCGCCGTCTACCTGGCCGACTTGGTGTTGAAGGTGAGGGCCTCGGGCCTAAGGCCTTAACCGGCGGAGCCCAGGGCTGGTGCGCATGGTCCTGTGTTGCCCGAGGCCTTTCCTCCCTCCTTGCCAAGTTCTCTGCGGGAGGTGGGGGAGGTGGGACCCACTCCGCCGCTGTGTGCACCCTTCAGCGTGGTGCATCCGTCCGGCGGAGTAAATAAAGCCGGCCAGGCTGCGGGAGGGGTGTGGTGGCCTGAGCTGTAGCCGCATTGCGGGCGCCGGGTTCCTGCAGCTTTTGGCTTCTTCCCGGGAGGAGCTTATAGTGTGAGCTTGGGAGGCAAGGCTGGAAGGAGGAAAGAAACTAAAACATCCGCTTAGGAAAAGGCAGTGTTTTCCTTCTTTGTGCTAAGGTTACGACCCGACACACGCTGCTGGTACTGGGATGAATGGAAATCAAATCATGATTTAAATCACCGGTATCAAACTTGAAACTGCCCCTGAGCACCCGAGGTTTCGGTTAAAGTTTAGATTCTGATTCAGCATGTCTGGAAGGAAAGCTAAGATGATGTATTTCTAACAAGTTCCTCTGTCCTGCCGACGGTGCTGACCCACAGACCATGCTTTAAAGTATCATGCTTAAGTAGCAAGAATTTAGATAGCCACGTTTTCTACGACTCAAATTCTAACTCACACCCTATACTCTCTCCTTCATAATGACGACACACACCCTGGGCATACAGTATGTTTCTTAAGTGTTGAGGGTGTTAGAATGTTAAGAAATTCCAACAGCTGTCTGAGCACATGGTTTAAACACCCTTAGAATGGAATGGGTGTAGAGAATATGAGCTTAGAAATTCCAAAGGGTTTAAAAATTACAATCATGAATAGTAAGTAAAACCTTCATGTATTTTTTAAAAACAAATGCTACATGGTGTTGCATCTTAGATAACAATAAAATGAAATGCCCCCTGTACTTCTCCATGTATTTAAACTTTAGAGCCAGATCTAGGAAGTGTAGCCTAACCTTTGTGACCTTGGGCAGATTACTACCTGCGCCTCCATTTCTTGTTATTACATAGGGATAACAACAGGAAGGATTACCCGAACTTATGGAGAGGATTATGTTAATGCATAGATCTGAGGTTCAATGACCTGTGACACTTGGATGATCTGGGCACTTGTTAGAATGGAAGAATCTCAGGTCTCACCACAGACCTGTACAATCACAATCTGCATCTTACCAAGGAGCCCCTCTCCCCCCACTGATTTCTCTGCACATTTGTTTGGGAATCACTGATACAATCGATTTGGCATAGTGCTTAGCAGCACAGGCTACAGTGATCTTGTGATTGGGTTCAAAGGAAAAAGTCATGTGATTTCTTCTTATCACATAAATCCCAAATAAAAAGAATTCATCAAACTTGTACAGTCAGTCCCAGGTCAAATAAGTGAGTGATAAGGTTGTGGCTTCAATTTTGAGGGCATCCTCTATCTTCATGAAAGCATCAACTCCTGAGCAATGGCACTGATCAGAATCTGGGGGACAGAGATGTCCTACCTTAGGAAAAAGTACATATAGTTGTTTTGTCTGCTTGTATGTACACTACATGCATTCAATGCCTTGGTGGCCAGAACAGGGTTAAGATCCCCTGGAACTGGAGTTACAGATGGCTCTTAACCACCATGTGGGTGCTGGGATTTGAATATGGGTCCTCTGGAAGAGCAGGAACTGCCTTATGGGCTAAGCCATCTTTGCAATGTCCCAGAACTTGCCTTTCCAGAACATTTACCTTCTTTTGGTCTGCTGTTCCACCATTGATTTTTCCAGTTTTCCACAGTAGACAGCTGCTGCACAGGTGTGCCAATCTCCATTTCTAAAAGATAAAACCCTTGTGACTGTTTATAAGCACTATCACTGTGACCCCTGGAGAAATGTAAGAGCTGCTACTGACACCAATAGGACAGTAGGTAAATTTAGTGCTTTCATTTGGTCAAAATCAGTTTAACTTGAGGCTTGCTTAGATGAAAATAGAAAATATTGATTCAAACTAAGCTAGCTTTTCTGTTGAATCCACTAGAAGACTAAAAATGATATCAAAAGACTTTTTTCCTTTCTGTGGCAATAAAATAGCCTGTGCTGTTCACTGTGGTAGTCATTGCTTTGGAGCCTGTCCTGGAACTAGCTCTTTAGAACAGTCTGGCCTTGAACTCACAGAGATCAGCCTGCCTCTGCCTTCTGAGTACAGGAACTAAAGGTGTGCACCACCAACTCCCTGCCACTGTGGTTGGCATTAGCTGCATGTGGCTACCTAGCATTTGAAAAAGCTTGTTTGAATAGAGATGTACTTTGAGTATAACTTTAATTCCACTTTTCAAAGGATATTAGAAACAAGTGCCTCAGTGTTCTTATATTGGTTACACATTAAAATGATAGCTTGGATAGTACAGATCATAAATATTTGAAAATGAATTTCTCCTTTTGTGGCTACTAGACAGTTTAAATTAGACTCATATTTCTTATAGACTTCATGGTTCTAAGTAGAGGTCAGGTTTGGTTGTACCCCACAACCCCCACCCCGCCTAATACAGGGTTTCTCTATGTAGTCATAGCTGTCCTGGAACTCTTTCTGTAGACCAAGCTGGCCTTGAATTCACAGAGATCTACCTGCTTCTGCCTCCACACTGCTGAGATTAAAGTTGTACACCACCACCTGGCAAAGTTGGTATTAATTTTAATGGGTGGAATAGTAAGTACATTAAGCTTTATGGTTCATAGGGTCTCATTACATATTCTTGAGTTTTGTCGTTTGTTTGGAGGAGACACGGTTGAGACAGCATTCCTCTATATGTGTCTGGCTGGCCTGGAGCTCACAATGTCAACCATGCTTGCTGTGAACTTGCAGAGATACTTCTACCTTTCCTTTTCCAGTGAAGTAATTGGATTATAAGCACACACTACTGTGCTAGCTACTTTTGATTGTTGATTTAGAATCACTTCAGAAACAATTCTCTGAGTTTGGCTGCAAGGTATTTCTAGGAAAATTGAGGGGACCCCCTCCCACAAATGTGGGAAGTACTATTCCCATGGAATGGGGTCCTGGACTCGACAAAAAAAGGAGAAAGCACCTATGTGCAAGCTTTCATCTCCCTCTACCTCCAGACTGTGGATGTAATGTGACCAGCTGCTTCAACCACACCAACTTCCTCCCTATGTAGCCCCCCCCCAGAGTTTCTGCTCCATGATGGGCTATACCATGGAGCTGTGAGACAAATTAAACCCTTCCTAAACCTGCCCTTTTGTCCCAGTATCTACACAAGTAACAAACATAACCTCCATCCCTAGCAGTTGTTTTTTTTTAAACCCCTTAAATATTTAAAAACGATTCTTATATTGTAGGCTATAAACAAGATTTCACTTTTAGACTATATTTCCCTGGACCGTAAAATAATCAGAGACCATTAGTACTTTGAAGAATAAATGTAAGGCTTTAAGATTATAAACATTTGAGCCTGGGATTGTAGCTTGGTTTGTGGAGTGCTTGCCTACCATGCACAATGTCCTAGGTTTGCTCCCAACACTACTTAAACGAGATGTGTTGTCAAATCTCAGCACTTGGGAGGTAGAGTCAAGAGGATCAGAAATTCAAGGTCATCCTTTGCTATTTAGAAACTAGAGGTCATCCTGGTTATGTGAAACTATCTCAAAAATTACTATAAATCAGTGGTTTTTCCCTGTGGGTTGAAACCCTTTGGCCCTCTCACATGGATCACCTAAGACTATCAGAAAACACCATAGCAAAATTACAATTATGAAGTAGCAACAAAAATAATTATATGGTTGGGGGTCACCACAACATGAGGAACCATATAAAAGGGTCGTAGCATTAGGAAGGTTGAGAACCACTGTTGTTGAGCCACTAACATCTTGATTTCTTAAACAAAGTACTTATTTTCTTTATTTTTAATCTTTATTTAGTTCATGTTATAGATCTGTCCTTCAAATATGAGTGATACTGAACTGTTCTTTCTCTTAGTCATCTGTGTATTTTAAACATTCTTATGAAGACTGGCTGGAAAAGAATGGATTGAGCATCTCTCCTTTCCATATAAGATGGCAAACTTCAGTTTTTAATCGTGCCTTTTACAGTTGGGGACGGCGGAAAGCAAGGATGCTTTACCAATGGTACTTTTTGTCTTTAATTTTGGGGGTTAAATTATGATCATCAGAAATAGCCTATTAGAAATTCTGTCATTGTGCTTTTTCATACATTAAAAAATCATGGCACCTGCCCATAGTGGTGCATACCTGTTATTCCAGAAGGGCCAGTAGTTTGAGGCTATCCTAAGTTAGATTTCAAGTTTGAGGCCAGTCTGAGCTACATGAGAAGCTTGTCTCAAACAAAAAAAGCAAGCAAAATTTACTTGGGGAGGCTGGAGAGGTGGTTCAGTAGTTAAAAGCATTTGCTGTTCTTCCAGAGGACCCAAATCAAGTAAAAATAAATAAAATAAAGACATAAGTAAGTAAGACACTTAGGGAAATTTATGATTTTGTGTTTTCCATGGTCTTTGGGATACCTAATATCCTAACAATTTTTTTAAAGATTTATTATTTTTATTTTGTATGTTTGCTTTGTTGAATATGTACCACCTGCATGCAGTACTCACAGGAACCAGGCAGGTATGAGATCCCCTGAAACTGGAGTGGCAGACAGTTATGAGCCATCATGTGGTACTAGAAACTGAACCTGAGTCTTCTGCAAGAGTAGTCAATGCTCTCAACCTCTTAGCCATGTCACCAGCTTCCCATAACAGGGTTCATAGTCCAGAGAATTGTGGGTTCATGAATAATGTGCTCTACTCTTTGTTAAAAATAAAGCTTCAAGTAGGAATCCCAGCACTCAGAATACTGAGGCAGGAGAATTGAGAATTTGAGGGAAGCCTGAAGAACATAGCAAGTTCCAGGCCAGTCTGGAATATATAGGGAGCTCTCTCTCTCTTTCTCTCTCTCTCTCTCTCTCTCCTTCTCTCTCCACATCTCTCTCTCTCTCTCTCTATATATATATATATATATATGTATATATACATATATATATATCACAAATATACAAGTATAAATTCCAAATATATTCAATCTAAATGTAAACAATTAGATAATCAAAATATACAAACCTAAAATTCAGTTCATTGAAAAAGCTAACAAAATCAATTAAGCCTAGGCCATGACTAAGAAAAAACAATAACTAACAATCAGAACTGAAAAAGAAGACAATACTTCAAATTCTATGAACAATAAAACAAAAATAATGTTATTACAAACAATACATTTAAATTCTTATATTTTACAACAGAACTTATGAAAAGGAACAGGTTAGTTCCAGCTGTAAAAGAGTAATTTTAATTATTAAAATGACAGAATAATAAAACTATTAAATTTGACTCCATTGATATTTAAATTAGTTTATCCCAAAGTGAAGCTAAAATAAGATGTAGATAGAATGGATAAAATAATGAATGGATGCCCCTATGTTAAGAGCATTCCTAACAATATTATTAGACACAATCAAGCCAGTGCTATCTAAATGATCAAATGGAGAGGAAACTCCCCAACCCCCTTTTTAAAATTGGCAACAATATATAGCTTTTTTAGGTGTCAGAGTATTTTAGTTTGTTATACCTGCCTATTAGTCAGTAACATAGTTTAGATAGGGAAAACAAGGCCTTTTTGTCCATTGTTTAAGTTAGGAAACATGGCCAGTTAGTTACTTTGTTAATATATGCATTGTGAAGAATTGTACACTTACATGTTTGTTTTTGTCCTTGTTGCCAGGTTCAATTTTGGAATGGTGTTTGGCGTAATTGCCATGTTCAGCTCATTCTTTCTCCTTGGAAAAACACTGATGCAGACTTTGGCACAGATGATGGCTGACTCTCCCTCTTCTTCCTCTTCCTCTTCCTCCTCCTCTTCCTCCTCCTCTTCTTCCTCCTCCTCTTCATCTTCTCTTCACAATGACCAGGTGTTGCAAGTTGTGGTAAGTATACTCTAGGTTTTTTGTTGTTGTTGTTGTTTGTTTGTTTTTTGGTTTTTGTTTTTTTTTTTTTTTTTGCTTTTAAACTGCTGAAAACACAAATATATTTTTTCTGGCTGGTGTGGCTATAATATATAACATAAACATTAAAGTAAAATGCCTCATACATTTTCAAATTACACACTTAACCAAAAACCATTAGTAGGACATTACCAGAAATTGTCACAGTATTTGATGGAAGTGGCAGTACCTGTAGCAGAGACTAAACTGACTAAATTAAGACAGGCAGCCATTCCAGGTTGTCATTCACTTAGGTTGTCTCCTGGAAGTGTGAAATGAGTAGGCATTCTGACTTGAGATCTCTGTAACTGGAATAAAATGCATGTTGGCGCTGTGAAGCACTCCTCTGTCCTCATGGTTTTTAGAATTTAACCAGTTATCTCCTTTTAAGTAAAAGTCGAAGGCTGAGATTGGGGGTAAAGACATTTTTGAATGTTCACTGTCATTTCATTGAAATTGACTCTCACTCTGTTAGATAGACTAGGCTAGTACTTGCTTTATAGTTCAAGCTGCCCCCAAACTTGTGGAGATTGTCCTGCCTCAGTCTTCCAAGTGCTGAGATTTCAGATATGAGTCACTACAACTATGTTTTGATTTTTTTTTTTTTTTTAAGATTTACGTATTTTATTTTTGTGTGTGAGAGTGTTTTAACTGCATGTATGTGTACTGTATGCATGCCTGGTACCTAGAGAGGCCAAAGGGTGGCACTGAATTCCCTGGAACTATAGCTATAGACAGTTGTGAGCCACTGTGTGGATGCTAGGAACCAAATCTGGGTCCTCTGCTGGTCCATCTCCCCATCTTAATATAAAAAAATTGTGTGCTAGGTTTATTCCTTTGGTTAAAAGATATTATAGTAATTTTTATTTTAAAGCACACGTGTAGGCTTATCCTTTCTTTAGGCAGTACTGAGGTTTGAAAGTACAGCATCATGCATGTAAGCCAAGTGCTCTACTAAGCTGTAGTCCCTGCTCTTATCTCTTACCTTTTGCCAACTTCAGTTTGCAAGAGTGTTCAACATTGGCTCACTTTTGCATCATATTTTTTTCAACTTTTATTTATGTATTTCTAACTTACATTTTATTTGTAGTTTTCATTCCATGAGTTATAAATGTTGCATTTGATCATGTTCTTGTTAATGGGACATTTAAGGGTAGAAACAGATTTTTTTTAAAAAAAAGAAGCAATCTTATCTCTATGACCTCTGCTAAGCTTGGCCAATGGGGGGAAAACTTAGGTGTGATTTATAGAGAATAGAAGTTGAGATGATTTGTTGGGTGAAGCTGCATAAGACATGATATATTGCTTCAGTAAATATTGATGAGTGTATCTTGCCTGCTAGCTATGTACTAGGTCCCACTTATGTGGGAACAAAACCCAGTGCTCACACTCACGGAACTTTTAGTTTAGAAGGTGAAATGCTGTGATTGTTATTTGATTGGACATTATACAAGGTGCTATGACAACAAAAGAAGTATAAGGTGTACCTGGTACTAGGAAAGAAGAGAGCAGAAGGGTGAGGACAGTTTACATAGTCTGGAAAAGGAAGATGGGACTCCATGAGAACTGAGCTCCTCAGGAGGAATAGAAGGATCACTGTAACATTGAACACTAAGAATTATCATAGTTATCATAAATAAGTAGGTAACAGTCAATATTTTCCATATGTGGTTTCTGTGCATGCTTTATTTTGTTCTCTTAGCACATTGCCAACAGGCAGGATACACTCATAAAGTTTACTTTGTTCTCCCTGACTTACAGATGAGAAAAACAAAGTTCAGAGATATTGCATCATTTGCCCATGATCACATTTAGTAAATAGGGTGTCCATCATCTGTTAAGATAAGAGTCTACGCATATAATATTATACTCCTTTAAAAAGACAAATAAGCCAGCCCTAGTCATGTAGGCCTATAATCCCTGAGGTCTATAACTACTGAGGAGGCTGAGGCAAGAGGATTGCAAGCTTGCCTTGGCTACAAAGTAAGTACAAGGACAACATGGGCAACTTAGTGAGAATCTCTCCCAAAGTAAAAAGTAAAAGAAAGTGTTGGGAGGAATAACTCCGTGATAGATCACTTGCCTAGCATGCATTAGGCCCTGGGTTCAATTTGAGGGGAAAGGGGAAAGGAGAGAGAGAGAGACAGAGAGAGAGAAAGAACACGATGAAGGGAGGGAGGGAGGTTGGTTCATTTGTTCAAAGAAGTATATATAATTTTGACCTGCCCCTATGAATAATATGGTGAAAGCTTAGGGAAGTGTACTATAAGAAAATAGTATGAAAAGTAGGAGTTAAGATCAATAGAGTGAGTCATTATAGGTTTAAAGAGAAATCTGGCACTAGGGGAATGTACAGAGATCCACAAGGATGACGCCTATTAAGAATCTAAGCAATAGTGGAGAGGCTACCTTAAATATCCTTCACTTATAATGAGATTGATGACTACCTTAATTGCCATCTGATAGAGGCAAAAGCAGAGATCTACATCTAAGCACTGAGTCAAACTACTGGAATCCAGTTTCAGAGAGGGAGGAGTGATGAACAAAGGAATCAAGACCACACTGGGAAAATCCATAGGAATAGCTGACCTGAACAAGTGGGGAGCTCATGCTCCCCAGTCTGATAGCTGGGAAACCAAATCAGACTCCCTGAACATGGGTGTCAGCTAGGAGGACTGAGCAGCCTATGGGACCTCTGTCAGTGGAACCAGGATGTATCCCTAGTGCAAGCAGACTTCTGGAACCCATCCCCTTAGCCTAGAGACATGGGGGAGAGCCTAGACCCTACCCCAAATTACTTGACAGACTTTGATGATCTCTCATGGAAGGCCTCACCCTCCCTGGGGAATGGATTGGGAATTGGGGGAGGTCATGGGAGGATGAGAGGGAGAGGGAATTGGGATTGATAACTAAAATGAGGAAAAATAAATATAAATAATTATTTTTTTAATAGGAAGATGGGAGATAGATGTAGTATCTAGACCAGGAAAGACTTTTCTGAAAATTTAGATTAAAGACAGGGAGACCATTTAAGAGTACAGATGAAATGATTCATGTTAGAAGTAATAAGGGTTTAAAATATATTTTTGGCAAAGAGAATGAAGGCCCCTGAGGGCGTACCCAGGCAGAAGATAGCCCTATACCCATGCACATAGTGGCAATACTAAGAGGATTCAGTGCATTTAAAAAACTGATGAAGTTAGGAGGGAAAAGTGGTGGTGGGATGAGGAAGGAGTTGGAGGGTAGATTTGATTAAAACACGCTATCTGTATGTATGAAATTCTCAAATAGTTTCTAAAGGGGAGAAAAAGAATAAAGGTGATGGTTTTTTCATTATGAATCTCAGACAGTGATTAATTTAATGTGAAGCTGGATGGTGCAGGGACAGTTTAAGGATGACTCTTGGTTATACAACTGGTTAATGTTCAAGATAGAAGAGGGAAGGAAGCCTGTTAGAGAAAATCTGCTCAATGGCCTGCCTGCCAACCAGAATTCCAATGGGTATAGGGCTACCTTCTGCCTGGGTACGCCCTCAGGGGCCTTCATTCTCTTTGCCAAAAATATAGTTTAAACCCTTATTACTTCTAACATGAATCATTTCATCTGTCATGTAGGGAAAATTATTTTTCTCTTTGCTTCTCAGTTTATTCAACATTCATAAAACTACCAGATGTTCTGTGCTTTGCGATTGTTAAAAAAAAAAAAAAAAACCAGAAGCCAGATAGTCTACTGTGCATTTTTGTGTATAATTTTAAGAATGCCTTGTCTCTTGTCTTTGATATAGTCCTTGGAGCTAAAGAAACATATTTCTGGCTTCCTCTCTAATTCCCTCTAGCCTTGTTCAGTATTAATTCCCACAACCCTGGCACTGTGTGCTGTTGAAAGTGTTCTACGTTCAGTGTTCTGGTACATCTAATACTCTGTGCAATCATGGCAGAGACAGATGGTAATCTTGTACTGTTGCCAGCCAATAAGACCTGCCATCTGTTGCTGTACTCAGTCCCAAACTCAGACTCTTACCTTGTCTTACTTACTTATTAGTGTATCCAGAAGATAGTGTAGATAAGGAACAAAAAAAAAAAAAAAAAAAAAAAAAGAGCTGGTTGCATAAAATGAAGTGACTTATATGAAATAAAGGCAAACTGTGCTTTGGTTTAGGTTGTTTTGTGAGCTATATAGCATATATGAGAGCTAATCTTAAGGGAATACATTTAAAGAGGTGTCAGAAACAGGGAAGCTACTAAGCTGAACTTACTCAGCATGGGAGCAGAGAAATTGTGGAGCACAAGGGACACTAGTATTTGTGGAAGAAAGAAGTTGATCAGTAAGGTGTGAGTGAAGAGAATTCCAGATAACAATATAGCACACACACATTAAGAATGTTGATTGTGAAAATGGGTTTCGTAATGAGAGAATGCACTTGGAATTGGTGGCATTTCAAAAATGACTGAACCACATTCTGTAAACCCTCATTGATTAAAAGGCTTAAAACAAAGTTTGACTGAGAGAGTGGTAAAAATTCAGGGTCACAAACGTCCTGGAAAGAAAAGCAAAAATCAGGTTCTTAATTCACTTGAACACTGAATGAGGAAGACATAAAATTCACATCAGAACTATGAGATATTTTTATGTGACAGTAAACAGTATATCTTTGTCCTTAGTTATTTTTGATTTTTAAGGATGTTATTTTTAGTGCAGGCTTAAGTTTATAGCAGTATTGAGAGGAAATACAGAGATTTCCCATGTACTTCCCACACAAACACAGCTGGCTCAACCAGAGTGGTCCACTTGTTATTGTTGGTAAATCTAAACTGATGGGCCATCATCACCCAAGGTCCATGGTTTACATTTACAGTTAGTCTTGATGTTTTAGAAAATGTTGAATATTGATAGATTTGATAACCCCTAAATTTTTTTTTAAAATATTTTTTCTGTTTTTTTTTAATTAAAAACAATCTTATTTTATATACCAATCCCAGTTCCCTCTCCCTCCCATCTTCCTATGCTTCCCCATCAACCCCCCCCATCCCATACTCTGTCCCCTCCCCAGGGAGTGTGAGGCCTCCCATGGTGGGGGGGTCATCATAGTCTGTCGCATCATTTGGGGCAGGTCCATGTATATAAGCTGAGAGAGTATCCCTCCATAGGAAATAAGCTCCCAAAGTCTGTGCCCTAGGTATAAATACTGGTTCCATAGCCTGCCCTGGCCTCTGTCTTGACCACTTTTCTCATCACTCCTCCATGTTGGCAACTGGATTCTAGGAGTTCAGCTCAGTGTTTAACTGTGGGTGTCTGCTTCTGCTTCCATCAGCTACTAGATGAAGGCTCTAGGATGTCATATAAGGTAGTTGTCAATCTCATTATCACAGAAGGGCATTTAAGGTAGCCTCTCCACTATTGCTTAGATTGTTAGTTGGGGTCATCCTTGTAGGTCTCTGGATATTTCCCGAGTGCCAGATTTCTCTTCAAATTTATAGTGGCTCCCTCTATTCAGTATCTCTCTTCTCTCTCTTTTATATATACTTTACTGTTTTAATTATTTTTTTTCTTACTTTACATATCGATCCCAGTTCCCTCTCCCTCCCATCCTCTCATGCCCCCCTCTCATCTATTCCCCTCCCACTCCCCAGGGAGGGTGAGGCTTTCCAGGAGGGATAATCAAAACCTGTCAAGTCATTTGGAGTAGGGACTAGGCCCTCCCTTCTGTCTCTAGGTTAAGGGAGTATCCCTCCACGGGGAACCAGCTCTTTGTTACATTGATTGTTTGTATTGTTTTCTTTGTTTCAACTTTATTGATTTCAGCTCACAATTTGATTATTTCCTGGCATCTACTCCTCTGGGGTTTGTTTCTTTTGTTCTGGAGCTCAGTTGTGCTGTTAATTCTCTAATGTGACTATTCTTCAGTTTCTTCACATGGACACACTTAGTGCAATTAACTTTCCTCTTAGTATTGCTTTCAAAATGTTTCATAAATATGGGTATGTTTTGTCTTCATTGTCATTGAATTGTAAGAAATATTTAATCTCTTTATTTCTTCCTTGTCCCAGGAATGGTGCAATTGCACATTGTTCAGTTTCTATGAGTTTGTAGGATTTCTGCAATTTGTGTTGTTGAATTACAACTTTAAAGCATCGTTGTCTGATAAGATAGAGGGGGTTATTCCATTTTTTAAAATATCTGTTGAAGTTTTCTATGTTGCAGAATGTGTGGTCAATTTTAGAAAAGGTTCCATATGGAGCAGAGAAGAAGTTATATTCTTTTGTGTTTGGGTGGAATGTCCTATAGATATCTGTTAAACCCAATTGGGTCATAACTTCTGTTAGTTCTTTTGCTTCTTTGTTAAGTTTCTGCCTGGTGCTCCTGTCTAGTGCTGAGAGTGGGGTGTTGAAGTCTTCCTATGAGTGTGTGAGGTTTTATGTGAGATTTGAGTTTTAGTAATGTTTCTTTTACGAATGTGGGTGCCTTTGTATTTGGGGCATAAATGTTCAGAATGGAGACTTTGTACTAATGGGTTTTTCCTGTGATGAATATGAAATGACCTACTTCATCTCTTTTGTTTGTTTTTGGTTTGAAGTCTAACTTGTTACATATTAGGATAACTATACATGCTTGCTTCTTGGGTCCATTTGATTGGAAGATCTTTTCCCAATCCTTTACCTGAGGTAGTGTCTGTCTTTGAAGCTTAGATGTGTTTCTTGTATGCAGCAGAAGGATGGATTCTTTCTTCATATCCATTCTGTTACCCTATATCTTTTTATAGGTGAGATAAGACCATTAATATTGAGGGAAAGTAAGGACCATAGATTGTTAATTCTTGTTTGTTTTATATTTGTTGTCGTTGGTAGTGGTATTGTGAGTATATTTGCCCTGCTTTTTCTTTTGTGTTCTGTTAAAGTGGGATTGTTTATTGTGAATGTCTTTGTGAGTGTCGTTAATTTCCTTGGGTTGGAGGTTTCCTTCCAGAACTTTCTGTTGGGCAGGATTTGTGGATATGTATTGTGAAAATCTGGTTTTGTCATTGAATAGCTTGTTTTCTCCATGTATAGTAATTGAGAATTTTGCTGGGTATAGTAGCCTGGGCTGGCATCTGTGGACTCTTAGTGTTTGTAGAACATCTATCCAGGACCTTCTGGCTTTCAGAGTTTCCATGTAGAATTCAGGTGTAATTTTGATAGGTCTGCCTTTATATATTACCTGGCGTTTTTCCTTTGCTGCTTTAATATTCTTTCTTTATTCTGTATGGTGTTTTGATTATTATGTGGCGAGGGGACTTTTTTTGGTCCAGTCTATTTGGTGTTCAGTATGCTTCTTATACTTTCATAAGCAGGTCATTCTTTGGATTGGAAAAGTTTTCCTCAATGATTTTGTTGAATATGTTTTCTGAACCTTTGAGCTTGGCTTCTTCACCTTCTTCTATGCCTGTTATTCTTAGGTTTGGCCTTTTCACAGTGCCCCACATCTCCTGGATGTTTTGTGTTAAGGATTTGTTGGCTTTAAGATTTTCTTTGGCCGATGAATCTATTTCCTCTAGTTTACCTTCAGCGCCCGAGATTCTCTCTCCCATCGCTTGTATTCTGTTGGTTATGCTTGTGTCTGTAGTTCCTGATCATTAACCGAGAGTTTCTATTTTCAGCATTCCCTCAGTTTGTGTTTTCTTTATTGTCTCTATTTTAGTTTTCAGGTCTTGAACTGTTTGAATTGTTTCCTTCATCTGTTTGATTGTTTTTTTTTTTTTTTTTTCTTGGTTTTTCTTGCTTTCTTTAAAAGATTTGTTCATTTCTTGCATTTTTTTTGTTTGGTCTTTTCCTCTATTTCTTTAAGGGATTTTCTCATATCATCTTTCAGGCCTCTATCATTTTTGTGAAGTTATTTTTTTAAGTCTGCTTCATCTGCTTTGGTGTGTTCAGGTCCAGTTGGTGTAGAGTTCCTAGATTCTGGTGGTATCATACTGGTCTTTCTATTGTTGGGTGTTTTCTTGTATTGCCGTCTTCCCATCACTTCTTCCAGTGGTTGCACATGGAGTCTTTCTCTCCCCTGCTCTCCCGGTGGGTGTAGGTGGGTCAGGAGTTCGATGTCAGTAACTTTGGATGATCTGAGCTCTCTTGGAGGTCTCTCAAGCAGAGGCCACAGCAGGGCCAGTGATGTGAGGAAGGCAGGCTCAGGATGGTCTCAAGCACTCAGGCAGAAGGTAGGCAAAGGAACCCAAAGGTCAAGTGAGGGCAAGTTCCATATGGTCCCTCATGGAGGGGTGGGTCCATTGTGCACAGAGCCAACCAAAGTTCCAAGGAGAGCTTGGGGGTGTTGGACCCTCCCCTGGCCAAAAATTCACCCTGGCCAAACACTCACCCTGAGCAATGGGCCCAATAGGGCCAAGGATGAGGATTCAGGTAGGTATATCTCTTCTTGCTGTCTTTCTCTATTCTTCCCTTGCCTCAATCTTCCTGATCCCTCATGTTATACTCTGCCCGTCCCCTTCCTTCTACCTCTCTCCCCCACTAAGATCTTTAATATCAAAAATTAGAAGCAAAGTAAAATTATATTTCTAATAAATTGAAGGGTACATTTCTGACATGTATTACAAAAAACAAATACTAGTGTTTGAATGTATTTAGTAGACTAGTAAGAAAGTGAGGAAGACTGCTGAATATGGTAGTGTGTATCTGTAATCCCAGTACTCAGGAAGCAGAGGCAAGAGGATCACTATAAATTCAAGGTCAAGCTAGTCTCCCTACCAAATTATATACCACTATGTTTCAAATAAAACAACAAATATATGAATGACTCACATCAGGAAAAAGCCAATTGGCCGATGAATAAACTACTGAGATTGCAAATTTGAGTAAAATTATCAGCTACGTCTGTTTTTAAGAAAGCAGTTTGAGGCTGGAGACATGGTTCAGTAGATAAGAGTGTTGACTGCTCTTTCAGATTTTCCAGAGGACCCAACTTCAACTCCCAGAACCCACATGGCAGCTCACAACTGTTTCTAACTCCTAAGATCTGACACCCTCACACAGACACATGTGCAGGCAAAACACCAATGAAAATTTTAAAAAAAAATTTAAAAAGCAGCTTGATAAGATGTAAGTGTCAATGCTGACTAGCCTTATGCCAATTTGACACAAGGTAGAGTTATCTGAAAAGAAGGAATCCTCAATTTGGAAAATGTCACCATAAGATCCAGCTGTAAGACATTTTTCTTAATTAGTGATTGATGGGATAGGCCCATCCCATTATGGGTGGTGCCATCCCTGAGCTGGTAGTCTCATGTTCTAAAAAAGAAAACAGGCTGTGCAAGCCATGAGAAGCAAGCCAGTAAAATAAGCAGCACCCCTACTTCAAGGTTTCTACCTTGTTTGAGTTCCTGTCCTGACTTCCTCTGATGATGAACAGCAATATGGAACTGTAAGCCAAATAAAACCTTTCCTCCCCAACTTGCTTTATGTCCATGGTGTTTCATCAAAGCAGTAGAAACCTTAGCTAAGAAAAATTGGTACCAGCATAGTGGGGTATTGCTGTGACAGACCTGACCATGTTTTGAGGAGGTACAATGAAGGTCTTTGGAACTTTGGGCTAGTAAAGCTATTGAGAGTTAAGAGCTCTGTGGGATGTTCTGAGGGAGCTGGGAAGAGAATGTTGGAAACAGTGCAGAAGATGGAGGCCTGACCTGTGACATTTCACTGGGAAGATTAAAGACTATAAGGGCCATTTGCTATTTTGATTTAAGATTCTGTTATTGTGGTTAGCTCCGGCTGAAGAAATCAGCTGTGATTAACAAGACACAAGAACTACTAAAGTGAATCCTTCGGTTTTCTGGGATACATGATGCTGATCAGCTGGAGCTAAGAAATTAGCAGTAATTAGGAAGAGACCAGCATCACTAAAGTGAAATTTTCTGGGAAGTGTTTCTGGAGAGTAAGAGAAGCTGTGTTCCAGAGGCGGCCAAGTTTGGCCCTCATGTTGGCAGCCAGATTTGGTAATGCGTAAGAGTCACTTAAGTGGTATTGGTTTTGAAGGCATGAAGTGGTCATGGAGAGAAGCTGAGACTCGGCACTGTGAGAGGCCAGGAGAGACCACTGGTGAAGATGCAACCTCAGTGGCAGTTGAAAGCTCAGGATTGAAGGGGTCATGCAGAGATGCTGAGAGTGCAGCCCAATTGTACCAAAGGACCCCAGCAGTTTTGGAGATGACAGTACAGTGGTATAACCACCAAGGGCAGCAGCAGCGGCAGTAGTGGAGTTGAGCCAACCAGAGCCCAAAAGACAAGCTGGGTGTGCTGCAGAGGGTGGAGCATAGGAAGTGACCCAAGCTTTTGGAGGAGCCCAGAAGATCGTGAGTGAATCCCAGACATTGGACATTGTGTTGTTTCCACAGTTAAAGTTGTTTTGTTTTGATTTGGTTGTGACCGTGCCCTGGTTCTTCACTCTTGAAATATGAAGATGTGTAATTTTGAGTTTTACAGGAGCCCATAAGTGAAAGATTTTGGACTTTTAAAAGAGGTTTTGGATTTTTAGAGAGATTTTAAAGAAACAGAAATTTAATGTATTTGGATTTGTAAAGACTGTGTGACTTTTAAAGTTAGTTTGTATTTTAATGTGAAATATTGATGAGTAAGAAAGGAAGAGTTGTAGCCTAATAGTGATGTGTTTGTGTGTCAAGTTGACAAGGATCAATTGTGCTAGCTACTCTTGTCAACTTGACACAAGCTAGAGTTCTTTATAATGAAGGAACCTCAATTGAGAAAATGTCTCCATAAGATCCAGTTATAAGGCATTTTCTTAATTAGTGATCGATGGGGGCCGGGCCCAGACCAATGTGGGTGGTGTTTGTGTCAAGTTGACACACAAAACCAGCCAGTACATAAGTAAACAAGTGCAAGAAGTAACACAGTGATAAGCTGATAGAAAATTTCACTGTGCTAAGTCAAATTTGTCACTTTTTGGATGAAAAGATGGCTCAGTGGATAGAAGAACACTTGTCTGTGAAAGCAAGAAAAACTGAGTTGAAATTCCCAGCACCCACGTGTCTTTGCGGCCTGCAACCCCAGTACCATGTGGTGAAGACAGGTCCATTTCTGGAGTTCACTAGCCATCTAGACTAGCTGAGATGATGGAAATTTGGTTTCAGTGAGAAACCCTGTCTCAAAACTAAGGTACAGAAGAGCCAGCAAAACGGCTCAGTGGGTAAGGGTGCTAGCCACTCAGCCTGATAACCTTAGTGCTATATGCAGGCCCACATGTTGTAAGAAGAGAGCCAACTCCTTTCATGTTGTCCTCTAGCTTCCACAGGCACACTGGCAAGTATTTATTTACCCCCATAATAATGCAACAGTTGATTAGTTAAGATGGAGAGCAGTAGAGGAAGACTCCCACCATCCTCCTTAGGCTTCTGCCATATGTGTGCAGAGAGAGTTATGTGTACCTGTACACACACAAAACTTCACAACTGAGAATTGATTAGTCAAGTCACAAAAATAATTACAAATAGCAAAAACTTGTAAAATAGTTAAATGACCAACAACCCATTCCACAGAATATAATGCAGCTGTTAAAAACCATATTGAGACTCTAGTTTAAAACCAAACCAACCAAACAAATAAAAACAGGCCTAATGCTGCACACTCACAATCCTAATGCAAGAAGGTATAGGCAGGAGAAATCTTGGGACTTTCTGGCCAGGCATCCTAGCCTAATTATTGATCCAGGTCCTGGTGAGAAAGATCTTATCTCTAAAAACAAAGTAGTGGCTAGATAGGTGGCTTAGATGTTAAGAGCATTTGTTGCTCTGAAGAGGACCAGGTTTGATTTCCCAGAACCTACGTGGTAGCTCACCAACTGCCATTCATAACTCCAGTTCCAAGGGATCTGATGACCTCTTTTGACCTCATGGGCATCCAATACATATGTGGTGCACATACATACATGCAAACAATACACTCATACAAATAAAAATAAATCTAAAAAATTATTTTTGATTTACTTTTGTTACGTGTATGAGTATTTTGCCTGAATGCATATATGTATACCACATATGTACACCTGTTGCATTCCCTGAAATTTGGATTATGAATTGTTGATAGCCAAGATATGGGTGCTGGATCCTCTATAAGAAGTACTCTTAACTACTGAGCCATCTCTGCAGCCCTAAAAAAAATGTATGTTGAGTTAGGTATGCAGACATGTAATGCCAGCCCTTTGGAGACTGAGGCAGGAGTATCTTTCTTAGTAGGTAGGCTCAGCTGTATATATGACTGTCTCAAAAAAAAAGAGAGAGAGAGAGAAAAGAAAAAATAAGCATAGAGCTAGAAAATATATGAAGAGATATTACATGAAAACACAAGTTTCAAAATCATGTTTATAATTACAGTATAATCTTTGAAAGAAGGTTTGTAGGGGAAAGACTAGAAAGCTATGGCAAAGCATTGAGAATGGTTCTGTTTTGTGCTTGCAAAGTGAGCAAGATTATTTGTTTTCCCTGTTTTGTTTTTTAAAGATTTATTTATTTATATTTTATGTGTAAGAATGTTTTTGTCTGCATGTATGCACATGTGGACTTGGTGCTCAAGGAGGCCAGGAGAGGGTGTCAGATCCCCTGTCCCTGGAGTTACAGTTCTGGGCCACTATGTGGGTGCTGAGAATTGAACCCAGCTCCCCTGCAAGAGCAGTAGACTGCTCTTAATCACTGAGCCATCTCTCCAGACCCCAGTTTGCATGTAGTGATTACTTTAAGTTAGTATTCAAATGATAATTCATAAATGAAAGAAGGGATTTTTCTCCAGAGAGATTTCTTTTGGGTTTTAAGTCTTTTATTGTGAGAAACATATGTTCCATGTGTTCAGGCTCTCTCCTTAACAGATGATTTACCTTATTCCTGGGCTCTCTTGGCTATCAGAGAATTTTACTTTTCAGCCTGGATAATAAAAAGCTTTCATTATGAACACACTGATATTTGTATGCACAACAATTTTAGAGTACATGGTTGTAAAACAACTGCTTCTTCATCTGTCCATGAAAGCACTGAATCAAGCCATGCATAATTTGCTTCTATTTTTCTGACAGGTAAATTGGTAAGGATAAGTGGATTGAAGGGCATGGTGCACCAACACTGACCAGGCACTTTGTTATAATAGCTTCTATTACCTCTTATAAATTGTGAGGATTAAAAAGAGCCTCACTGACTTGCTGTAGGAGAGAATGTCCTGTATGACTCAATACAAGCTCTTGAACTCTTCACAGTTCAAACCCAATGTCTCTCTGTGGTAACCCTGGCTGGCCTGGAACTTGTTCTGTAGATCAGGCTGACCTTGAATTCAGAGATCCACCTGCCTCTGCCTTGTGGATACTGGCATTAAGGATGTGCACTACTACCTTCAATTAGAACTAAGAATTTTAAGAAGAGTTCCCTAATTAAGCCTCCAACCCTTAAGGAAGGATGGAGCTGGAGAGGTGGCTCAGAAGTTAAGAGCACTTGCTGCTTCTCCACAGATCCTGAGTTCCCAGCAACCACATGGTGGCTTACAAACCATCTGAGGTGGGATCTGATGCCTTCTTCTGGCACAAGGTCATAAATGCAGATAAAGCACTCATACATTAAGTAAATCTTAAAAGGGGGAGATGGATCAACCACTGCCACCTTTATTGTTACCCTGTTTTCCCTGATACTCGACACCCTCATTCTGTCCCATGTTGAAGCTCTTGGAAATCTAGATATATAACTTTTTAATGCAGTCCTTCCCGTTTTTCTTTCAATTGAAAGTAAGCCTGTTTTATAGAGGTTACCTATGTTACGACAAAACAAAATATTGCCTTTTTCCCCTTAATTATGGTAGAAATAAAAATTGGTCCTTAATGGCCACAATACTTTTATATCATGGAATATTAAGTTTGGAGGTTTCAGTTGTAAGACAGAGTGAAGGTCATGCTTCTTGGTTTACAAATAGGATTTTGCTATACCCACACTGATAACCATTGCTGTGTTATGTCTGTGAACAGGTTCCTGGTATAAATTTACCTGTCAATCAACTGACTTACTTCTTCGCTGCAGTCCTCATTAGTGGTGTTGTACATGAAATTGGACACGGTATAGCAGCTATTAGGTAATAAGAATTAACTTTTTCTTTTCTATTACATGCAAATAAGTTTTTTTTAAAAAAAGATTTATTCCTCAAATCTGGTATATTTGAGGGTTTTTTTTTTTATTCTTTTGGTAGATATCACTCAGTGTATACCCACCATTTATTACTTTGGTGTAGTGCCTTTTTTATAGAAAAAAATATGTTGCTGATATGTCCTTCTAATCATGTGATTATCTGTATTCTAAGTCTTTCTGTCTTTTGTTTTATGCCAGCATGATTATAATCTTGGTGCTTCAGGGTTTTTCCATCTACTTTTCATTTTAAAAACTATACTTATTTATTTTATATGTATATGCATGTGTGCACATGCTGTGGCATATTTGTGGAAGTCACAGAAGAACCTGTGGGAGTCATTCTCCTTCTACCATGCGGGTCCCAGAATTCAAACAGTTCACAGGATTGGCAGGAAGCCCCCTTACCCACAGAACCATCGTGCTAACCAGTCCTTTAGCATTCACTGAATTCAACCCTCTGCCACTGCTCAGAATGTTTTCTGTGGGAGTAGGTAGCCAGAAGGAAAGGTCTCTTTAGCCTAGGCTAGCTTCAAACTCAGGGTCTTCCAGCCTTGGTCTTCTAAGTATTAGGGTAATATTAGGATAATAAGTATGTGCCACTGTAAACGGCTCTACCTTATCAGCTGAAACAATTTCCTATTTCTGTTCATGTCCCGTGTTGGCTAGAATAAAAAGCTAGAAGTGCTGGGTTCAATGGTGTATATGTATGCCTACGTAGAAATCCAGGTTGAAGACAGAGGATGAGATCTGGGACTGACTTTGGGAATCATGCTATTTTGGTGGTTTTCACTGCCTAATGTATCTTTCTTTTGACACCTAAATAATTAAGATGGGAAGAAGGCATGGGTGGTCACTACTTCCCTGATACCCCATGGCAAGTCTTGCCATAATTAGAAACATGCCGACAGGCATCTTCTCTCTTTTGTGCATGTGGACCAGGGAAAAGGCAAATCACTATGCTGGAGGAGATTAATTATTATTTTTTTCCAATGCTTATGAACAAATCTAGACATTCATTGTAACATAACAGATATACACACTACTGGTTTAAAGAGGCAGTTACCTTAGCTGGACAGTGGTGGCACATGCCTTTATTTCGAGGCCAGCCTGGTCTACAAAATGAGTTCTGGGACAGACAGTGCTACACAGAGAAACCCTGTCTCAAACAAAACAAAAGGGCAGTTATCATAAAAAATTTTGTCATGTGTTACGTGAGTGTAGGGGTGGGTGTATACATGTGCCACATGTGTGGAGGTTAGAGAACAGTTTTTCAGGAATCATTTCTCTTCCTATGGGTGGCACCTAGAGTTGAACTCAGGTTGTCAAGTTTGATAGCAAGCAGCTTTATTACTTACTGTTCAATCTCACCCTGGTTAACTTTTATAAATCTAATTTTTTCTTCCACATATATTTAACCTTGTAACCTTTAGGGTTTTAGGCATTATTCATAGTTTCTTAAATTATAGTATATTTGTGAAACAACTTGGATAACTTTTAAAATACAATATATTAAATTTATTCTTTGAGAATACGTGTATGATATATTTTGATCATATCCATCCCTTATTCCTTGCCTCCAATTCCTCTCAGACCCTCCACATCTCCTTCCCAAGTTCTGCCCCCACCACTTAGTAACTCACTGGGTTAAGATAGTGCTACCTGCAATCTCCTAGAAACCATCAACTACCAATAACTTCACTGCTATGGAAAATGCCTCATGAGCTTCTCCCCCATTTATACTATACTGTTGACTGGTTTGATCTTGTGGTCTTATGCAGGCAAATATAGCTGTTGTGAGTTCATGAATGTATTGGCCATGTTATATCTGGAAGACAGTGTTTTGAAGCAGTCCTTCCCAAACTCTGGGTCCTACAATCTTTCTGCCTCTTCTTCTGCAGTGTTTGCCTGAGCCTCAAGGGAATGGGTTTGTGATTTCAATGTCCCATTTACAGCTGAGTACTCCATAGTCACCTGTGCTCTGCACTTTAACCAGTTGTGAGTCTCTGTTTAACTGCCATCCATTGCAAAAACTAAATAGCAAGTGTCTCTGATGATGATTGAGAACAGCATGAATCTATTGATATAAAGATAATTCATTATTTAGAAGGCAGGTTAATTCTATGTCTATTTAGCAAAACAATAATAATAGATTCTTCATTAGGGCCTGTGACCTCGTGCCATAGTTATTGTTTTATTGATTTGAAGAGACCATGACCAAAGCAACTCTTATCAAGGAAAACATTAACGGGGGCCTTGCTTACAGTTTCAGAGGTTTATTCCATTACCCTCAATGCCAGGGAGCATGGAGGCACACCAGCTGAAAGCTTTGCTTTCTGATCTGCAGGAAGAGAGAGAGAGAGAGACTGGGCCTGGCATGAGCTTTTGAAACCTCTAAGCCCCCAGTGACATACTTCTTTCAACAAGTCACACTCTGTATTCCTTATAATCATTTCAAACTTCTACTCTCTGGCGACTAAGCACTCAAATATATGAGCTTATGGTGGTAATTCCTATTAAACCATCACACCTACCCATGTGCAGGGTTTTAGCCAGTTTTAGTAGTAGCAAGAATGAGTTCCCTCCTGTGGAGCAGGCCTAAATCTAATCAGAAAAGTTGTTGATTATCCACAGAACAATCTTGGCATAACAACCTTGTTATAGCTCACAAGGTTTGCAGCTGGGTATGACCACTAATGACTTTTCTGCCCTAGCAGACTGCATAGCACTCTCTGCCACTATGAACTATTATTTATAAATCTCATTACCAACAAAGAGTGAATTACTTAATTGTCTTACTCCTCATACTACCTGTTTGGTCCTCTGAGACTATTAAATGTTTTTTTTTAGAAATGAAATGGTGGGAAAACTCCTTTTAAGAACTATTTTACCAATGATTGTTTTTAAAAATGCTTAATATTAGCCCAACTGAAATATACTTAACATAAATCTTGAGGATTATTTATAATAACTAAGACAAATGTGTTGGAATCATATATTTGAGTTATATATTTCCTCTTGTCCTCTGAAAATAGTTTATATTACTCTGTATAATTGTGTCACTGCTTTCTTATAGAAGTATTAGCTATGTCTTTATATATCAAATTTCAGTAATATAGTCAACAATATCAAAAGTCCTAAGAATTTGACATTTTAAGTGTATTTCAAAGTTCTCTAATGACTAGGACAAAACTATTAGACTATTTTAAAGTTATTACTAGGTTTTATTTTATATGTTTTATTTATCCAGGGAGATTATTTTTTAAAATTTGAATTTCAGAATTTTAAGATTAAATCATTATTAACTTGACACATACTATAATATCAGTAAATTCCTTTTTCTTATTGTGATTTCTTACATGTTTTCTTAGGGAACAAGTTCGATTTAATGGCTTTGGAATTTTTCTCTTCATTATTTATCCTGGAGCATTTGTTGATCTCTTCACCACCCATTTGCAACTTATATCACCAGTCCAGCAGCTAAGGATATTTTGTGCAGGTAACAAATAGATAGACTTCATTGTTTATTTTAAATGTTTATGTGTTGTTTGGGTTTTGATTTTCTGTGGTTAGTGATTTTATTGAAAGTACTTCTGTGAAAAATAACACTTGCTTAATAAATTCAGTTTCTTATATACTACTTCAAAAGCAAATTTGTTTTTTTGTTTGTTTGTTAATGTGCTATGTGAGACAGGGTTTCACAGTTTTGAACAGTCATGACTGTCCTGGCACTCACTCTGTAGACCAGCCTGCCCTTGAACTCAAAGAGATCCACCTGCCTCTGCCTCCTGAGTGCTGAGATTAAAGGTGTGTGCCACCAACACCTGGCCAAAAGCAGTTTTTCTTGAAAAAAAAAAAACAATGTAAATTAGTAAATAAAAGCAGAGGAAAAAAACTTCATGTTTACTGAAGCAAAAGAATGGTCAAACCCTGAAACTAGAACTATGAAGAATGTCAACTTAGCTGAATAATCAAAGAAATGTGCAAAAGTAAAGAAAACATGAAACGTCAGTCACATGATAAATCACAATTCAAGAGTGAATAAAAGATGGTATGCAAGGACTGATGCTGAACTCTAGCACTGTTGGAGTTCAACTAGACAGAAAGACTCACCTGGAGATACACAGTTATGTAGGGGAGAAATTCTGTGATAAACAGATCCATCTTAGCTACAGAAACTAAAAACAAATCTACCACACTACTACATCTCATTAAATGGAGTAACTAAGGCCAAGCAAGTATGGAAATATAATTATTGAACAAACTGTTGTATACAATAACTAACCAGTGAAAACCAATGGGACCCAATAATGTGGCTCAGTGAGTAAAGATACTTGCTGCCAAGCCAAGCCTAATGACCTTATTTTGATTTCTACATTCTATGTGGTAGGAGGGAGAGAACCAATGTCTCTGAATTGTTCTCTGAATTCTGTGTTCATGCCATGACATGTATGCATGTACAAAATAAATAAAATATTATCAAAACTTCCTCAGAGGTTAGAGAGATGGTTTAGCACTTAAGAGTACTTGATGATCTTGAAGAGGACCTGGATTTGGTTCTCATTAACTACATAGTGTTCCACAGCTATCCTTAATTCCAGTTTTAGGGAGCTCAATGACCTTACCTCCATATGTCATAAGGCCAAAATATTCACACAAATAAAATAAATTACTTTTAAAAATTAATTTATCTCTTTAAAAATAAGTGGAGATGGATAAAGTAAAAGCAGTAAGTCTGGATGCTAATTCTCTCATTTCCTTAGTGGTGTGAATCAGATAATTGAGATAAAGTCAGTGATTTGAGTGTAATAGTACACGGTAAATTATCTGAAAAATACATTTAAACATTTCAAGTAATCATAATAAATGAAAGTAGACAAAAGATCTTATGTGAAGTGACAAAATAAACCAACATTAGAAAAACAAAATAATTATTTTCCTTATATCATAAATTACCCCAAATATAAATGAGATAATCTATATTAATTTTTTTGAGATGGCATTCTATTATGAAATCCTGAGAAACTGACAGCATATCAGTATCTGAATGCAAAGGTAATAAAATGGCCAAATGTCATAAAAAGATTTCAGAATTCTAGTTTTTTTTTTTTTTTTTTTTTTTTTGATATAAATGCTGTTGGCCAGTTACTATCATTTCTTATTGGCTAGCTCTGTCTGTCGTAAATATTAACCACGTGGTCTCATCTTACCGGAGATTTGGGCTGGCGTTCTGCTCTCTCCAGTCTCTACATGCTGACTCCTCTCTACTACTTCCTCGAATCCTCCTTGTTCTGCCTATCTTGCTTTCCTATTGGCCAACAGTGCTTTATTCATTAAACAATACAAGAAACATATTTACAGAATGACATCTCCCATCATCTCTTTTCTGTCTAAAAATAAAAAGAAGTGTTTTAACATTAACATAGTAAAATATATCACACAACAGAGATAAGCTATATTATTAAAATGTCAGGCTGAGATAATTCACTTGTAGGATGCTTGCCTAGCATCTGTGAGGCCTTGGGTTTGATCACCAGCACTACAAAAACGCCCTTAGTTTAGATTTTAAAAGTATCTCAAATTTGTGATGTTTAGAACAATCTATCTTAAAAATTATTCAAATATTGGAAAGTAAAACATCAGAATATCTATGCAAATAATAAAAAGTCACTTATTAATAAGGAATATAACTACGAGTCTTATTTGATGAAATACCAAATCAGAACACCAAACAAAATGGATAAAGTAGAAGGACAAATATAAATATGATGTGTTCATTTCTCATAAGACAAGAGAAAAGTGTAAAATGTAAGATCATGGAATCTTATAATTACTTATATAAAAATAGGTAAGTTTGATTGTATGTTATGAACACAGACAAATTCTTTTTAAATGCCCATGAAGTTGTCATACAAATCAATATATTCACAAATCTCAAATATAATAATAATAGGATAATTTAGAAATTTGACTTAATCACACATTGGATCCATTTAATTAAAAATAATAGCTTGATATGATCGTTATTAGTTATTCATAGGTAATAATAATAACATCATTTTACCAGAATACAATATAAAGCTTTTTACTAAAAGAAAAATTCAATGATATACAGTTATTGTAAAGTCAGAAGTGAAAATAAGTCAATTAGGCAATCAATTTAAGAAATATGAAGAAAAATATAAAATATTTATAAAATAATGTATTAAAGGCTAGATAGATGGCTCAGAGGATAAAAGGACTTGCTGCTCTTGCAGAGGACGTGGCTATCTTAGAAACTAGTTCCTAATACCCATGTGGAGGTTTACAACTGTCCTTAACTCCAAGGACAGGGAACCTTATGAATTCTTTAGACATCTACAGACACTAGATATGCATGTGGTGTGTGTATATTCCTACAGGGAAAATAGTCACATAAAATAAATAATGAAGTAATTAATAATGATATAATCAGAGTATTAAACCCAAATTATTTGGAAAAAATAAAACATTAAGCAAAAAGAAGAAAAAGGTATTGACAGAATTTTATTCAGATTAGTGAATAATATAGAGAAAATTATATAATTTTAATGTTTTTATTCATCTCTGAAAAAAGTTTTCACAAAAATGAAGAAATATAATAATGTGAAAATAGCTGAAATTAACTAAATAGGCTAATAATTACAAGAGGAGAAATTATAAAAGTTGACAAAAAAAATTTCCCTAAACGTTTTATAAGTAGAATAAAATCCTGAATAAACTTTTTTTCTTCAAAAAGATTATGTGTGATATATACCATAGTATTCAAAAATATATCATATTAAGCACATTTTTAAACATTAAGTAATGGCTGAATGTCATTGTAGTAGTCCTTTTCCTTAACATTATAATACAATGCAGTTATAATTCATAGTAAACAATGTTTATACAGTAAATATTAGTTCACTGGTAATGTTTATAATGAGGCAAATATTTAGATATACACAGAAGTTAGGGTGTATTTTATGGTTGTGAGCCCAGCCTCTAATGGCTGAACTATCCCTCCAGCCCTAGGGTGTATTTTATAAAGTTAACTTTCCAAAGTATTATCATAATTCAAAAGTTTAAGTGGCATGCATAGCACTGAGCAAATATTCTCAAAATAGTTAAAACATATTTTATAGTTTACTCCCAATTTTATCCCATGTATATGCATTTTTATCAGAAGTAAAGTCAAAAAGGGAAAGAAAATTTAGCATAAACTTTTCCAGATCATATACAGAAGGCAGCTAAGTTTTTCTATTATTTGAATTGTTGTAGTTGGATTTTTGTGGAAGATCTGGTGGTTGCTTATTTTGTTTTTGAGATGTGATCCCACTGTGTAGTCCAGGCTGGTCTTGAACACAAATTCTTCCTGCCTCTGCATTCAGAGAGTTGAGAGTGTACGCCTATGTCCTCTAATACCTAGCAAAAATTAAGTTTTGTTTTTTAAGAAAATACAGCACTGATAGTTGTTAGTGGTAAAGCACAAAATGTGATATATTTCAAGAATGCAAGTATACTTTGACATTAGTAACTTTTGAAAATAAAACTTTACTGTCAGGGAAATTTTTCCTCATCTAAGACATTAAGACCAAAAACAAAATTAATGTATATTAACATTTTTAAATATCATACTTAGTAAAAGGAGAAATTGGATGTTTCATGTATTTATTAAAGGGCAAAGCTAGGTGGTGGTGGCACACAGATTTAATCCCAATACTTGGGAGGCAGAGGCAGGTGGATCTCTGTTAGTTTGAAGCTAGCCTGGTCTACAGAGCGAGTTCCAGGACAGCCATGGCTACACAGAGAAACTCTGTCTAGAAATAAATAAATAAATAAATAAACAAGCAAACAAATAAATATTAAATGACAAAACTATTATTGGTGGCATGTATATTATAGTAAGTCTTGTGGCTTAATAAGGGGAAATAAAAATTATAAAGGGGCTGAGTTATATAGCATACTGGTAGGATGATAAACAGACACAAAGTGTAAAATTAAAGAGTAATAGACCTTTTTTCCTAGATCTGATATAAGCCTGGCTGAAGGGAGGTAAGAAAAATCAACTGAATTAAAATAAGGAAACTTCAGTAAGGAACCTAGAAGAGAAAATTATATTTAGTCAGCAATTAGACAGGACAGCACGAAAACCAATGCAGGCTCCACACACTCTGCAGAAAGTGGTAAAATAGTTTAGGCATCCACAGAATATACTGGCTAGATGGTCTGTCGCAGTGCAGTGACGTATATAGTGGCGCATCCAGTGACGTTGCAGTGACATTTACAACGCATGCGTTTCTTGCCTCCCGGAAACAGCACTTAACGCCTCAGACGACGGCAGCCTTTCTCCGAAGCGCACGCTTTTCGTCAAGCTCTCTTGGGTTTGTTTTTCTTGTTGTTTTGTCATTGTTTTGTCATTGTTTTGTCATTGTTGTTGTTGTTTATAAGCACGCAAGTGCGTGCTTTTCTTCCCTGATTTTTTTTCTACTCCACAGCCATCTCCCACCTGCTTGCTACCCAGCACCGCCACGTGGGTCTCAGCCATGGCCTCAGAGAAACTTTTCTGTATCACCACAGAAAATGCAGAGATTCCTGCTGATTTTGTGGAGCTGCAGCCACTTAATGTAGAAGCGGTTTCTGTGGAAACCAGCGGTATTCAAACTATCGAAGTGTACGAAGACATAGGTGTCGACTGGGCACATGGTGGCCACTACCACTCTCCTGTTATCGCTCTGCAGCCTCTTGCGGGCGGCACCCTGAGTAATGGTGCCCATGATCAGGAAATGATCATCTTGCAGACACGAGAGGAGGTGGTGGGCTACCAGGACTCAGACAACCTGTTATTCAGTGCTGAATTTGAAAGCCAAATGGTTGTTCCAGTTATTAATCAAGATGATTATCTCCAGCCGACCAATGCCTCTTTGTCGGGCTTCATGGCAGCAGAGCAATGTCAAGGTGAGCTCAACTCCTATGAAGGGAATCTCTGTAGTTTGACAACCATTATCGAGGCTGGTACGGAAGAACTCGTGAGCCCTGACCTGGGCGACAAACAGTGGGAGCAAAAGCAGGTAGAAATCGAAGCTCTTGAGGGAGAATTACCCTTCGCCATGTGGGAGGTTACTGAACAGGAAGATACAATGACTGAGAAGCAGGCTGACGATTCACCTCCTGATTACTCTGAGTATATGACCGGAAAGAAATTTCCTCCTGAAGGAATACCTGGCATTGACCTGTCTGATCCCAAACAGCTGGCAGAATTTACAAGCATGAAACCCAGGAAGCCTAAAGGAGACTTTCCAAGACCTATAGCTTGCTCTCATATAGGCTGCGGGAAGATGTTCAAGGATAACTCAGCTATGAGAAAGCATTTGCATATCCATGGGCCTAGAGTACACGTCTGTGCAGAATGTGGCAAATCTTTTGTTGAGAGTTCAAAGCTGAAACGTCATCAGTTGGTTCACACTGGAGAGAAGCCCTATCAGTGTACCTTTGAAGGTTGTGGGAGACGCTTTTCCCTTGATTTCAATCTGCGCACTCACGTGCGAATTCATACTGGAGACAAGCCCTTTGTGTGCCCATTTGATGCCTGCAGCAAGAAGTTTGCTCAGTCGACCAACTTGAAATCGCATATCTTAACACATGTTAAGAACAAGAATGACCAGTAAAAAGAAGTGAGAAAATCCTGGGAAGTATTTTTCACTAATGTGCCTGGGAATAAATATGCCGCTTGTTTGGATAGTTTCTACGAAAGTTCTTGCAAATGAATTCTACATCACTTTTGATAGAGTATAGTTAAAAGTTTTATTTTGTGCTTCAGTGGTGTTTTTGTGAAGTTTAGTTTCAACAGAATAGACTAATAACTTCACATTGTTGCTGAGATGCCACATTTTGTTTTTATATTATTCAATTGTTGCTAAAGATGCCCTATGTTGTTTTGCCCTGGGGTGTTTGAGAAGTTTGGTTTCAACAGTAGACTAAATCATGAACCTTATATTGCTAAATTCTACCTTTTGCAGTGATATATTTATGAAACTGGTTTCAACAAGAGACTGTTTCACAAACTAGATATGCTAAAATGACCTGTTTCATTCTGCAGTGGTGTTTTTATGAAACTTGCTTTCAACAGGAGACCAACTCATGCACCACATTGTTTCTAAAGATGCCCTGTGTTATTTGCTTTGAAGTGTTTTGAGAAGCTTGATTTCAACAGGAGACTAAATCACAAACCTCAATTGTTGCTAAGATGCTCTGTGTTTTCTTTGGGGTGACTTTTTGTGGTTTGGTTTCAACAGAAGACTATATTATAAACCTCATATTACTAAGGTAGCCTGTCTTCTAAAGTGTTCTCTGCAGTTTGATTTCAACAAGAGACAATTTCATGAACTTCATATGCTAAAATGACCTGTTTTATTCTGCAGTGGTGTTTTTATGGCACTTGCTTTCAGCAGGAGACTAATTATGAACCTCATATTAATAAGGTGTCCTGTATTATTCTATAGTAGTGTTATTATAAAGTTGGTTTTGACAGGAGAAAAATTCATGAACTTCACAACATAATGTTGCCAATATGCCCTGTTTTGTTCTGCA